>NC_135845.1:0-447500 GCF_029677425.1 Wolffia australiana
AACCCTAAACCCCAAACCAAACTCCTAAAACCCTAAACTCCTAAACCCTAAACCTCAAACCCTAAACTCAAACCTCAAACCCTAAACTCAAACTCCAAAACCCTCAAACTCCTAAACCCTAAAACCCTAAACTCCTAAAACCCTAAACCCTAAAACCCTAAACCTCAAACCCAAACCCCAAACCCTAAAACTCCTAAACCCCAAAACCCCAAACCCTAAACCCTAAACTCCAAACCTTAAACTCCAAACCCTAAACCCTAAACCCTAAACTCCTAAACCTAAACCTAAACCCTAAACCCTAAACTCCAAATCCTAAAACTCTAAAACCCTAAACCCTAAACCCTAAACTCCCAAACCCTAAACCCTAAACCCCAAACCCCAAACCTTAAACCCTAAACCCTAAACCCTAAACCCTAAACCCTTAAACCTAACTCCCCAAACCCTAAACCCTAAACCCTAAACCTCAAACCCTAAAACCCTAAAACCTCAAACCCTAAACCCTAAACCCTTAAACTTTAAACCCCAAACCATTTTAAAAACCCCAAACCCTAAAACCCTAAAACCCCAAACCTAAACTCTAAAAACTCAAACCCTAAACCCTAAAACCCCAAACCCTAAACCCTAAAACCCCAACCCCAAACTCCTAAACCCTAAATCCCTAAAAACCCTAAACCCTAAAACCCTCAAAACTCCTAAACTCCTAAAACTCCTAAAACCCTAAAACCTCTAAACCCTAAACTCCTAAACCCTAAAACCCTAAACCCTAAACTCCTAAACCCTAAAACCCTAAACCCCTAAACCCCAAACCCTAAACCCTAAACCTCAAACCCTAAAACCCTAAACCCTAAACTCAAACCCTAAACTCCTAAACCTCAAAACTCTAAACTCAACCCTAAACTCCTAAAACCCTAAAACCCTGTAAAACTCAAAAACTCCAAACCTCAAACCCTAAACTCCTAAACCCAAATCCCTAAAAACCCTAAACTCAACCCTAAAACCCTAAAAACCCTAAAAACTCCTAAAACCCTAAACACCTAAAAACCCTAAACTCCTAAACCCTAAAACTCAAAACCCTAAACCCTAAAACCCTAAAACTCCTAAACCCTAAACTAAACCCTAAACCCTAAACTCCTAACACTCCTAAACCCTTAAACCCTAAACCCTAACACTCCCAAACCCTAAACTTCTAAAAATTTAACCTCAAACCCTAAAAACCCTAAACCCCAAAACCCTAAACCCCAGGGGACCCTAAACCCTAAACCTAAACCCTAAAACTAAACCCTAAACCCTAAACTCCTAAACCCTAAACCCTAATAACTCCTTTAAACTTTAACTAAACCCTAAACCCTAATAACCCTAAAACCCTAAAACTGTGTCTAAACCCAAACTATAAAATCCTAAATTTAATGCTAACTTTAAACCCTGGAATTTTTAAACCTTAAACTTAAACCCCAAACCCTAAACTCTAAACTCCTAAAACCCTAAACTCCAAACCCTAAACCCTAAATTTTAAATTTAAAATTTAGAATTTAAATTTAAATTTAAATTTTAAATTTAAATTTTAAATTAAATTAAATTTAAATTAATTTAAATTTAAATTTTAAATTTAATTTAAATTTAACTTTAAATTTTAAATTTTATTTTAATTTTAAATTTTAAATTTTAAATTTTAAATTTAAATTTTAAATTTAATTTTAAATTTAAATTTTAAATTTTAAATTTTAAATTTTAAATTTTAAATTTTAAATTTTAAATTTTAAATTTTAAATTTAAACCCCAAAACTCAAAACCTCCAAAACCTAAACCCTAAACCCTAAAACCCTAAACTCAAACCCCAAACTCAAACTCCTAAACTCAAACTCAACCTCAAACCCTAAAACCCTAAAACCCTAAACCCCAAACCCTAAAACCTCTAAACCCTAAAACCCTAAACCCCAAACCCTCCTAAAAACCCCAAACTAAACCCCAAACTCCTCAAACCCTAAATTTTAAACTCCTAAATTTCCTGGAAATTTAAATTTTAAATTTTAAATTTAAATTTTAAATTTAAATCTTTGTGAAATTTAAATTTTAAATTTAAATTTAAAATTTAAATTTAAATTTTAAATTTAAATTTTAAATTTAAATTTTAAATTTTAAATTTAAATTTTAAATTGAATTAAATTTAAATTTAAATTTTAAATTTGAATTTAAATTGAATTTGAATTTAAATTTAATTTTAAATTTTAAATTTTAAATTTAAATTTTAAATTTTAAATTTAAATTTAAATTTTAAATTTTAAACCCCAAAACCCCTAAACTCCAACCTTAAAACCTCAAAACCCTAAAACCCTAAATTTTAAACCTCCTAAACCTCAAACCCTAAACCCTAAAACCTCAAACCCTAAAACCCTAAAACTCAAACTTTAAACCCTAAACTCCTAAACTCCTAAACTCCTAAACCCTAAACCCTAAAACTCCAAAACCTCAAAAACTCCTAAACCCTAAAACCCTAAACCCTAAACCCTAAACCCTAAACCCCTAAAACTCAAACCCTAAAACCCTAAAACTCCTAAACTCCTAAAACTCCTAAACCCTAAACCCTAAAACTCCTAAACCCTAAAATCCCTAAACCCTAAACTCAAACCTTAAATTTTAAAATTTTAAATTTTAAATTTAAATTTTAAATTTAAATTTTAAATTTTAAATTTAAATTTTAAATTTTAAATTTAAATTTTAATGAATTTAAATTTAAATTTAAATTAAATTTTAAATTTAAATTTAAATTTTAAATTCTTAAATTTAAATTTTAAATTTAAAATTTAAATTTTTAAATTTTAAATTTTAAATTTTAAATTTAAAAATTTAAATTTTAAATTTTAAATTTAAATTTTAAATTTTAAAACCCTAAATTTTAAATTTGAAATTTTAGAATTTTAAATTTTAAATTTTAAATTTTAAATTTTAAATTTTAAATTTAAATTTTAAATTTTAAACCTAAAAACCCTAAACTCCTAAACTCAAAAACCCTAAACCCTAAAACTCCTAAACCCTAAACCCTAAACCCTAAAACCCCTAAACTCTGGAAACCCTAAACTCCTAAACCCTAAACCCAAACCCCAAACTCTAAACCTCAAACCCCTAAAAACCTCAAAACCCTAAACCCTAAACTCCCAAAACCCTAAACCCTAAACTCCTAAAACCCTAAAACCCCTAAACCCTAAACCCTAAAACCCTAAAAACCCTAAAAACTCCTAAAACCCTAAACTCCTAAAAACCCTAAAACCCTAAAAACCCAAACCCTAAACTCCTAAACTCTAAACCCTAAACCCTAAAAACCCTAAAAACTCCTAACCCAACCCTAAACTCTAAAACCTAAAACCCTAAACCCTAAACCCTAAATACCAACTCTAAACAAATCTCTAATTTAAATTTAAATTTTAAATTTTAAATTTAAATTTTAAATCTTAAATTTAAATTTTAAATTTAAATTTAAATTTAAATCTTAAATTTAAATTTTAAAATTTTAAATTTTAAATTTAAATTTTAAATTTAAATTTTAAATTTAAATTTAAATTTTAAATTTGAATTAAATTTAAAAATTTAAAAATTTTAAATTTTAAATTTTAAATTTTAAATTTGAAATTTAAATTTTAAATTTTGAAATTAAATTTAAATTTTGAAATTTTAAATTTAAATAAATTTTAAATTTAAATTTTAAATTTTAAATTTAAATTTAAATTTTAAATTTAAATTTTAAATTTTAAATTTTAAATTTAAATTTAAATTTAAATTTAAATTTAAATTTAAATTTTAAATTTTAAATTTAAATCTTAAATTTTAAATTTTAAATTTTAAATTTAAATTTTAAATTTTAAATTTAAATTTTAAATTGAATTTTAAATTTTAAATTTAAATTAAATTTTAAACTCAAACTAAACCTTAAACCCTGAAACTCTAAAACTCCTAAAACCCTAAACCTCAAACCTCAAAAACTAAAACTCCTAAACCTCTAAAACTCCTAAACCCAACTCCTAAACTCCTAAAACCCTAAACCCTAAACTCCTAAAACCCTCAAACCCAAACCCCAAAAACCCTAAACCCTAAACCCTAAAACCCTAAACCCTAAAAACCCTAAAACCCTAAACCCTAAACTCCTAAACCCTAAACCCTAAACCCTAAACTCCTAAACCCTAAACCCTAAACCTCCCTAAACCCTAAACCTTAAACCCTTTTAAATTTTAAATTCCTAAACCTTAAACCCCTAAACTTTTAAAAACCTTAAACTCTAAATTAAACCCTAAAACCCTAAACTCCTAAACCCTAAACCCTAAACCCTAACCTTTAAACCCCAAACCCCAAACCCCTAAACCCTAAAACTCCTAAAACCCCAAAACTTAAACTCCTAAAAACCCTAAACCCTAAACCCTAAACCCTAAACTCCTAAACCCTAAAACTCCTAAAACCCTAAAACTCCTAAAAACCCTAAACCCTAAACCCCTAAAATCCCTAAACTCCCAAACCCCAAACCCTAAACCCTAAAACCCAAACCCTAAACTCAAATCCCTCAAACCCTAAACTCAACTCCTAAACCCCTAAACCCTAAACTCAAACCCCAAACCTCTAAAATCCCTAAACCCCAACCCTAAACCCTAAACCCCAAACCCTAAAACTCAAACCCTAAAACTCCCAAACCCTAAACCCTAAACTCAAAAACCCTAAACTCCTAAACCCTAAACCCCAAAAACCCTAAAACTCCAAACCCTAAAACCCTAAACCCTAAAACCCTAAAATCCCTAAACTCCTAAACTCCTAAACTCCTAAACCCCTAAACCCTAAACCCTAAAACTCCTAAAAACCCTAAACTTTAAATTTAAATTTAAATTTAAATTTTAAATTTAAATTTAATTTAAATTTTAAATTTAAATTTTAAATTTAAAATTTTAAATTTAAATTTTAAATTTTAAATTTAAAGCTTTAAATTTTAAATTTTAATTTTAAATTTAAATTTAAATTTAAATTTAAATTTTAAATTTTAAAATTTTAAATTTTAAATTTTAAATTTTAAATTTAAATTTAAATTTAAATTTTAAATTAAATTCTGAATTTAACTTTAGAATTTTAAATTTTAATTTTAAATTTTAAAATTCTAAACCCAACCCCAAACTCAAACCCTAAAACCTCAAACTCCTGAACCCCAAACCCTAAAACTCCAAACCCTAAAACTCAACCCTAAAACCCTAAACTCCTAAACCCTAACCCTAACCCTGCAAACCCTAAAAACTCCTAAACCCTAAACCCTAAACCCTAAACCCTAAAACTCCTAAAACCTCTAAACCCTAAAACTCAAACCTTGGGAAAACCTCAAACTCCTAAAACCCTAAACTCCTAAACTCCCAAACCCTAAAACCCTAAACCCCAACCCCAACTCAAACTCCTAAACTCCTAAACTCCTAAAACCAACTCAACTAAAACTAACCAACTTAACCCTAAAAACCCAAACCTAACTCCTAAACCCTAAAATCTCTAAACTCAATTAACTCTAAATTTTAAATTTAAATTTAAAATTTAAATTTTAAATTTTAAATTTAAATTTAAATTTTAAATTTAAATTTAAATTTTAAATTTAAATTTAAATTTTAAATTTTAAATTTAAACTTTAAATTTTAAATTTAAATTTTAAATTTAAATTTTAAATTTTAAATTTTAAATTTAAATTTTAAATTAAATTTAAATTTAAATTTAAATTTTAAATTTTAAATTTTAAATTTAAATTTTTAAATTTAAATTTTAAATTTTAAATTTTAAATTTAAATTTTAAATTTAAATCTTAAATTTAAATTTAAATTTTAAATTCTTAAATTTAAATTTTAAATTTAAATTTAATTTTAAATTTAAATTTAAATTTTAAATTTAAATTTACCCTGAATTTAAATTTTAAATTTAAATTTAAATTTAAATTTAAATTTTAAATTTTAAATTTTAAATTTCCCGAACTAAATTTAAATTTTAAATTTTAAATTTTAAATTTTAAATCTTTAAATTTAAATTTAAATTTTAATGAATGAATTTAAATTTAAATTTAAATTTAAATTTTAAATTTAAATTTAAATTTTAAAAATTTTAAATTTTAAATTGAATTAAATTTTAAATTTAAATTTTAACTCCTAAACCCTAAATTTTGACCCTAAACTCTAATTGGAACCCTAAACTCCTAAACTCCTAAATCCCTAAAACTCCTAAACCCTAAAAACTCCTAAACTCAAAACCCTAAAACCCTAAATCCCTAAACCCTAAACCCTAAACCCTAAACCCTAAACCCTAAAACCCTAAACCCTAAACCCTAAACTCCTAAAACCTCAAAAACCTCAAAAACCCTAAACCCTAAACCCTAAACCCTAAACCTTAAACTCCAAACTCAAACCCTAAACCCTAAACCCTAAACCTCAAACCCTAAACTCAAACCCTAAACTCCTAAACCCTAAACTCAAACCCTAAACCCTAAACCCTAAATAAAACTTAAACAAACTTTAAACTTTAAAACCCTAAATTTAAATTTAAACCCTAAATTTAAATTTAAATTCCAACTTAAATTTTAAATTTTAAACTTAAAATTTAAACTTAATTTAAATTTTAAAATTTTAAATTTAAATTTAACTTTAAATTTAAATTTAAATTTTAAATTTAAATTTAAATTAAATTTAAATTTAAATTTAATTTAAATTTTAAATTTAAACCCTAAATTTTAAATTTAAATTTTAAATTTAAATTTTAAATTTTAAATTTAAATTTTAAATTTTAAATTTAAACTTAAATTTAAATTTAAATTTAAATTTTAAATTTAAATTTAAATTTTAAATTAAATTTAAATTTTAAAATTTAAATTTAAATTTAAATTTAAATTTTAAATTTAAATTTTAAATTTAAATTTAAATTTAAATTTAAATTTTAAATTTTAAATTTTAAATTTAATTTTAAATTTAAATTTAAATTTTAAATTTAAATTTAAATTTTAAATTTTAAATTTTAAATTTAATTTTAAATTTAAATTTTAAATTTAAATTTAAATTTAAATTTAACTCTAACCCTAAAAACTCAAACTCCTAAACTTAAACTCAAACCTGAAACTTAAAAACTCAAACCTAAACTAATAAACTTTAAACCCTAAACCCTAAATTTAAACCCTAAACTCAACCCTAAATTTAAATTTAACTCAAATCCCTAAATTTAAATTTAAACTTTAAACCTTAAATTTAAATTTTAAATTTAAATTTAAATTTTAAATTTTAAATTTTAAATTTTAAATTTAAATTTAAATTTAAATTTTAAATTTTAAATTTAAATTTTAAATTTTAAATTTTAAATTTTAAATTTAAATTTAATGAAAAATTTTAAATTTAAATTTAAATTTAAATTAAATTTTAAATTTTAAATTTTAAATTTTAAATTTTAAATTTAAATTTTAAATTTTAAATTTAATTAAATTTTAAAACTTTAAATTCTTAAATTTAAATTTTAAATTTAAATTTTAAATTTTAAATTTAATTTTAAATTTTAAATTTAAATTCCTAAACTCTAAATCTCAAACTCTAAACCCAAACTTAAACTTTAAACTTTAAACTCCTAAACTCCTAAACCCCAACTCCAACCTTAAACCCTAAACTTTAAACCCTAAACACCCTAAACTCCTAAAACTTAAACTCCTAAATCCCTAAACCCTAAACTCCTAAACTTAAAACTCCTAAACTCAAACTTTAAATCTCTAAACCCTAAACTCCTAAAACCCTAAACCCTAAACCCTGAAACTGAAATCCCTAAACCCTAATCCCTAAAATTTAAATTTAAATTTAAATTTAAATTTAAATTTAAATTTAAATTTAATAAATTTTAAATTTAAATTTTAAATTTAAATTTTAAATTTAAATTTTAAATTTAAATTTAACCCTAAACCCTAAACCCTAAAACCCTAAACCCAAATCTCCTAAACCCTAAAACCCTAAACTCCAAAAACCCTAAAATCCCAAACTCAAACTCTAAAACCTCAAACCCTAAACTTTAAACCCTAAACCCTAAACCCTAAACTCTAAAATCCTAAAACCCTAAAACTCAAACCCTAAAAACCCTAAACCCTAAACCCTAAAACCCTAAACCTCAAACTAAAACTCCTAAACTCCAAAATAACCCTAAACTCCTAAACTCCTAAAATCCCTAAACTCCTAAACTCCTAAAACTCCTAAACTTAAATCTAAACTCCTAAACTCCTAAACTCCTAAATCCCTAAAAACTCCTAAAACCCTAAAACTCCTAAAACCTAAAACCCTAAACTCTAAACCCTAAACCCTAAACTCCTAAACCCTAAATCCTAAACCCTAAAACTCCTAAAAACCCCAAACCCTAAACCCTAAAACTCCTAAACCCTAAAACCCTAAACCCCTAAAACTCCTAAACCCCAAACCCTAAACTCCTAAACCCTAAACCCTAAAACCCTAAAAACCCTAAAATCTCGAACTCACCTTTAAAACTCCTGAAATTTAAATTTAAATTTTAAATTCTGAAATTTCCCTAAATTTAAATTTAATTTAAACCTAAAATTTTAAATTTTAAATTCCCAACTTTAAATTCCCTAAATTTTAAACCCTAAATCCTTAAATTTAAATTTTAAATTTTAAATTTTAAAAAACCCCAAACCCTAAACCCTAAAACCTCAAACTCAAACCCTAAACTCAAATCCTAAACCCTAAACCTCAAACTCAAACCCTAAACCCTAAAACCCTAAAACTCAAACCCCAAACCCAAATCCCAAAACTCAAACCCTAAACTCTAAACTCCAAATCCTAAAACTCCTAAACTCAAACCCAAACTCAAAATCCTAAACCCTAAACCCTTAAACTCCTAAATTTTAACTCCAAACTCCTAAACCCTAAACCCTAAAATTTAAATTTTAAAATTTTAAATTTTAAATTTTAAATTTAACTTTAAATTTTAAATTTAAATTTTAAATTTTAAATTTAAATTTAAATTTAAATTTAAATTTAAATTTAAATTTAAATTTAAATTTAAATTTAAATTTTAATTTAATTTAAATTTTAAATTTTAAATTTAAATTTAAATTTTAAATTTTAAATTTTAAATTTTAAATTTTAAATTTTAAATTTTAAATTTAAATTTTAAATTTAAAATTTAAATTTTAAATTAAATTTTAAATTTTAAATTTTGAAATTTTAAAACTCAAACCCTAAAACCCTAAACCCTAAAACCCTAAACCTTAAAATTTTAAATTTTAAACTCCTAAAAACCTAAACTTTAAACCCCAACCCTAAATCCCTAAACCCTAAAACCCTAAAATCCCTAAACCCTAAACCCTAAACCCTAAATCTTAAACTCCTAAAACCCTAAACCCAAACCCTAAACCCTAAACCCTAAAACCCAAACCCTAACCCTAAACCCTAAAACCCTAAACCTAAAACCCTAAACCTAAACCCTAAAACCCTAAACCCTAAATTTTAAACCTAAACCCTAAAACTTTAAACCCAACTAAACCCTAAAAACCCCAAACCCTAAATTCCTAAACTTTAACCCCAAACTTTAAATTTAAACCCCAAACCCTAAACTCTAAACTCAAACCCTAAACCCTAAATTTTAAACCTAAACCCTAAACTTAAACTCTAAACCCTAAACTCTAAAACCCTAAAAAACCCTAAAACCTCAAAACCCTAAACCCTAAACCCTAAAAACCCTAAACCCTAAAACTCAAAACCCAAACCTTAAACTTAAATTTAAACTTTAAACTCCTAAATAAATCTTAAAAATTTAAACCCTAAACTTTAAAACTTAAACCCTAAATTTAACCCTAAAACCCTAAAATTTTAAACCCTAAACTCCTAAACCCTAAAACCCTAAACCCTAAACCCTAAAACCCCAAACCCTAAACCCTAAACCCTAAACCCTAAACCCTAAAACCCTAAAACTCTAAACCCTAAAACTCCTAAAAACCCTAAACCCTAAACTCCTAAACCCTAAACCCTAAACCCTAAAACCCTAAACTCTAAAAACCCTAAAACCCTAAACCCTAAACCCTAAAACCCTAAACCCAAAACCCTAAAACTTTAAAACTTAAAATTTAAACTTAAACCCTAAATTCTAAACCCTAAACTTTAAATTTTAAATTTTAAATTTTAAATTTTAAATTTAAATTTTAAATTTAAATTTAAATTTTAAATTTTAAATTTAAATTTAAATTTAAATTTAAATTTTAAATTTAAATTTTAAAATTTAAATTTTAAATTTAAATTTTAAATTTTAAATTTTAAATTTAAATTTTAAATTTTAAATTTTAAATTTAAATTTAAAATTTTAAATTTAAAATTTTAAATTTAAATTTTAAATTTAAATTTTAAATTTTAAATTTAAATTTAAATTTAAATTTAAATGAATTCTAAAAATCTAAACCCTAAACCCTAAACCCTAAACTCAAACCCTAAACCCTAAACTTTAAACTTTAAACTCTAAATTCTAAATTTAAACTTAAAACCCTAAACCTTAAACCCTAAACTTTAAACTTTAAACTTAAACCCTAAAACCTTTAAACCCTAAACTCCAAACTTTAAATTTAAAACTTTAAACTCCTAAAACCCTAAAACCCTAAACCCTAAATTTTAAATCTTAAATTAAACTTAAATTTTAAATCTAAAACTTTTAAATTAAACTAAAACTCCTAAACTTAAATTTAAATTTAAACCTTAAATTTAATTTTAAACTTAAATTTAAATTTTAAATTTAAATTTTAAATTTAAATTTAAATTTTAAATTTTAAATTTAAATTTAAATTTTAAATTTAAATTTTAAATTTATTTAAATCTAATTTAAATTTTAAATTTAAATTTTAAATTTAAATTTAAATTTTAAATTTTAAATTTAAATTTAAATTTAAATTTTAAATTTTAAATTTTAAATTTAAATTTTAAATTTTAAATTTTAAATTTTAAATTAACTTAAATTTTAAATTTAAATTTAAATTTTAAATTTTAAATTTTAAATTTAAATTTAAATTTAAATTTAAATTTAAATTTTAAATTTAAATTTTAAATTTTAAATTTTAAATTTTAAATTAAATTTTAAATTTAAATTTAAATTTTAAATTTTAAATTTTAAATTTAAAATTTAAACTTAAATTTAAATTTTAAATTTAAACTTCCTAAACTTTAAAATTTAAATTAAACTTTAAATTTTAAATTCTAAATTTAATTCTAAATTTTAAATTTAAATTTAAAATTTAAAATTTTAAACTTAAATTTTTAAATTTAAATTTAAATTTAAATTTAAATTTAAATTTAAATTTTAAAATTTAAATTTTAAATTTTAAATTTAAATAAATAAATTTAAATAAAACTTAAAAAAAACTTTAAATCTAAATTTAAATTTTAAAATTTAAATTTTAAATTTTAAATTTAAATTTTAAATTTAAATTTAAATTTAAATTTAAATTTTAAATTTAAATTTTAAATTTTAAATTTAAATTTAAAATTTAAATTTAAATTTTAAATTTTAAAATTTAAATTTTAAATTTTAAATTTAAATTTTAAATTTAAATTTAAATTTAAATTTAAATTTTAAATTTTAAATTTTAAATTTTAAATTTTAACTTTAAATTTTAAATTTTAAATTTAAATTTAAATTTTAAATTTAAATTTTAAATTTAAATTTTAAATTTTAAATTTTAAATTTAAATTTAAATTTAAATTTTAAATTTAAATTTAAATTTTAAATTTTAAATTTTAAATTTAAATTTAAATTTAAATTTAAATTTAAATTTAAATTTAAATTTTAAATTTAAATTTTAAATTTTAAATTTAATTTAAATTTTAAATTTAAATTTTAAATTTAAATTTTAAATTTAAATTTTAAATTTTAAATTTTAAATTTAAATTTTAAATTTAAATTTTAAATCTAAATTTAAATTTTAAATTTAAATTTAAATTTTAAAATTTTAAATTTTAAATTTAAATTTTAAAATTTAAATTTAATTTTAAATTTTAAATTTAAATTTTAAATTTAAATTCTTAAATTTAAATTAAATTTTAAATTTAAACTTTAAATTTTTAAATTTTAAATTTTAAAATTTAAATTTTAAATTTAAATTTAAATTTTAAATTTTAAATTAAATTTAAATTTAAATTAAATCTTAAAATTTAAATTTTAAATTTAAATTTTAAATTTAAATTTTAAATTTTAAATTTAAATTTAAATTTAAATTTTAAATTTAAATTTTAAATTTAAATTTAAATTTTAAATTTTAAATTTTAAATTTAAATTTTAAATTTAAATTTAAATTTTAAATTTTAAATTTTAAATTTGAAATTTAAATTTTAAATTTAAATTTAAATTTTAAATTTAAACTCAACCCTAAACCCTAAATTTAAACCCTAAACCTAAACCCTAAACCCTAAACCCTAAACCCTAAACCCTAAAATTTAAACTAAACCCTAAACTCCTAAAACCCAAACTTTAAACTCCTAAAACCCTAAAACTAAACCCTAAACCCTAAACCCTAAACCCTAAACCCTAAACTAACTAAACCCTAAACTTAAACTTTTAAACTTAAATTTTAAACTTTAAATTTTAAATTTAAATTCTAAATTTTAAATTTTAAATTTAAATTTTAAATTTAAATTTTAAATTTTAAACTTTAAATTTAAATTAAATTTTAAATTTTAAATTTTAAATTTTAAATTTTAAATTTAAAATTTTAAATTCTAAATTTTAAATTTAAATTTTAAATTTTAAATTTAAATTTAAATTTTAAATTAAATTTAAATTTAAAAATAAATAAATTTAAATTTAAACCCTAAACCCTAAAAACTCCTAAACCCTAAACTTTAAACCCTAAATTTAAACCCTAAAACTCTAAACCCTAAATTTAAACCTTAAAATTTAAATTTTAAAACCCTAAACCTTTAAACCCTAAATTTAAATTTTAAATTTAATTAAATTTAAATTTTAAATTTAAATTTTAAACTTTAAATTTTAAATTTAAATTTTAAATTTAAATTTTAAATTTAAATTTTAAATTTTAAATTTAAATTTTAAATTTAAATTTTAAATTAAATTTTAAATTTTAAATTTTAAATTTTAAATTTAAATAAACTAAATTAAAATTTAAATTTAAACCCTAAACCCTAAACTTAAACCCTAAATTTTAAATTTAAACCCTAACCTGAAATTTAAATTTAAATTTAAATTCTAAATTTAAAAAACTCTAAACCCTAAACCCAAACCCTAAACCCTAAACTTAAACCCTAAAACCCTAAAACCTAAAACCCTAAACCCTAAAAACTTTAAATCCCAACCCTAAACTCTAAAACTTTAAATTCTAAAATTTAAATTTTAAATTTAAATTTAAATTTAAATTCTAAATTTAAATTTTAAATTTAAATTTTAAATTTTAAATTTAAATTTAAATTTAAATTTAAACTTTAAAATTTAAATTTTAAAATTTTAAATTTTAAATTTAAATTTAAATTAAATAAATTTTAAACCCTAAATTTAAATTTAAATTTTAAATTTTAAATTTAAATTTAAATTTAAATTTTAAATTTAAATTTAAATTTAAATTTAAATTTTAAATTTGAATTTAAATTTTAAATTTTAAATTTTAAATTTTAAATTTAAATTTAAATTTTAAATTTTAAATTTTAAATTTTAAATTTTAAATTTAAATTTTAAATTTTAAATTTTTAAATTTAAATTTAAATTTTAAATTTTAAATTAAATTTAAATTTAAATTTAAATTTTAAATTTTAAATTTAAATTTTAAATTTTAAATTTAAATTTTAATTTAAATTTAAATTTAAATTTTAATTTTAAATTTTAAATTTAAATTTAAATTTTAAATTTTAAATTTAAATTTTAAATTTAAATTTAACTTTAAATTTTAAATTTAATTTAAACCCTAAATTTAAATCTAAATTTTAAATTTAAACCCTAAATTTAAAATTTAAAATTTAAACCCTAAACCCTAAATTCCTAAATTTAAACCCTAAAACCCTAAATTTTAAATTTTAAATTTAAATTTTAAACCCTAAATTTTAAATTTAAACCCTAAATTTAAAACTTTAAATTTAAATTTAAATTTTAAATTTAAATTTTAAATTTTAAATTTTAAATTTTAAATTTTAAATTTAAATTTTAAATTTAAATTTAAATTTAAAATTTAAATTTTAAATTTTAAATTTTAAAATTTAAATTTTAAATTTAAATTTAAATTTTAAATTTTAAATTTTAAATTTTAAATTTAAATTTTAAATTTTAAATTTTAAATTTTAAATTTTAAATTTAAATTTTAAATTTAAATTTAAATTTTAATTTAAATTTTAAATTTAAATTTAAATTTTAAATTTTAAATTTAAATTAAATTTTAAATTTTAAATTTTAAATTTTAAATTAAATTTTAAATTTTAAATTTAAATTTTAAATTTTAAATTTTAAATTTAAATTTACTTTAAATTTAAATTTAAATTTTAAATTTTAAATTTTAAATTTAAATTTAAATTTTAAATTTTAAATTTTAAATTTAAATTAAATTTTAAATTTAAATTTAAATTTAAATTTTAAATTTTAAATTTAAATTTAAATTTTAAATTTTAAATTTTAAATTTTAAATTTTAAATTTAAATTAAATTTTAAATTTAAATTTAAATTTAAATTTTTAAATAAATTTAAATTTTAAATTTAAATTTTAAATTTCCCTAAATTTAAATTTTAAATTTTAAATTTAAATTTAAATTTTAAATTTAAATTTAAAATTTAAATTTAAATTTAAATTTAAATTTTAAATTTAAATTTTAAATTTAAATTTAAACATTTTAATTTTAAATTTAAATTTAAATTTAATTTAAATTTAAATTTAAATTTAAATTAAAATTTAAATTTAAATTTGAAATTTAAATTTTAAATTTTAAATTTTAAATTTTAAATTTTAAATTTAAATTTAAATTTTAAAAATTTAAATTTTAAATTTAAATTTAAATTTAAATTTAAATTTTAAATTTTAAATTTAAAATTTAAATTTTAAATTTTAAATTTAAATTTTAAATTTAAATTTTAAATTTTAAATTTAATCAATTTAAATTTTAAATTTAAATTTTAATTTTAAAATTTAAATTTAAATTTTAAATTTAAATTTAAATTTTAAATTTTAAATTTAAATTTTAAATTTAAATTTAAATTTTAAATTTAAATTTTAAATTTTAAAATTTAAATTTTAAATTTTAAATTTAAATTTAAATTTAAAATTTAAATTTTAAATTTAAATTTAAATTTAAATTTTTAAAATTTTAAATTTTAAATTTTAAATTTAAATTTAAATTTAAATTTTAAATAAATTTAAATTTTAAATTTTAAATTTTAAATAAATTAAATTTTAAATTTAAATTTAAATTTAAATAAATTAAAATTTAAATTTAAATTTAAATTTTAAATTTTAAATTTAAATTTTAAATTTTAAATTTAAATTTAAATTTTAAATTTAAATTTTAAATTTTAAATTTAAATTTAAATTTTAAATTTAAATTTAAATTTAAATTTAAATTTTAAATTTTAAATTTAAATTTAAATTTAAATTTTAAATTTTAAATTTAAATTTAAATTTTAAATTTAAATTTTAAATTTTAAATTTTAAATTTTAAATTTGAATTTTAAATTTTAAATTTTAAATTTAAATTTTAAATTTAAATTAAATTTTAAATTTTAAATCTTTAAATTTAAATTTTAAATTTAAATTTTAAATTAAATTTTAAATTTTAAATTTAAATTTTAAATTTTAAATTTTAAATTTAAATTTAAATTTAAAATTTAAATTTTAAATTTAAATTCTAAATTTTAAATTTAAATTTAAATTTTAAATTTAAATTTTAAATTTAATTTAAATTTTAAATTTAAATTTTAAATTTTAAATTTAAATTTTAAATTTAAATTTAATAAATTAAATTTTAAATTTAAATTTAAACAAACCCTAAACCTTAAATAAACCCTAAATTTAAACCCTAAATTTTTAAATTTAAATTTTAAATTTAAACTTTAAATTTAAATTTAAATTTAAATTTAAATTTAAATTTTAAATTTTAAATTTAAATTTTAAATTTAAATTAAATTTAAATTTTAAATTTAAATTTAAATTTAAATTTAAATTTTAAATTTAAATTTAAATTTTAAATTTTAAATTTTAAATTTAAATTTAAATTTTAAATTTTAAATTTAAATTTAAATTTAAATTTTAAATTTTAAATTTTAAATTTAAATTTTAAATTTAAATTTTAAATTTAAATTTTAAATTTAAATTTTAAATTTAAATTTAAATTTTAAATTTAAATTTAAATTTTAAATTTAAATTTTAAATTTAAATTTAAATTTTAAATTTTAAATTTTAAATTTTTAAATTTAAATTTAAATTTTAAATTTTAAATTTAAATTTAAATTTAAATTTTAAATTTTAAATTTAAATTTTAAATTTAAAATTTAAATTTTAAATTTAAATTTAAATTTTAAATTTAAATTTAAATTTAAATTTTAAATTTTAAATTTAAATTTTAAATTTAAATTTTAAATTTAAATTTTAAATTTAAATTTAAATTTTAAATTTTAAATTTAAATTTAAATTAAATTTAAATTTTAAATTTAAATTTAAATTTAAATTTAAATTTAAATTTTAAATTTAAATTTAAATTTTAAATTTAAATTTTAAATTTTAAATTTAAATTTAAATTTTAAATTTAAATTTAAATTTTAAATTTTAAATTTAAATTTAAATTTAAATTTTAAATTTTAAATTTAAATTTAAATTTAAATTTTAAATTTAAATTTTAAATTTTAAATTTAAATTTTAAATTTTAAATTTAAATTTTAAATTTTAAATTTTAAATTTTAAATTTAAATTTAAATTTAAATTTTAAATTTAAATTTTAAATTTTAAATTTAAATTTAAATTTAAATTTTAAATTTAAATTTAAATTTAAATTTTAAATTTAAATTTAAATTTAAATTTTAAATTTAAATTTAAATTTTAAATTTAAATTTAAATTTTAAATTTAAATTTAAATTTAAATTTTAAATTTAAATTTTAAATTTAAATTTTAAATTTAAATTTTAAATTTAAATTTAAATTTAAATTTTAAATTTTAAATTTAAATTTTAAATTTAAATTTAAATTTAAATTTTAAATTTAAATTAAATTTAAATTTTAAATTTTAAATTTAAATTTAAATTTTAAATTTAAATTTTAAATTTAAATTTTAAATTTAAATTTAAATTTAAATTTTAAATTTAAATTTTAAATTTAAATTAAATTTAAATTTTAAATTTAAATTTTAAATTTTAAATTTAAATTTTAAATTTAAATTTAAATTTTAAATTTTAAATTTAAATTTAAATTTTAAATTTTAAATTTTAAATTTAAATTTTAAATTTAAATTTAAATTTAATTAAATTTAAATTTAAATTTAAATTTTAAATTTAAATTTAAATTTAAATTTTAAATTTAAAAAATTTTAAATTTAAATTTAAATTTTAAATTTAAATTTAAATTTAAATTTAAATAAAATTTAAATTTAAATTTTAAATTTTAAATTTTAAATTTAAATTTAAATTTTAAATTTAAATTTTAAATTTTAAATTTTAAATTTTAAATTTAAATTAAAATTTAAATTTAAATTTTAAATTTAAATTTTAAATTTAAATTTAAATTTTAAATTTAAATTAAATTTAAATTTAAATTTTAAATTTTAAATTTAAATTTTAAATTTTAAATTTTAAATTTAAATTTAAATTTTAAATTTAAATTTTAAATTTAAATTTAAATTTAAATTTTAAATTTAAATTTAAATTTTAAATTTAAATTTTAAATTTTAAATTTTAAATTTAAATTTTAAATTTAAATTTAAATTTAAATTTTAAATTTAAATTTTAAATTTAAATTTTAAATTTTAAATTTAAATTTAAATTTAAATTTAAATTTTAAATTTTAAATTTAAATTTTAAATTTAAATTTAAATTTAAATTTAAATTTAAATTTAAATTTTAAATTTTAAATTTAAATTTTAAATTTAAATTTTAAATTTAAATTTTAAATTTTAAATTTTAAATTTTAAATTTAAATTTTAAATTTAAATTTTAAATTTAAATTTTAAATTTAAATTTAAATTTAAATTTAAATTTTAAATTTAAATTTAAATTTTAAATTTAAATTTTAAATTTAAATTTAAATTTTAAATTTTAAATTTAAATTTAAATTTTAAATTTAAATTTAAATTTAAATTTAAATTTTAAATTTTAAATTTAAATTTAAATTTAAATTTTAAATTTTAAATTTAAAATTTAAATTTAAATTTAAATTTTAAATTTTAAATTTAAATTTAAATTTTAAATTTAAATTTAAATTTAAATTTAAATTTAAATTTAAATTTTAAATTTAATTTTAAATTTTAAATTTTAAATTTTAAATTTTAAATTTAAATTTAAATTTTAAATTTAAATTTAAATTTAAATTTAAATTTTAAATTTTAAATTTTAAATTTAAATTTAAATTTAAATAAATTTTAAATTTTAATTTAAATTTAAATTAAATTTTAAATTTAAATTTAAATTTAAATTTAAATTTAAATTTTAAATTAAATTTAAATTTTAAATTTAAATTTAAATTTAAATTTAAATTTTAAATTTTAATTTAAATTTAAATTTAAATTTAAATTTAAATTTAAATTTTAAATTTAAATTTGAATTTTAAATTTAAATTTAAATTTTAAATTTAAATTTAAATTTAAATTTTAAATTTAAATTTAAATTTAAATTTAAATTTAAATTTAAATTTAAATTTAAATTTAAATTTTAAATTTTAAATTTAAATTTTAAATTTAAATTTAAAATTTAAATTTTAAATTTAAATTTTAAATTTAAATTTTAAATTTAATTTTAAATTAAATTAAATTAAAAATTTAAATTTTAAATGAAATTTAAATTTAAATTTTAAATTTAAATTTAAATTTTAAATTTAAATTTAAATTTTAAATTTAAATTTAAATTTAAATTAAATTTTAAATTTAAATTTAAAATTTAAATTTAAATTTAAATTTAAATTTAAATTTAAATTTTAAATTTAAATTTAAATTTTAAATTTAAATTTAAATTTAAATTTAAATTTTAAATTGAATTTTAAATTTTAAATTTAAATTTAAATTTAAATTAAATTTAAATTTAAATTTTAAATTTAAATTTAAATTTAAATTTAAAAATTTAAATTTAAATTTAAATTTAAATGAATTTAAATTTAAATTTAAATTTAAATTTAAATTTGAATTTAAATTTTAAATTTAAATTTAAATTTTAAATTTAAATTTAAATCTTAAATTTTAAATTTTAAATTTAAATTTTAAATTTGAATTTAAATTTTAAATTTAAATTTAAATTTTAAATTTTAAATTTAAATTTTAAATTTTAAATTTAAATTTAATTTAAATTTAAATTTAAATTTAAATTTTAAATTTAAATTTAAATTTTAAATTTTAAATTTTTTAAATTTTAAATTTAAATTTTAAATTTAAATTTTAAATTTTAAATTTAAATTTAAATTTTAAATTTAAATTTAAATTTTAAATTTTAAATTTAAACCCTTTAAATTTAAATTTAAATTTAAATTTAAATTTAAATTTTAAATTCTAAATTTAAATTTTAAATTAAAATTTAAAATTTTAAATTTAAATTTTAAATTTAAATTTAAATTTAAATTTAAATTTAAATTAAATTTAAATTTAAATTAAATTTAAATTTAAATTTAAATTTAAATTTAAATTTAAATTTTAAATTTAAATTTAAATTTAAATTTTAAATTTAAATTTAAATTTAAATTTAAAATTTAAATTTAAATTTTAAATTTAAATTTTAAATTTAAATTTAAATTAAATTTAAATTTAAATTTAAATTTTAAATTTAATTTAATTTAAATTTAAATTTTAAATTTAATTTAAATTTGAATTTTAAATTTTAAATTTAAATTTAAATTTAAATTTAAATTTTAAATTTAAATTTAAATTTAAATTTTAAATTTAAATTTAAATTTAAATTTAAATTTAAATTTAAATTTTAAATTTAAATTTTAAATTTAAATTTAAATTTAAATTTAAATTTAAATTTAAATTTAAATTTTAAATTTAAATTTAAATTTTAAATTTAAATTTAAATTTTAAATTTAAATTTAAATTTAAATTAAAATTTAAATTTTAAATTAAATTTAAATTAAATTAAAATTTAAATTTAAATTTTAAATTTAAATTTAAATTTAAATTTAAATTTAAATTTTAAATTTTAAATTTTAAATTTAAATTTAAATTTTAAATTTTAAATTTAAATTTAAATTTTAAATTTAAATTTAAATTTAAATTTTAAATTTTAAATTTAAATTTTAAATTTTAAATTTAAATTTTAAATTTAAATTTTAAATTTTAAATTTAAATTTAAATTTTAAAATTAAATTAAATTTTAAATTTTAAATTTAAATTTAAATTTAAATTTTAAATTTTAAATTTAAATTTAAATTTTAAATTAAATTTTAAATTTTAAATTTAAATTTAAATTTTAAATTTTAAATTTAAATTTAAATTTAAATTTAAATTCTAAATTTAAATTTTAAATTTAAATTTAAATTTAAATTTTAAATTTAAATTTTAAATTTAAATTTTAAATTTAAATTTAAATTTTAAATTTAAATTTAAATTAAATTTTAAATTTAAATTTAAATTTAAATTTAAATTTAAATTTAAATTTTAAATTTAAATTTAAATTTAAATTTAAATTTAAATTTAAATTTAAATTTAAATTTAAATTAAATTTAAATTTAAATTTTAATTAAATTTAAATTTAAATTTAAATTTAAATTTAAATTTAAATTTAAATTTTAAATTTAAATTTAAATTTAAATTTAAATTTTAAATTTAAATTTTAAATTTTAAATAAATTTTAAATTTAAATTTTAAATTTAAATTTAAATTTAAAATTTAAAATTTAAATTTAAATTTAAATTTAAATTAAATTTTAAATTTAAATTTTAAATTTAAATTTTAAATTTTAAATTTAAATTTTAAATAAATTTAAATTTGAAATTTAAATTTTAAATTTAAATTTTAAATTTTAAATTTAAATTAAATTTAAATTTAAATTTTAAATTTAAATTTAAATTTTAAATTTAAATTTAAATTTTAAATTTTAAATTTAAAATTTAAATTTAAATTTAAATTTAAATTTTAAACAAATTTAAATTTTAAATTCTAAATTTAAATTTAAATTTTAAATTTAAATTTAAAATTTAAACTAAATTTTAAATTTAAATTTTAAATTTTAAATTTAAACTTTAAATTTAAATTTAAATTTTAAATTTAAATTTAAATTTAAATTTTAAATTTTAAATTTAATTTAAATTTTAAATTAAATTTAAATTTTAAATTTAAATTTTAAATTTAAATAAATTTAAATTTTAAATTTAAATTTAAATTAAATTTAAATTTTAAATTTAAATTAAATTTAAATTTAAATTTTAAATCAATTTAAATTTAAATTTTAAATTTAAATTTAAATTTAAATTTAAATTTTAAATTTAAATTTAAATTTTAAATTTTAAATTTAAATTTAAAAAATTTTAAATTTAAATTTTAAATTTAAATTTAAATCTTTAAATTAAATTTAAATTTAAATTTAAATTTTAAATTTAAATAAATTTAAATTTAAATTTAAATTTTTAAATTTAAATTTTAAATTTAAATTTTAAATTTAAATTAAATCTTAAAATTTAAATTTTAAATTTTAAATTTAAATTTAAATTTAAATTTTAAATTTAAAATTTTAAATTAAATTTAAATTTAAATTTTAAATTTTAAATTCTAAATTTTAAATTTAAATTTAAATTTAAATTTTAAATTTTAAATTTAAATTTAAATTTAAATTTTAAATTAAATTTTAAATTTAAATTTAAATTTTAAATTTAAATTTTAAATTTAATTCTAAATTTTAAATTAAATTTTAAATTTAAATTTAAATTTTAATTTAAATTTAAATTTTAAATTTAAATTTTAAATTTAAATTTAAATTTAAATTTTAAATTTTAAATTTAAATTTAAATTTAAATTTTAAATTTTAAATTTAAATTTAAATTTTAAATTTAAATTTAAATTTAAATTTAAATTTAAATTAAATTTAAATTTTAAATTTAAATTTAATTTAAATTTTAAATTTTAAATTTAAATTTAAATTTAAATTTTAAATTTTAAATTTAAATTTTAAATTTTAAATTTAAATTTAAATTTAAATTTAAATTAAATTTAAATTTAAATTTAAATTTTAAATTTAAATTTTAAATTTTAAATTAAATTTAAATTTAAATTTTAAATTTAAATTTAAAATTTAAATTTAAATTTAAATTTAAATTTAAATTTAAATTTAAATTTTAAATTTTAAATTTTAAATTTAAATTTAAATTTTAAATTTTAAATTTAAATTTAAATTTTAAATTTAAATTTAATTTTAAATTTTAAATTTAAATTCAAAATTTAAATTTAAAACTTTAAATTTAAATTTAAATTTAAACTTTAAATTTTAAATTTAAATTTTAAATTTAAATTTTAAATTTAAATTTAAATTTAAATTTAAATTTTAAATTTAAATTTTAAATTTAAATTTTAAATTTTAAATTTAAAAAATTTAAATTTTAAATTTTAAATTTAAATTTTAAATTTTAAATTTTAAATTTTAAACTTTAAACCCTAAATTTAAATTTAAATTTAAATTTTAAATTTAAATTTTAAATTTTAAATTTAAATTTAAATTTAAATTTTAAATTTTAAATTTTAAATTTTAAATTTTAAATTTAAATTTAAATTTAAATTTAAATTTAAATTTAAATTTAAATTTAAATTTAAATTTTAAATTTAAATTTTAAATTTAAATTTAAATTTTAAATTTAAAAAATCTTAAATTTAAATTTTAAATTTAAATTTAAATTTAAATTTTAAATTTTAAATTAAAATTTAAATTTAAATTTTAAATTTTAAATTTAAATTTAAATTAAATTTTAAATTTAAATTTAAATTTAAATTTTAAATTTAAATTTTAAATTTAAATTCTAAATTTAAATTTAAATTTAAATTAAATTTAAATTTAAATTTAAATTAAATTTAAATTTTAAATTAAATAATTTAAATTTTAAATTTAAATTTAAATTTAAATTTTAAATTTAAATTTTAAATTTAAATTTAAATTTTAAATTTAAATTTAAATTTAAATTTAAATTTAAATTTAAATTTTAAATTTAAATTTAAATTTAAATTTTAAATTTAAATTTAAATTAAATTTAAATTTTAAATTTTAAATTTTAAATTTAAATTTAAATTTAAATTTAAATTTAAATTTAAATTTAAATTTTAAATTTAAATTTAAATTTTAAATTTTAAATTTTAAATTTAAATTTTAAATTTAAATTTTAAATTTTAAATTTTAAATTTTAAATTTAAATTTAAATTTAAATTTAAATTTAAATTTAAATTTAAATTTAAATTTAAATTTAAATTTTAAATTAAATTTTAAATTTAAATTTTAAATTTAAATTTAAATTTTAAATTTAAATTTTAAATTTAAAATTTAAATTTTAAATTTAAATTTAAATTTTAAATTTAAATTTTAAATTTAAATTTAAATTTAAATTTAAATTTAAATTTAAATTTAAATTTAAATTTTAAATTTAAATTTAAATTTTTAAATTTTAAATTTAAATTTAAATTTAAATTTAAATTTTAAATTTAAATTTTAAATTTTAAATTTAAATTTAAATTTAAATTTTAAATTTAAATTTAAATTTTAAATTTAAATTTAAATTTTAAATTTAAATTTTGAAATTTAAATTTGAAATTTAAATTTTAAATTTTAAATTTAAATTTAAATTTAAATTTTAAATTTTAAATTTAAATTTTAAATTTAAATTTAAATTTAAATTTTAAATTTAAATTTTAAATTTAAATTTAAATTTTAAATTTTAAATTTAAATTTAAATTTAAATTTAAATTTAAATTTAAATTTAAATTTAAATTCTAAATTAAATTTTAAATTTTAAATTTAAATTTAAATTTAAAATTTAAATTAAATTTTAAATTTAAATTAAATTTTAAATTTTAAATTTAAATTTTAAATTTTAAATTTAAATTTAAATTTAAATTTAAATTTAAATTTAAATTTTAAATTTAAATTTTAAATTTTAAATTTAAATTTTAAATTTAAATTTAAATTTTAAATTTAAATTTAAATTTAAATTTTAAATTTTAAATTTAAATTTAAATTTAAATTTTAAAATTTTAAATTTAAATTTAAATTTTAAATTTTAAATTAAATTTTAAATTTAAATTTAAATTTAAAATTAAATTTTAAATTTAAATTTTAAATTTAAATTTAAATTTAAATTTTAAATTTAAATTTTAAATTTTAAATTTTAAATTTAAATTTTAAATTTAAATTTAAATTTAATTTAAATTTAAATTTTAAATTTTAAATTTAAATTAAATTTAAATTTAAATTTAAATTTTAAATTTTAAATTTAAATTTAAATTTAAATTTTAAATTTTAAATTTAAATTTAAATTTAAATTTTAAATTTTAAATTTAAATTTTAAATTTAAATTTTAAACTTTAAATTTTAAATTTAAATTTAAATTTAAATTTAAATTTAAATTAAATTTAAATTTAAATTTAAATTAAATTTTAAATTTTAAATTTTAAATTTTAAATTTAAAATTTAAATTTTAAATTTAAATTTTAAATTTAAATTTTAAATTTTAAATTTAAATTTAATTTAAATTTTAAATTTTAAATTTTAAATTTAAATTTAAATTTAAATTTTAAATTTAAAATTTTAAATTTAAATTTTAAATTTAAATTTAAATTTTAAATTTAAAATTTAAATTTTAAATTTAAATTTTAAATTTGAAATTTTAAATTTAAATTTTAAATTCAAATTAAATTTTAAATTTTAAATTTAAATTTAAATTTTAAATTTAAATTTTAATTTAAATTTAAATTTTAAATTTAAAATTTAAATTTAAATTTAAATTTTAAATTTTAAATTTTAAATTTAATTTAAATTTTAAATTTAAATTTAAATTTAAATTTAAATTTAAATTTAAATTTAAATTTAAATTTTTAAATTTAAATTTTAAATTTAAATTTAAATTTAAATTTAAATTTTAAATTTAAATTTAAATTTAAATTTAAATTTAAATTTAAATTTTAAATTTAAATTTAAATTTAAATTTTAATTTAAATTTTAAATTTTAAATTTTAAATTTTAAATTTTAAATTTTAAATTTAAATTTAAATTTTAAATTTAAATTTAAAATTTTAAATTTAAATTTAAATTTAAATTTTAAATTTAAATTTTAAATTTAAATTTTAAATTTAAATTTAAATTTAAATTTAAATTTAAATTTTAAATTTTAAATTTAAATTTAAATTTAAATTTTAAATTTTAAATTTTAAATTTAAAATTTTAAATTTAAATTTTAAATTTAAATTTAAATTTTAAATTTAAATTAAATTTTAAATTTAAATTTAAATTTAAATTTTAAATTTAAATTTAAATTTTAAATTTAAATTTAAATTTAAATTTAAATTCTTAAATTTAAATTTTAAATTTAAATTTAAATTTAAATTTTAAATTTAAATTTTAAATTTTAAATTTAAATTTTAAATTTAAATTTTAAATTTAAATTTAAATTTAAATTAAATTTAAATTTTAAATTTTAAATTTAAATTTGAATTTTAAATTTAAATTTTAAATTTTAAATTTAAATTTAAATTTTAAATTTTAAATTTAAACTTTAAATTTAAATTTAAATTTAAATTTAAATTTAACTTAATCTTAAATTTAAATTTAAATTTGAATTTAAATTTTAAATTTTAAATTTAAATTTAAATTTAAATTAAATTTAAATTTAAATTTTAAAATTTAAATTTAAATTTAAATTTAAATCTCTAAATTTAAATTTTAAATTTTAAATTTTAAATTTAAATTTAAATTTAAATTTAAATTTTAAATTTTAAATTTAAATTTAAATTTTAAATTTAAATTTAATTTAAATTTTAAATTTTAAATTTTAAATTTTAAATTTTAAATTTAAATTTTAAATTTAAATTTAAATTTTAAATTTAAATTTTAAATTTTAAATTTAAATTTTAAATTTTAAATTTAAATTTAAATTTAAATTTAAATTTAAATTTTAAATTCTTTAAATTTAAATTTTAAATTTAAATTTAAATTTTAAAATTTAAATTTTAAATTAAATTTAAATTTAAATTTTAAATTTAAATTTTAAATTTTAAATTTAAATTTAAATTTTAAATTTTTAAATTTTAAATTTAAATTTTAAATTTAAATTTAAAATTTTAAATTTAAATTTTAAATTTAAATTTAAATTTAAATTTTAAATTTTAAATTTAAATTTAAATTTAAATTTTAAATTTAAATTTAAATTTAAATTTTAAATTTAAATTTAAATTTTAAATTTAAATTTAAATTTAAATTTTAAATTTTAAATTTAAATTTAAAATTTAAATTTTTAAATTTAAATTTAAATTTAAATTTAAATCTTAAATTTTAAATTTAAATTTAAATTTAAATTTAAATTTAAATTTAAAATTTTAAATTTAAAATTTAAATTTAAATTTTAAATTTAAATTTAAATTTTAAATTTTAAATTTTAAATTTAAATTTAAATTTTAAATTTAAATTTAAAATTTAAATTTAAATTTTAAACCCTAAATTTTAAATTTTAAATTTAAATTTAAATTTAAATTTAAATTTAAATTTTAAATTTAAATTTTAAAATTTAAATTTAAATTTTAAATTTAAATTTAAATTTTAAACCCTAAAACCCTTTAAATTTTAAATTTAAATTTAAATTTTAAATTTTAAAATTTAAATTTTAAATTTTAAATTTAAATTTAAATTTAAATTTTAAATTTTAAATTTTAAATTTAAATTTAAATTAAATTTAAATTTAAATTTTAAATTTTAAATTTAAATTTAAATTTAAATTTAAATTTAAATTTTAAATTTAAATTTTAAATTTTAAATTTAAATTTTAAATTTAAATTTAAATTTAAATTTAAATTTTAAATTTAAATTTAAATTTAAATTTTAAATTTAAATTTTAAATTTTAAATTAATTTAAATTTAAAATTTTAAATTTTAAATTTTAAATTTAAATTTTAAATTTTAAATTTAAATTTTAAATTTAAATTTAAATTTAAATTTAAATTTAAATTTTAAATTTTAAATTTAAATTTAAATTTTAAATTTAAATTTTAAATTTAAATTTAAATTTAAATTTAAATTTTAAATTTAAATTTAAATTAAATTTAAATTTAAATTTTAAATTTAAATTTTAAATTTTAAATTTAAATTTAAATTTAAATTTAAATTTAAATTTAAATTTAAATTTAAATTTAAATTTTAAATTTAAATTTAAATTTTAAATTTAAATTTTAAATTTTAAATTTAAATTTTAAATTTTAAATTTAAATTTTAAATTTTAAATTTTAAATTTAAATTTTAAATTTTAAATTTAAATTTAAATTTTAAATTTAAATTTTAAATTTAAATTTTAAATTTAAATTTAAATTTAAATTTTAAATTTTAAATTTAAATTTTAAATTTAAATTTTAAATTTAAATTTAAATTTAAATTTTAAATTTAAATTTAAATTTTAAATTTAAATTTAAATTTTAAATTTAAATTTAAATTTTAAATTTAAATTTAAATTTTAAATTTAAATTTTAAATTAATTTAAATTAATTTAAATTTTAAATTTAAATTAAATTAAATTTAAATTTTAAATTAAATTTTAAATTTTAAATTTAAATTTAAATTTAAATTTAAATTTTAAATTTTAAATTTAAATTTTAAATTTAAATTTTAAATTAAATTTTAAATTAAATTAAATTTAAATTTAAATTTAAATTTTAAATTTTAAATTTAAATTTAATTTAAATTTAAATTTTAAATTTAAATTCTAAATTTAAATTTTAAATTTAATTAAATTTAAATTTAAATTTAAATTTTAAATTTAAATTTAAATTTAAATTTAAATTTTAAATTTTAAATTTTAAATTTAAATTTTAAATTTTAAATTTTAAATTTAAATTTAAATTTTAAATTTAAATTTAAATTTTAAATTTTAAATTTTAAATTTTAAATTTAAATTTAAACTTTAAATTTAAATTTAAATTTAAATTTAAATTTAAATTTAAATTAAATTAAATTTAAATTTTAAATTTTAAATTTTAAATTTAAATTTAAATTTTAAATTTTAAATTTAAATTTTAAATTTTAAATTTTAAATTTTAAATTTAAATTTAAATTTTAAATTTAAATTTTAAATTTTAAATTTTAAATTTAAATTTTAAATTTAAATTTTAAATTTAAATTTAAAATTTAAATTTAAATTTAAAAATTTTAAATTTAAATTTAAATTTTAAATTTAAATTAAATTTAAATTTTAATTTTAAATTTAAATTTTAAATTTTAATTAAAATAATTTAAATTTTAAATTTAAATTTAAATTTTAAATTTAAATTTAAATTTGAATTTAAATTTAAATTTGTGCCCTCTTAAATTTAAATTTAAATTTAAATTTAAATTTAATTTAAATTTAAATTTAAATTTTAAATTTAAATTTTAAATTTAAATTTTAAATTTTAAATTTAAATTTTAAATTTAAATTTTAAATTTAAACTAAATTTAAATTTAAATTTTAAATTTTAAATTTAAATTTAAATTTAAATTTTAAATTTTAAATTTAAATTTAAATTTTAAATTTTAAATTTTAATTTAAATTTAAATTTAAATTTTAAATTTAAATTTAAATTTTAAATTTAAATTTAAATTTTAAATTTAAATTTAAATTTAAATTTAAATTTTAAATTTTAAATTTAAATTTTAAATTTAAATTTTAAATTTAAATTTAAATTAAATTTTAAATTTTAAATTTAAATTTAAATTTAAATTTTAAATTTAAATTTAAATTAAATTTAAATTTTAAATTTAAATTTAAATTTTAAATTTAAATTTAAATTTTAAATTTAAATTTAAATTAAATTTAAATTTTAAATTTAAATTTAAAATTTAAATTTAAATTTAAATTTTAAATTTAAATTTAAATTTTAAATTTAAATTTTAAATTTAAATTTAAATTTTAAATTTAAATTTAAATTTTAAACCTTTAAATTTAAATTTTAAATTTAAATTTAAATTTTAAATTTAACTAAATTTAAATTTTAAATTTAAATTTAAATTTTAAATTTTAAATTTAAATTTAAATTTTAAATTTAAATTTAAATTTTAAATTTTAAATTTTAAATTTAAATTTAAATTTTAAATTTTAAATTTAAACCCTTGAAATTTAAATTTAAATTTAAATTTAAATTTAAATTTAAATCTTAAACCCTAAATTTTAAATTTAAATTTAAATTTTAAATTTTAAATTAAATTTAAATTTTAAATTTAAATTTTAAATTTAAATTTAATTTAAATTTAAATTTTAAATTTAAATTTAAATTTAAATTTAAATTTAAATTTAAATTTTAAATTTAAATTTTAAATTTAAATTTAAATTTAAATTTAAATTTAAATTTAAATTTTAAATTTAAATTTAAATTTAAATTTAAAATTTAAATTTTAAATTTAAATTTTAAATTTTAAATTTAAATTTAAATTTAAATTTTAAATTTAAATTTAAATTTAAATTTTAAATTTAAATTTTAAATTTTAAATTTAAATTTAAATTTTAAATTTTAAATTTAAATTTAAATTTAAATTTAAATTTAAAATTTTAAATTTAAATTTAAATTTAAATTTAAATTTAAATTAAATTTAAATTTAAATTTTAAATTTAAATTTTAAATTTAAATTTAAATTTTAAATTTAAATTTAAATTTAAATTTAAATTTTAAATTTAAATTCTAAATTTGAATTTAAATTTTAAATGAAATTTTAAATTTTAAATTTAAATTTAAATTTTAAATTTTAAATTTAAATTTAAATTTTAAATTTAAATTTAAATTTAAATTTTAAATTTAAATTTAAATTTAAATTTTAAATTTAAATTTAAATTTAAATTTTAAATTTAAACTTTAAATTCTTAAATTTTAAATTTAAATTTAAATTTTAAATTTTAAATTTAAATTTAAATTTTAAATTTAAATTTAAATTTTAAATTTAAATTAAATAAATTTAAATTTTAAATTTAAATTTTAAATTTAAATTTTAAATTTAAATTTAAATTTTAAATTTAAATTAAATTTTAAATTTAAATTTAAATTTAAATTTTAAATTAAATTTAAATTTTAAATTTTAAATTTAAATTTTAAATTTAAATTTTAAATTTAAATTTAAATTTAAATTTTAAATTTAAATTAAATTTAAATTTTAAATTTTAAATTTAAATTTAAATTTAAATTTAAATTTAAATTTTAAATTTTAAATTTAAATTTAAATTTTAAATTTAAATTTAAATTTTAAATTTTAAATTTTAAATTTAAATTTTAAATTTAAATTTAAATTTAAAATTTAAATTTAAATTTAAATTTTAAATTTTAAATTTAAATTTAAATTTTAAATTTAAAATTTTAAATTTAAATTTTAAATTTAAATTTTAAATTTAAATTTAAATTTAAATTTAAATTTAAATTTAAATAAATTTAAATTTAAATTTTAAATTTAAATAAATTTAAATTTAAATTTAAATTTAAATTTAAATTTAAATTTAAATTTTAAATTTAAATTTTAAATTTAAATTTAAATTTTAAATTTAAATTTTAAATTTTAAATTTTAAATTTAAATTTAAATTTTAAATTTAAATTAAATTTTAAATTTTAAATTTAAATTTAAATTTTAAATTTAAATTTTAAATTTAAATTTAAATTTAAATTTAAATTTAAATTTTAAATTTAAATTTAAATTTAAATTTAATTTAAATTTTAAATTTTAAATTTAAATTTAAATTTTAAATTTTAAATTTAAATTTTAAATTTAAATTTTAAATTTTAAATTAAATTTTAAATTTTAAATTTTAAATTTAAATTTTAAATTTTAAATTTAAATTTAAATTTTAAATTCTAAACTTAAATTTTAAATTTTAAATTTAAAATTTAAACTTTAAATTTAAATTTAAATTTTAAATTTAAATTTTAAATTTAAATTTTAAATTTAAATTAAATTTAAATTTTAAACCCTAAATTTAAACTAAATTTTAAATTAAACTTTAAATTTAAATTTTAAATTTTAAATTTAAATTTAAATTTAAATTTAAATTTTAAATTTAAATTTAAATTTAAATTTAAATTTTAAATTTAAATCTTAAATTTAAATTTAAATTTTAAATTTTAAATTTAAATTTAAATTTTAAATTTAAATTTTAAATTTAAATTTTAAATTTAAATAAATTTAAATTTAAATTTTAAATTAAATTTTAAATTTAAATTTTAAATTTAAATTTTAAATTTAAATTTAAATTTAAATTTAAATTTTAAATTTAAATTTTAAATTAAATTTTAAATTTAAATTTTAAATTTAAATTTAAATTTTAAATTTTAAATTTAAATTTAAATTTTAAATTTAAACTTTAAATTTAAATTTTAAATTTAAATTTAAATTTTAAATTTAAATTTAAATTTTAAATTTAAATTTAAATTTAAATTTAAATTTAAACTTTAAATTTTAAATTTTAAATTTTAAATTTAAATTTTAAACTTAAATTTAAATTTAAATTTAAATTTTAAATTTAAATTTAAATTTTAAATTTAAATTTAAATTAAATTTTAAATTTAAATTTAAATTTAAATTTAAATTTTAAATTTAAATTTAAATTTAAATTTTAAATTTTAAATTTAAATTTAAATCTTAAATTTAAATTTAAATTTAAATTTTAAATTTAAATTTAAATTAAATTTTAAATTTAAATTAAATTTAAATTTAAATTTAAATTTAAATTTTAAATTTTAAATTTTAAATTTTAAATTTTAAATTTAAATTTAAATTTAAATTTAAATTTTAAATTTTAAATTTAAATTTTAAATTTAAATTTTAAATTTAAATTTTAAATTTTAAATTTTAAATTTTAAATTTAATCTTAAATTTAAATTTTAAATTTAAATTTAAATTTAAATTTTAAATTTAAATTTTAAATTTAAATTTTAAATTTTAAATTTAAATTTAAATTCTTAAATTTTAAATTTAAATTTTAAATTTTAAACTTAAATTTAAATTTTAAATTTAAATTTAACTTTAAATTTTAAATTTAAATTTAAATTTAAATTTTAAATTTTAAATTTTAAATTTTAAATTTAAATTTAAATTTTAAATTTAAATTTAAATTTTAAATTTTAAATTTAAATTTTAAATTTAAATTTTAAACCTTAAATTTAAATTTAAATTTTAAATTTTAAATTTTAAATTTAAATTTAAATTTAAATTTTAAATTTAAATTTTAAATTTAAATTTAAATTTTAAATTAAATTTTAAATTTAAATTTTAAATTTAAATTTTAAATTTTAAATTTAAATTTTAAATTTAAATTTTAAATTTAAATTTTAAATTTAAATTTAAATTTAAATTTTAAATTTTAAATTTAAATTTTAAATTTTAAATTTTAAATTTAAATTTTAAATTTTAAATTTTAAATAAATTTAAATTTTAAATTTAAATTTAAATTTTAAATTTAAATTTTAAATTTTAAATTTAAATTTTAAATTTTAAATTTTAAATTTTAAATTTAAATTTAAATTTTAAATTTTAAATTTAAATTTTAAATTTTAAATTTAAATTTAAATTTAAATTTAAATTTAAATTTAAATTTAAATTTTAAATTTTAAATTTAAATTTTAAATTTTAAATTTAAATTTAAATTTAAATTTTAAATTTTAAATTTTAAATTTAAATTTAAATTTAAATTTAAATTTAAATTTAAATTTTAAATTTAAATTTAAATTTTAAATTTAAATTTTAAATTTAAATTAAATTAAATTTAAATTTTAAATTTAAATTTTAAATTTAAATTTTAAATTTTAAATAAATTTAAAATTTAAATTTAAATTTAAATTTTAAATTAAATTTAAATTTTAAATTTAAATTTTAAATTTAAATTCTAAATTTAAATTAAACTCCTAAACTTTAAACCTAAACCCTAAATTTTAAACCCTAAATTTTAAAACCCTAAATTTAAACCCTAAATTTTAAATTTAAACCCTAAACCCTAAATAAACCCTAAATTTAAATTTAAATTTAAATTTTAAATTTTAAATTTAAATTTTAAATTTAAATTTTAAATTTAAATTTAAATTTAAATTTAAATTTAAATTTTAAATTTAAATTTAAATTAAATTTAAATTTAAATTTTAAATTTAAATTTTAAATTTAAATTTTAAATTTTAAATTTAAATTTAAATTTAAATTTTAAATTTTAAATTTTAAATTTTAAATTAAATTTAAATTTTAAATTTAAATTTAAATTTTAAATTTAAATTTTAAATTTTAAAATTTAAATTTTAAATTTTAAATTTTAAATTTAAATTTTAAATTTAAATTTAAATTTTAAATTTAAATTTAAATTTTAAATTTAAATTTTAAATTTAAATTTAAATTTTAAATTTTAAATTTAAATTTTAAATTTTAAATTTAAATTTTAAATTAATTTTAAATTTTAAATTTAAATTTAAATTTAAATTTAAATTTTAAATTTAAATTTAAATTTTAAATTTTAAATTTTAAATTTAAATTTTAAATTTAAATTTTAAATTTTAAATTTAAATTTTAAATTTAAATTTAAATTTAAATTAAAATTTAAATTTAAATTTTAAATTTAAATTTTAAATTAAATTTAAATTTAAATTTTAAATAAATTTAAATTTAAATTTTAAATTTTAAATTTTAAACCCTAAACCCTAAATTTAAATTCAAACCCTAAATTTAAACCCTAAATTTAAATTTAAATTTTAAATTTAAATTTAAACCCTAAATTTAAATTTTAAATTTAAATTTAAATTTAAATTAAATTTAAATTTTAAATTTAAATTTTAAATTTAAATTTTAAATTTAAATTTTAAATTTAAATTTAAATTTTAAATTTAAATTTAAATTTTAAATTTTAAATTTAAATTTAAATTTTAAATTTAAATTTAAATTTAAATTTTAAATTTAAATTTAAATTTTAAATTTAAATTTTAAATTTAAACTTTAAATTTAAATTTTAAATTTAAATTTAAATTTTAAATTTAAATTTAAATTTTAAATTTAAATTTAAATTTAAATTTTAAATTTAAATTTTAAATTTAAATTTAAATTTAAAATTTAAATTTAAATTTAAATTTTAAATTTAAATTTAAATTTAAATTTAAATTTTAAATTAAATTTTAAATTTTTAAATTTAAATTTAAATTTAAATTTAAATTTAAATTTAAATTTTAAATTTTAAATTTAAATTTTAAATTTTAAATTTTAAATTTAAATTTAAATTTAAATTTTAAATTTAAATTTTAAATTTTAAATTTAAATTTTAAATTTAAATTTTAAATTTAAATTTAAATTTAAATTTTAAATTTTAAACCTAAAACCCTAAACTTTAAACCCTAAACTTAAATTAAAACCCCAAACCCTAAACTTAAATTTTAAATTTAAATTTAAACCCTAAATTTAAACTTAAATTTAAAACCCTAAATTTAAAACTTAAAACTTAAATTTTAAATTTTAAATTTAAATTAAATTTTAAACCCTAAACCCTAAACCCTAAATTTTAAATTTTAAATTTAAATTTAAATTTAAATTTAAATTTAAATTTAAATTTAAATTTAAATTTTAAATTTAAATTTTAAATTTTAAATTTAAATTTAAATTTTAAATTTAAATTTTAAATTTAAATTTAAATTTAAATTTAAATTTAAATTTTAAATTTTAAATTTTAAATTTAAATTTAAATTTAAATTTAAATTTAAATTTTAAATTTAAATTTTAAATTTTAAATTTTAAATTTAAATTTTAAATTTAAATTTAAATTTAAATTTAAATTTTAAATTTAAATTTAAATTTTAAATTTAAATTTAAATTTAAATTTTAAATTTAAATTTTAAATTTTAAATTTAAATTTAAATTTTAAATTTAAATTTTAAATTTTAAATTTAAATTTTAAATTTTAAATTTAAATTTAAATTTAAATTTAAATTTAAATTTTAAATTTTAAATTTAAATTTAAATTTAAATTTAAATTTAAATTTAAATTAAATTTAAATTTTAAATTTTAAATTAAATTTTAAATTTAAATTTTAAATTTAAATTTTAAATTTAAATTTTAAATTTAAATTTAAATTTTTAAATTTAAATTTTAAATTTTAAATTTTAAATTTAAATTTTAAATTTAAATTTTAAATTTTAAATTTTAAATTTAAATTTAAATTGAATTTAAACCCTAAATTAAAAATTGAACCCTAAACCCTAAATTCCTAAATTTAAAATTAAAACCCTAAATTTTAAACTAAAACCCTAAACCCTAAACCCTAAACCCTAAATTAAACCCTAAATTTTAAACCCTAAACCCTAAACCCTTAAACCCTAAACCCTAAACCCTAAATTTAAATTTTAAACCTTAAACTCCTAAACCCTAAACCTTAAAACCCTAAAAATTTTAAACTTAAACCCTAAATTTAAATTTAAATTTAAATTTTAAATTTAAATTTAAATTTTAAATTTAATTTAAATTTAAATTTAAATTTAAATTTAAATTTAAATTTAAATTTTAAATTTTAAATTTAAATTTTAAATTTAAATTTTAAATTAAATTTAAATTTAAATTTAAATTTAAATTTAAATTTTAAATTTAAATTTAAATTTTAAATTTAAATTTAAATTTAAATTTAAATTTAAAAAATTTAAATTTAAAATTTAAATTTAAATTTTAAATTTAAATTTAAATTTTAAATTAAATTTAAATTTAAATAAATAAATTTAAATTTTAAATTTTAAATTTAAATTTAAATTTTAAATTTAAATTTAAATTTTAAATTTTAAATTAAATTTTAAATTTAAATTTAAATTTAAATTAAATTTAAATTTTAAATTTTAAATTTAAATTTAAATTTAAATTTTAAATTTAAATTTAAATTTTAAATTTTAAATTTTAAATTTAAATTTAAATTTTAAATTTAAATTTAAATTTTAAATTTAATTTAAATTTTAAATTTAAATTTGAATTTAAATTTTAAATTTTAAATTGAATTTTAAATTTGAATTTTAAATTTAACCCTGAACTTTAAAACTTTAATTTAAATTGAACCCTAAACCCTGAACCCTAAACCCTGAACCCTAAACCCTGAACCCTAAACCCTGAACCCTAAACCCTGAACCCTAAACCCTGAACCCTAAACCCTGAACCCTAAACCCTGATCCCTAAACCCTGAACCCTAAAACCCTAAACCCTAAACCCTAAACCCTAAACCCTAAACCCTAAACCCTAAACCCTTAACCCTAAACCCTAAAACCCTAAACCCTGAATGCTAAACCTGTTTGAAAATAACTTTATATAGCAACACCGCCTTCCTCGTGATTGTAAATCTAGTCTCTCAAGTGTAGGGACGAGGGATACTATCTGCCACTATTGTGCAAAGTATGATTCAGCGTTGGTCTGATATTGTCCCCATATCTGATACCGATGGATATTCAACATCAGTCTGACATCCCGAATCTGAAACTTCGCCGGTTTCAGTTGGACATGGCTTGTACGATACCAAATATGGGAAAGATGTGGGCGGCCAAAGACCACTTGAATTATTGACTTGGCCAGGTGTGTGGGCTAAGAGATGACAATGAAAATTTGAATTATCAACTGTCGAACCTTTACTGATATTAGGGGATTCTCCTTACCAGTTTGATGAAAATCCCTTCGGTGAGCAGTATTGATTTCTTCTGCTACTGTCGCTTATGAACTTTATACGGAATGACAAATCCCAGATCTCTGTCCTCATCCATAAATTATTTACATGGTAAAGGATGAGCTAAAAGTACTTTATTTCCTATATACTCTTTCTAGTATGGGAGCTAGAACGCGAGAGCGCTAACGAGGACTCAGCAACTCGGAGCGGAGAAAGGAGTGGATAAACTCAGTGGCCTCCATGTTATATGATCTAGAAATGCAGAAATTATGCATAAATAATAAAATAGATCTTCTAATTCCTCCACCTTTCACTCTCTTTCTGTATCCCTCTCCCGTTCTATCTAGCTCCCTCTCTCGCCTGCTCTCTCTCTCTCTCTCTCTCTCTCTCTCCCTTTTGACAATAAATAAAGACCGTCATCTACCGAAGTGGAGGTAGACGCAAAGGTTCCTCGACCTCCACTTTATTACTGAACCTGCCTACAAACAGAGCTCGTCTTGGAGATGCCTTCCAATGGACGCGGGGGGAGGTTCCAAGAATGTAGATGGCTCGATCACGACGCCGTTGCCACCGAGAGCCATCAGAAGAGATCAAGCAAGCCAGTTTTTCTAGAGATCTGAGCTGGCCCAGGGTCAATCCTTCCGGAAGAATCACCATGTCCAGGTCAGTAGATCGTTTACTCTATGATCGGCATTACTCAGTGATCGTCTTTATTTTAGTCTGATCGAACATTCAGGTCCGGGTCCGGTTCGTACATCGAACCGGACCGAAGACCGTTACTCTTTCACTTGCTCTCCCTCTCCCCCTCTCTCCCTCTGTTCTCTCTCCCGCTCTTTGTCCTTCTCTCTTTTGTCTTCTCGTCCTCTCTCCCCCTTGTCCTCTCTCTCTCTCTGTCGTCCTCTTTCCCTCTCGCCCGCATGTTCTCTCTCCCTCCATCTCTCCCTCTCTCGTTCTCTCCTTGTCTCTCCCTCTCTCCCTCTCATTCTCTGCCACTCTCTCCCTCTCTTTCTCTCCCTCTTTTCCGGTCTCACTCTCCCTCTCTCTCTCCTTCCCTTTCGCCCTCTGCACCGTTCTCAATCTCTCCCACTCATTTTCTTTCCCGCTATCCCTCTTTCTCACCTTCTCTCCCAATCTCCCTCTCCTCCTCTCTCTATCTCATTTTTTCCTCTCTCTCTCTCCTCTCTCCTGCTCTCCCTCTCTCTCACTCTCTCTCCCGATCTCCCTCCCCACCTCTCTATATCTCAATCTCTCCCTCTCTCCCGCTCTCTCTCTCACCCTCTCGCCCTCTCTACCTCTCCACATCTCTCTATCTCGTTCTCTCCCTCTCTCTCTCTCCTCGTATGAATGTCGTCGACGATGATGAGAACAGCAATTCTTTCTTCCTCTTGTGAAGTCAGAGCCTTCATTCCATGATGTATTTTGGCATGTAGCAGTCTACACCGTGATTTACTTTTCTCGGTCAACGACGGTGACATAGCCGTGAACTGAAGGGAGGTTAGAAGAGAGGAAGGAAGAGGACAGAGAAGAAATCCTTACCTGAAGGACGACGCGACCGGAGCGGAGTCTGGAGCCGTTGGCGACTCCGAGTCGGTGCAGAAATCCGGTAAGTATTTCGGTTGTTCTAAGTATAGAAGTTTAATCGAGAAAACATACTTTTTATCCGTTTTTCTCAAAATCGAATTGAATCGATTTCGAGCAAAAACCCAAAATATCCCAAATCGCCTTTGAGGCAATTCTTCAAACACTTTGTGTGCCGTTTTTAAATCGATCTTTTTAAAACCCAATTAAATTCTTCTATCACGCTTAAAAATCTCTATAAAATAAAATAAAATAAAGTCTAGGAAGATATACTTCCTAATCTACATATGCGCTAATAGAGAACATTTTGAAAATTCTATCTCGCTACTTCTAAAAATCCATAAAAGGGATATTTTCTTTTAGTTTCTACAAACACTTAAAACACTAGGTGTTTGTTTGCATTTATTTTAGTTTTCTCATATTATTCGACCTCTAAAAATTCTAGAAAATTTTCCTTAAATCATTAATCTTCTTCCATTGACTATATACTAAATCCGAGGTCGAAATAAAATGGTTAGAGAGGACTTCTTTTATAAATCATCATTAAATTCTTCTTTACCTTTCTTTAGAAATGAAAACAAACACCTATTGGTGTTTGTTGACCATCCTACTCATTAGTGAATTCTATCCCTAAGTGCCAATCCATGTGGAGACGACCTTGCTCAACACCATACATATCTGAGTAAGTTTACAAAACAAATTTTTATTTGATCGAAGCAAAAATAATAACGACAAATTAAAACCCCATTTTCGCCTTCATCAGTTTCCTTGGAACCTGTGAAAAAAAATTCTGTAGGTTAATGCATGGTTGCCATATCTAATCGCATTTTCTTTGTCAATCAGGAAATCATGATCAGTACCGAGCTCCCAAAACTTGTAGTATATCACATAGAAATGTTCATATGAAAAATATCTCAACACTTTGTTGATGTCATCTTCCTCATATGCACGATGCATCGCAGTAATGAGATTTCCACGTTTCAACTCCCGAAGTGTAAGATGTCCGGTTCGAGATTTATTCATGTAGTAAAATATTCGATATATCACAGTTTCCACATATCTTTCTTGAAACTCAGGCGTGTTCTGCAAAAACTCCAGTCCTGGATGGGTCGCCTAGAGTTCTCAGAGAATGGGTTTGAAATCTTCCCGCGTTAAGTAGTTTTGATTAGGCTGCTTTAAAATGCTAAATATTTGCCAGATTGAAGTTGGGTGCACTAGAGTTGCAACAAGGGATGGATTTGACAACTATTGGTTTAATAGCAACTTGCTGACTGTGGATATTGCTAGGCGAATATTTAGCATTTTAAAGCAGCCTAATCAAAACTACTAAACGCAGGAAGATTTCAAACCCATTCTCCCAGAACTCTTGGCGACCCATCCAGGACTGGAGTTTTTGCAGAACACGCCTGAGTTTCAAGAAAGATATGTGGAAACTGTTATATATCGAATATTTTACTACATGAATAAATCTGGAACCGAACATCTTACACTTCGGGAGTTGAAACGTGGAAATCTCATTGCTGCGATGCATCGTGCAGATGAGGAAGATGACATCAACAAAGTGTTGAGATATTTTTCATATGAACATTTCTATGTGATATACTACAAGTTTTGGGAGCTCGATACTGATCATGATTTCCTGATTGACAAAGAAAATGCGATCAGATATGGCAACCATGCATTAACCTACAGAATCGTGGATAGAATTTTTTCACAGGTTCCAAGGAAACTCACTAGTAGAACTTAAGGGAAGATGGGCTACGAGGACTTTGTCTATTTTTTCATCGCTGAAGAGGATAAATCATCAGAACCAAGCCATGAATATTTGTTTAAGTGTATTGATTTAGATGGCAACGGTATTCTGAACCCCAATGAGATGAAGTTCTTTTATAAAGAACAACTCCATCGGATGGAATGTATGGCGCAAGAACCCTTCTTGATCGAGGATATTTTATGCCAGATGGTTGACATGATCGGACCAGAGAGCAAGGGTTTTATTACTCTTTGCGACTTGAAGGGCAGCAAGATTTCTAGGAATGTTTCTTATATCCTCTTCAATCTCAAAAAGTTCATGGCTTTTAAAACCTGAGCCCCATTTCTCATCCGCCAGGAGGGTGAGAATCCGACGTTGACCGAGTGGGACCGCTTTGCCCATAGAGAGTACATCCGTCTTCCAATGGAGGAAGACGGTGAAGATGCCTCCAACGGGAGTGGTGATGTCTGGGATGAATAGATTAAGGCACCTTTTTGACCTCTCCTTAAGGGGATTCATTGAGAAGAAAAAATCAGAAGAAGAGAAAAGCAGCTGAAACTTTATTTAGCGGTTACCACCTAAACCCTAAACCCTCAACCCTAAACCCAAAAACCCTAAACCCTAAACCCTAAACCCTAAATCCCAAACCCCAAACCCCAAACCCCAAACCCTAAACCTCAATCCCCAAATCCTAAACCCTAAACCCTAAACCCTAAACCCTAAACCCTAAACCCTAAACCATAAACCCTAAGCCCTAAACCCTAAACCATAAACCCTAAGCCCTAAACCCTTATAGCATACGAGCAAGCTTCAGGCCAGCTCGTCAACGCCTTGAAGAGTAGCTTCATAGTGGGTCCTTCCACCACTATAAGGCACTCTGAGATACTCCAGCATTATACACGATACTCACGAGGATGCCTCCCATTCGATTATCTTGGATGCCCTATCTTTCTAGGCCCCTCTCGTCATCATTACTTTGATGCCTTGTTGGGCAAACATAGAAAGAAACTAGAGAGGTGGAAACTTTGTTTCATATCACCTGGAGGACGTATCTAACTTATTCGGCATGTCCTCATGAGTATCTCACTACATAACCTTGCGGTCCACTCACTATCTCTTACAGTTCTCCGCTCAGTGGAACGACTATGCGCACGTTTCTTATGGTCCAGTCACCTTGAGGGCGAGAGTCGTCATCACTGGATTTCATGGGCGAAAGCATGTCGACCGACGGATGAGGGGGGTTTAGGGATTAGACGCCTCTCGAACGTTCAGGTCATGCTTCAAAAGAAGCTCGTATGGCGTATGCGTACCACACGCTCCCCATTGGGGAGTTTCATTTTAGCCAAATATGGCGAGTGGGCCCATCAAGAGATAGATATCAAGGGCCCTCAGAGATGCCAGACGTGGCAGCGCCACTGGCTAACCAAGAAGTAATAGAATTTGACTCTCAAAAACAGCAACACAAAAACTGTAGCAGTTTACATCAAGGATATGTTCCTCAGTCCATTGACTTGCTATTCTAGGATGTGCATTTGATGAGGGTTAACATTGACTTTTAGTGGGGGGAGGCTTATTTTCAGCTTTGATATGAGGTTAAAGACCATAATCAGTTGCTTTGCGAATTCCACTTTTCTGCATAAACTTCATTTTGAGATTTGGTTTTTCCTTTCACTTTTTTTTGTTTGAAGTTTTTGAGTTCTCCCATGATTGATATGTCGCCCTTTTAATCTTGTGCTTGTTCTTGGTTGTTCAAGAGACTTGCTTTCTAGGGCGTTTGCCATGTTGATGGCGTTTATCACGTTCATGTTGATGGGCGTTTACCATTTCAAAGGTCTTCATGATTTCTGTATTAGCCTCTTTCCCCCTTCTAGTCGTGGTTCCCCCGGTCATTTTCACGTATCTCAAATTGCAAGCCCCCAGACTAAGACGTATACTCTAGCTGTCCCTGCTATAGAGTCTGTATTAGTGGATTGATGATCTTATATCTATAGCTTCATGATTGACCCTGGATATTCCGCTCCTATCCCACTTTCTCTTCTTTCAGATGAATATAAGCTGTCTCATCTTTAGGAATTCCCATTCCATCATGTATGACAGTTGGAAAATATATTCATAGTTTTTAATAAATCTAAAATAAAGTATATCGTGTCTCACTACAACATAAAAACATGATGAACAAGATATATTAATAGTCGATTTCTTGCATTGAAGTTTTGTATTGTTTAATAATTTAAATTATGGAAAAGACAAGCATACCTCTTGGCTTGCGTCCAGCTTCCATATCTTTGCAATGGTTTTAATTTGTGCTCATTGATTTGAAGTACTTGGGATGTGGCATACCTAATTTGTCCATTCGGTATCTGCCTTTCGTTTGAATTGGTAAGTCTTCTACCCTGCAAAAAAAAAATTCTCATTTTTGTCAACAACATAGTTAGCTAATGCATCTGCAACACTATTCCCTTCTCCATAAATATGCTTTATTTCCTATATTTGATTTATGTGTCTCATAATCTGTTCCCACAATTCTCTTAATTTCCATAGAGAGCAGATACGACTTTGTATTATTTGACAAAGTGCTGTAGAATCCGATTCTATAATTATTCTTTTGATACCTTTACCTTCTGCCTCCATATTAGTTCCTTCTAGGTATCCATAGGAGAAGGCAAAATCATCACATGTTGCGCATTTCTTACTATTCCTCGTCCTGCTGCTTTCTCAGGATTTCCTTTTGATGCGCCATCTACATTAAGTTTATATATTGATCCCTGAGGTACAATATTATGTTTGTATTCCAGTGGTCCCGGGTCTATATTCCAGTTTACCAAGCTTTGAACATCTTCTTTTTCTGTGATTTTTGTGGGTGTACTAATGTGTTCAATATTTTTTATCCACGCTTGTATCTTATGAGTGATAGACCAATATCCCTTATCTCCATTTTCCCATTTCCTTAGATTTCTTTTCTTTCATATTTCCCATAGGAATAGTAGGCATGAATAGTAGAAGCTTTACTCTCTTTGGATGCAGACCTCATTATGCTCATTAACCATTCCTTCGGTAACAATTGAGAAGTTTGTGTCACATTCCACTTCTGCATTAGCCACTTCCAGAGGTGTCTCGCCCAATCCCCTTCAAAAAATAGATGATCTTGATCCTCTATGTGTGGATTTCTTGGGCAACAAGAACATTTCGATACAAGATGGACACCATTTTTTTGTATATTTTTGTCCACTGACAAGACATCATTGAACAATCTCCACATTAAAAGCTTGATCTTAGTAGGTATCCTAGTTTTCCATACTATTGTGTTTAGGATATTTTGGGGTTTTTTGCTGCAAAAATGCTGCCATGCTGACTTTGTAGTAAATTTTCCATGTGTAGCAAGAGTCCAAACTGCTGAATCCAAAAAATTAGATAATTTATACTCCTTGTTTCTCATTCGTGTGATAATATGTTCAAGAACCCCGTGACGTCGAAGATAGGGTTCCCAAACTTGGGTGAGTAGATCTTGACTGTTAGTGTAGATTCTCGCCTGGTGCAGCCTGGAATATGTTCAAGTAGACCCATTCCGCTCCAGCATTTAGTCCGCATATCAATATTTCCATGACCCAAACTCCATTGTGAGACATTCTCCATCTCTTGCCATATGACCTTGAGGTTTTGTATTCGTTGGGGCATTGGTCGGTCATATTGTATGATGTCCCAACTTCCAAATTTTTCTATAATAAGTCTGGCCCAAAGCGAGGTATTCTTATGAAATGACCGTGCCCGTTTCACTCGAAGAATATTCATTGTGTCCTCTAACGACCGTATGCCAAGTCCATTCTCTTCGGTTGTAAAACAAAGTTTTGGCCAAGCCACCCAATGTCTCTTCTTGGCTTCCTCATTGCTTGACCATAAGAATTGTACCAGAATTCTATTTATCCTTTCAGTAAACATTTGGGGAACATCATAAATAGAGAGTGTACGAATAGGAATGATGTTTAACACATGCTTTATCAAAGTAAGTCGCCCTCCTGGAGATAGCCATTTTCCTTTCCACCCTTCCAATCTTCGTCTGATATTTGTTAGTATGCCATCAAAACCTATACTTTTAGCTTGACCAGTAAATATTGGACAACCCAAATAGAAACTGGAAAACAACTAGTAGAAAAAGAAGTATGTTCTTTAATTTCATTTTTTCTGTGTAAAGATGTTTTATCAGCCACATAAAATACACTTTTAGTTCTACTAATCCTCTGCCCTGAAGTCCTCTCATATCTATCTAATAGATACATCACATTTCTCAATTAATTCTTTTTTCCATTGAGGAATATAATGGTGTCATCTGCAAATAAGCAATGTGATATGAGTGGCACTCCATGTTTTATATAATAATGACCAATCTGATTAGTAGCCATACTCTTTTTAATATTGTGACTAAGAATTTCTTCTGCATGTATGAAAAAACTAGGTGAGATTGGATCACCTTGGCGAAGCCCTCGTGATGCTTGAAAAAATGGGGTTGAACTTTCATCCACAAGCACTGAGAAATGATTATGCTCTACACAAGATTTAATCATATTCATACATGGCTCACTGAATCCAAATTTATACAAAACTGAAAACAGGAAGTTCCATTCAAGTCTATCATATGCTTTTTCCATATCTAGTTTCATAATCACATTTTGCCCCCGTATTTTGTGATGTATTGATTGGGAAATGTCATGTACGAGTCCAACACACTCATGAATTGATTTAGACTTAACAAATCCAAATTTATCATCCAAGATGAGCTTTGGAAGCACGGCCCTCAATCTTTGATTTAGAATCTTTGTGATTATTCGATAGGTGACATTACATAAACTAATTGGTCTTAAATAAACAAATGAATTTGGTGTTTGGGTTTTAGGTATCAAGGCTATAAATGTTGCCTTCCATGCCCTAGGCAAAGATATTCCACCAAAAAAAGAACTTATTGCAGCAAAAACATCATTTTGAATAATATGCCAGCAAAAGGTGAAAAAATGTGGAGTAAAGCCATCTGGACCTGGCGCACTATCAGGATTCATCGAGGCTAATGTCTCAAAATTTTCTGTCATATCAGGTGGTTTACATAACATGATATTATCCTCATCTGATAAACTACTTGGTATAGCCTCCAATAAACTTTGATCTATCTGTCTAGGTTGTGAAGTGAGAAGATTTTGGTAGAAATTCATAACTGCATTTTCTAGTTGTTTTTTATCATGGTCATAATTTTCTCTTATGTTGGAGTAGTAGTCTCGTTTTTCTCTCGCATTCACAAGCATATGAAAATATTTGGTATTATGGTCTCCCTCTGCTAACCATCTTTTGTTTGCTTTTTTTTTAAGAAACATTTCATATTGCTCCTCTCGTAGAGACAGTTCTCGCACTAGTTCTTTGCATTTATCTTCTTTTTGTTTATCCCAATTGTTTTGGAGTTCAATTTCAAGGCTATCTATTTGGTTCTTTACTTTTTCTTTCTCAGTGTAAATGTTACCAAAGGATTCTCTATTCCAATGTTTTAGAGCATGTTTAAGTGCGCTCTAAGTCTGGTACTCAGATTGGCCATAGGCTCTACTTCACTCACCTTGTTCCAATATTTTTCTACAAACTCATAAAAGTTACGATGTTTAATCCACATATCTTGAAATCTGAAAGGAGGTCTTCTATTCCTATGTTGCAATTGATGAAATGTTAATAGCATGGGTGCATGGTCCGAAAGTCGTTTTTGAAGTATTCTATTTTGTATGCGGGAAGTGAACTAGCATGTATATTCATAAGGACGCGGTCAAGTCGTTCATAAATTCGATAACATGCATGTCTCCTATTACACCATGACATATGATTTCCTTCATGATGAGGTTCGACAAGTTCCAACTGCATGATAGCATAATCGAATTCCTTCATATCTCTTTGATTTGGAGCATTTCGTCCTTTTTTTCTGACACATTTCGTATCATATGGAAGTCTCCTCCTATGATCCATGGTAATGGTGTATCACTGAATTTACATACTAAATGCTCCCACAATGTTGTTCGAATTTGATTATGATAAGATGCATAAATGAAAGTAATCATTACATTGTCCACCCCTTTTTCAGCCTGTATAGTAATACTTTGTGCGCAATGATCTATAATCTGAATACATGCATCCTTTTTCCAGAACAACCAGATTTTCCCTTCAGGATGGGTCCAAAAAATATGCATTCCTATTCTAGTCGTATAACTACTTATCTTATTTGGGTTAGCAATTGGTTCGATAATACCTATAATTTCCAAGTGATTTTCCTTAATCAATCGCTTTATTCTAACACGTTTCTGAATTTGCTATACCCCTACAATTCTAAAATAAAGTGTTAATCATTATCCTCTATAAAAATTGCCACTGATTCTCTAAGGGGCTAAATTCTGATTTTCTAATGGATAGGCTAGATTCTTCATCCAATAATGATGTTATCCTCACATTTTCAAATGTCTGTATACGCATATGAGATAAATTCTCAAGAGATTTATTTCGCTTAAGTAGTTTTTTCCTTCCATCTATATCTAGGGGTTTACCTTTTTCCAACCTCGTGTGCCTCACAACAGGTTGATATTCCTGATTTCTCTCATGTTCTTTCGTGGCATGTGTCACATCTTGGGGTTTACTGGGTAGGTGAAACCTATTTTGAACTTCCGCATGTACCTGTTGGATGGGTGTGGTAAGTTTTTGTGGTGAGTTTAATGCAGCGGCGGTTTCTGTACTTGTGGTAGCATTTTCTCTACTAATCTTTGGCCGCCATTTCATATTGATCTGCTTCTTGGGAGCAATGCCATAGTTGGAAGGTACTTGTTTCCCTTGTACGTCATTGGTATCTCTAAATGGCTTAGGTTTGTATTGAGAAGTCTTATTTTTTGTGATGAAATGTTTTTCCTCTCTCTTCCTGCAACCAGCCTGGTTATGTCCAATCCTTTGACAATATGCACAGAACATTGGGCAGTTCTCTAAAACTACCTTTTGTTTGATATTTTCTGTTGAGCCATTTTGGATCAAGATGAATTCCCGAATCGGTTTGGATATATCAATTTTGACACAAGCTCGGCCATAACCTGGCCTAGTAAAGTTTTTGACTCCCTCGTCCATAATAATAAATTTTTCCAACATAGATACTATGGATTGGAACGGTGCTGGGTTGAAAAATTGTGATCGAATGCCAAGAAAACCAACCCATATTGGAACCAATGTGGATTCTTTCCCAGAGGTAAAGTGTGGGGTCCAACGAAACTTTCTCATAGTAATGTTATCAAGGTTCCACAAATTTTGACTCCAAGCCCTTCGAAAATCTACTTGATTCTTGAACCTTAAAATCACATGTTTTTCATCAAGGGCTGCAATTGAAAATTTATCAACAAAAATATTCAACTTTTCTAATGCCTCGAATAAAAACTTTATATCAGGTCTCCCATAGGTAAATTTTCCAACAATGCTATCCTCAAAGGGCTTTGCCATTGACCTTATTTCCTCATCTGAGAAGCTAATCATTTTAATCCATTGCGCATGGTATAGTCTCTACTTGAGATGTCATTCCGAAATTGGGGGATTATCAAACTCTCTTTATCAGAACTAGGACTATGCATCTGCTCTATAATTTCTACTACTGTGTCATTTTCTGAGTCAATGTCTTGTACTGTATTGCTATAGTTTTTTCTATTTTCAAGAGACTGTACAGATGATGGTATCCTACTTTGTATCTCTGTACTTGCTAGAAGGGATTGAGCTTTGCATTTAAGGCTCCTATGAACATTTTTAATTTTGCCCTTCATCAACCATTGATGGGATAAAGTTTTGAACTTAAAAGGCAAAATTCTTATGCTCTTGGTTCTACCTTTAGCGACCTCCCTAGTTTTCTGTGTTTTAATGCATCTTTTTCCTGTTTGTTGTACACATTTTTTCTTATTCTGACAACCTTTGGGTGTGGTTATCATAGTAGATATTTTTTGGCAAATTGCGTCCTTTGTATGCACCATTGTAGGACCTTTGGCTTTCTGAATTGTCACTAGATTGTCCTTTTTGCTTGGCCACTTATCCAGATCTTTTCAAGTTTCGTGTAATGTAGGGTCAACTTCCTCAATTGTCTCCTTGGATAGAGTGAACTCCTTCTTTTATAGTGTTGATCAATCTGATCCTCTTTTTCCACTAATTCCTCCTCAATGTACAAACCTTTAATATTTCTGCTTGGCATTGATAGATCTAGGAAGACTTTAGGTTTTTGGAATTTTATCAGTTTTTCCCATAGGTGAGCGAACCTACATATGTTGGGACACTCTTTTGCAAGAATCTCCTTTTCCATTAAAGACCAGATGACTGTACTCCACTCTATCCTATGCTCTTGTTTCTCGTCAAAACATTTATGGGAAATTGATATTTAAAAATTGGACTTTGGGTCAGCAACACCAAACAAATTGCACCAATTTTTGAGAAGAAGACTAAACATGGAAGTTTTTTCTTCCCAATCCCCGTGTAGCATATCTGCTCGAATCAGGCAAGAGTTGTGATATTTTTCATGTTTCCAATCAATCCCAAGTACACGCGCTAAATTGGGTCTACTCATTCAGATCCTAGCTCCGTATATCCAAGTTCTCTTTGCTTGGGGTTCATAATTTGAAAATATTTGGATAATCAATTCTCTCCAAATCGGTTCCTCATAATCAATCTCGGTTAACTTCCACATCCCAGCTTCTTTTAGTATTTTTTCATATTTCCTCAGGTCAGTATCACCAAAAAAAGGAATGCTAATAAATCTCAAGTTGATTTTCCATAATGGATGCCCGAGTGTTACATATTTGCTCTTGTTCTTGGGACATATTTCTACGTCTAATGCATGGAGAAACACACTTTTGTGTTTTGATTTCATTCATCCTTAAGTCCTAAATGTCAGATTTTTCCTTCTTAGTGATTCACTCTCTCCCTTTGGTGTTACTTATAGTTATTTAACTAGATAAAGTTCCTATATAATTTTTGTGTCTGTTTTTGTTTCTATAAAGATTGCGATGTGTTGTTTGGTCTTGTCTAGTTTAGACTTAAAGAGAACAATTAGCGAACTCAAAAACACACAACAATTCCAAAAAAACTTCAAAACAAGACAGATATTCTATTTAATCGTCAACTAACAACCATTTAAACTCGATGTAAATATTATAATCACTAGTTATGCTTTCTTAAAAAAACCTCAATAACTTAATCTTGTTCAGTTTGATCATACCTGGGAGGGGACCTGAAATTGAAGACAACAACTATATCTGACTGTTGCTGTCCTTTCCGGATCTCTGTCCTCCTAGCCGAGCTCCACCATTTCGTACATCCCCTCTGCTCAATATTCACCTTTGTCCTCACCCTCCCTTCCTTGCCCTCAACCTCCCCCCCTCACTCGACAACTCTCCCTCGTTCTTGACTATCACAACCCTCCCCTCGTTCCCGCCCTTCCTCCCACTCACCCTCCCTTGCCCTTTCTCTTGCCTTCTCCCCCACGCTTACCCCTTGCCTCATTCTCTCGCTAGGCCTCTCTTCCTCACCCCTAACCTTCTTCAAACCTGACCCTACCTTACCCTCCCCCTCACCCTCCCTTGCCCTTCCCTATCCCAACCTCTTCCTGGACCTTCCTCAAACCTTGCCTTCGCCCTCCCCCTCTCTTGCCCTCGCCGTTTCCTCTCCCTCCCTCGCCCTGGACCTCACCCTGGTCAATCCCTCCTTCAATCCTCACGGTCGCCCCTCCCTCACCGTCAAATTCCCTGTCTTCCCCAACCTTCCCTGCTCTCCCCGACCACCTCAACCTCCCTCGACCTCCCCAGCACGCTCTCCCGATCTCTCCCCAGCCCCCTCAACCTCCCTCAACCTCTTTGACCTCCCTCGCCCTCCCTATCTATCTATCTATCTGTCTATCTATCTATCTATCTATCTCTCTATCTGTCTATCTATCTATCTATCTATCTATCTATCTATCTATCTATCTATCTATCTATCTATCTATCTATCTATCTATCTATCTATCTATATGTATGTCTATCTATATGTCTATCTATCTGTGTATCTATCTGTATATCTATCTGTCTATCTATCAATCTATCTATCTACCTATCTATCTATCTATCTATCTATCTATCTGTCTGTCTGTCTGTCTGTCTATCTGTCTATCTATCTATCTATCTATCTATCGATCTATCTATCTATCTATCTATCTATCTATCTATCTGTCTATCTATCTATCTATTTGTCTCTCTATCCATCCATCCATCTATCTATCTATGACTCTGTCACCCTCTTCGTATGGTATTTTTTTTATGTTTGCACTATCTTAGTGTGACTCTGTCCCTCTCTTATTCTCACACTCTTTCACTATCCACCTCTCACTCTCTCATTAACCAACACTACTTTAGCGCCAAGCGTGACATTAGGTACACTGAGATGAACAAGTCATCTTAGCCTTGACTGGTCAAAATGACCGACTAAGACGGACACCGGACTGGACCGAACTTGAGGTCTAAGACTAGGTTCTTGGTAAAACTGAAATGAGACCGGCCAATGTCTTTCCCTTATAGTGAGCAAAGATACTGATGAACGTTCTATCACTTGTTTCATTTAGGTTATCATCAGAGTATATCCTCTCAACAGCCTAGCGATATCACTCCAGGGAAGTAAACAGTGCGTCCATCAGGACACCAGCGAATCTATCACTTGGACGGGTCCAACAGAGTCACATTTCACATTTGATCATGTGGCCAATAAAGCCGTCAGTCAGGTATTCCGGCTCTTGTGAATGTCAATTTGTTGTCTTAATTTTCCTCGACTTCTCTACTGTTATCGACTTCTTCCTCCTCACATGAAAAACTATTCAAAGTAGGGGGGGCACCCATGGTTGATAATAGGATTTCTCACTACGATACCTGTCTGTTTGCCTACGGACACGTGAATTCTAGAGGCATGCTTTAATTTTATCCTGTTTTCACTTTGTCAAAATATTAGGAACAGACTTACGTCCCTTTCTCCGAACAACTTGTTTATATAAAGCTGCTTCACCAAACGTTGAAATTTACTTCATCATAAATTATTCCCACCTTACAAGTTTTTCAAACATAAATAGTGTGTTGTTGAAGCTTTGATTCGTAGAACCTAATGCAAAGCATATTTGGGTCAAATTTGATGGAATTTCCACTGTATTTGCTTAGAAAAATAACAAACTCTTTCACTATTTACCAGACCGAGCCAAGACAAAGACCGAGACCAGACCGAACTTCAGGTCTAGTTTTAGGTTTTTGGTAAAACTGGACCGAGCCTGACCCATGTCATTCCCTAAAGGTGAGCACATATACTAATGAAACTTCTATGACTCGTTGCATTTAGGTTATCATCAGAGCCCATCCTCTCAACAGCACAGAGATATCACTCTAGGGAAGTGGACAATGCGTTAGTCAGGACAACAGAAAATCTAGAAATGGATGGGTCCACCAGAGTCACAATTCATGTTTGATTATGTGGCCCATAAATCCGTTAGTCAGGTATACCGGCTCTTGTGGCTGTCAATTTGTTGTCTTAATTTTCCTCTACTTCTCTGTCGCTATCGAACTATTCCTCCTCATAGGAAAAACTATGCACAATTGCGGGGGTACCCATGGTTGATAATAAGATTTCTCGCTATAATACTTGTATGTTTGCCTACGGGCACGTGAATTCTTGATGCAGGCTTTAATTTTATCATCTTGTTTTCACTTTTTGAAAATATCGGGAACAGACTTACGTCTGACCACGTATGGGTCCACCAGAGTCACATTTCACTTTTGATCATGTGGCCGATAAAGCCGTTAGTCAGGTATTCTGGCTCTTGTGGCTGTCAATTTGTTGTCTTAATTTTCGTGAACTTCTCTATTGCTATCGACCTCTTCCTCCTCACATGAAAAAACTATTCAGAGTTGCAGGGTTTCCATGGTTGATAATAGGATTTCTTGCTATAATACTTGTATGTTTGCCTACGGACACATGAATTCTTGATGCAGGGTTTAATTTTATCATCTTGTTTTCACTGTTTGAAAATATTGGGAACAAACTTACGTCCTTTTCTCTCCGCATCCTGTTTATAGAAGTCAGGCCTCTCTAAACCTCAAAATTTACTTCATCGTAAATTATTCCCACCTAACAAGTTTTTTAAACATAAATAGTGTGTTGTTGAAGTTTTTATTCATAGTATGTGATGCAACACATATTTGGGTCAAATTTTCTGGAATTTCACCTTTAGTCACAGAGAAAATTAATAACACTTAGTCTGATTGGGAGCTGGAAGATGCACACTTCGCTAGGTCGATAGAAGGAGGCCTTAGAATGCATAATGTTAACTACGAAATGGTACCCCAAGCTTTGGAGTACTAATTTTGAAAAATCCAAACAGCAAGTCATCGTATCCTTCTATTCTTTCATAGGAAAAACTTTATCGTCTCTTGATATGTTCATTTTGTATCAATCAATCACCAATATTTCTGGTATCTAATTCATTTTTTTATTATGTGATTGATTGTACATACCAGAGACACTTTTAATCTGGATTTACTCGTTTACCTTTATTTCTGAATTACATAGTTTAACTCTTTCATTCGTATTGCCTTTAAGGAAAAAAAGGAAATTTGAAGAGATGAAAGGCTTAAATTTACATTTAAACGCTCATTTGTTGGGATCTACAATGAGCACATACTTGATCTGTTGGATCCGTCTGCTTCAAATGTACAGGTAATTTAGAGAACACTTTGACAAATCTTCACTCTCGTCTACTTTCTTACAATAGCCTTATTTTCAATAGTCATTTATTTTTGGAATATGTTATAATACAGTCAGATCATCCTTGATTTCAGTTTTGAATTTCTTGAATCTCCCACTTTACTCTCACCGTAGCATCTTCGCGCATCTGACTCCATGTTTTCTAAGCACAGATTAAGGAGAACTTGCCAAATGGTGTTTATGTGGAGAATCTCTCCGAATTTGAGGTAGCATGTGCAAGAGATGAAAATTTGTCAAATTGTTGAAGAAGATGGATCCAAAAGATCAAGAATCTGCTCATTGTAGACCTCAAGAAATGGAAGCTTTTCTTCTCTTCAAACTTCCTTTTCTTGAAAGGCACTATGACTCAAACACTAAGACAATGTAAGTCCAAAATAGAGAAAAAGTGAAATGAGATTCAAAATGTCACTAGTATGTAGAATCAAATATATAATCGATAAATGCAGCATACACTGAGAATACTGGTGATAGGAACCAAGTAAAAAACATATAAAGAGAACAAAACTTCACCTGGGAAAGAATAGAAGGCTAAAATGACTTGTCGTTTGGATTTTTGGAAATAAGTACTAAAAAACACAGGGTGTCCTATCGTAGTTAAAAATATTTGCTGTAGTTTCTCCAATCTCCTCCATCATTGTGTGCGTCTTCCCCCTCCTGGTCTAATAAAGAGTTTGTGAATTTTGTCTCTGAGGGAGAAAATCCAAATAATTTATATCCGAATATGCATGGCATCAAGTGCTGCAAGTCAAAGCTTCAATATAACATGTTTTAAATTTGAAACAATTGTACCTAAGAAGTAACTTTGTAAGCTGGGAATAATTTACTAAGAAGTAACTTTCAAGAGTTTATGTTTTGGGAAACTAGACTTAAATAATGGACATTCTTGAAGAATAGGACCTAAGGCTGCTCAAAATAGTTTGGCAAAGTAAAAAACAGATGAAAAAAATTAAAGCCAGTGTCATGAATTCACCTGCCTACGGCGATCCCCCCAGGTGGAAACCGCCATACTGCTAGAGGAGGATGATCACCAAGGGCGGTGATTGACCAAACTGCCCACGACCATTGAATGCCATGTAAAAAAGAATGAAACAGCTACAAAAAAATCACTTCCATGGAACTCATTTCAATTTGGTGCACCCCTAGCCATGTCAGCATTCCCATCATGTACTTGTCAGCAATTTCCGCCATCCTGATTTTCTGGTATGCGGCCTGGCCATCCTCGTGAGCTGGAATTGAAAAAGAAGACAAAAATCAATAAAAATCCTATGATATCGTCATTTTGTCAACATTATAGGATGTAACCCTGTATTGGAAATGTTTAGACAGACAATCACTATATAAAGTATATTAGAGGAAAAATGAACGAAATAAATTCTTCCCTCTTTTGTGTCCATGTACACAATTGTATGTTGTCTTTGTGGGTCTCTTAGTAGGCTCCTTGATGGGCCTGCTGGGCTTGTGCTGGGTGTCGTCCCTTGGAGGGTGCGGGTGGGCTTGAGAGCCCTATGGCTTAACTTATATTTAATCATATTCACTAATACCTCATAACGAGTATATACTATTTTCCTGATTCTTAGTAACCTAATATTTGTTATGTGCCCTATGTGGCTTAACGTCTGAAGGTTGACGTGGCGCTGAATGCTGACTTGGCGCGAGTTTTCAACTCATTTATCATCCCTCGACAAGATCAATGGCAAGGACTCGATGACTTTGAGCTTGTCCCTTAGTGGAAGAAACTGAGACTTGGGCAGAGGATTAGTCAAAATATCAGCAAGTTGTCCTTAAGTTTTGATGAACCAAATGAGAATACTCTTGCTGGCTGCTTCCTCATTGAAAAAATGAAAATTGATTTATATATGCTTGGTCCTAGCATGGAATACAGGATCTTACGCAAGGTACGTGGTGCCAATTTTATTACACCACAGCACAGGACGACCTGTTGATGTAAGCCATGTTTCTTTTAAGAATGATTGAATCCATATAACTTCAGATGCGCAGTTTGCTAGCACCTTTGATGGAGGACCATCCGGTCGATCACGCCCTGATCCATCGCCAGCCACGTCGTGAAGCCCAAGAGGACGTGAATAATCTATAATTTCACTACCAAGCTTGAGAATCGACATCGTCTTATCACTTTACGTCATGTATCTTTATGTTCTTTCTTTCTTTCGTCGTCTTTGGATTATCGGGAGGCCCCTCGTGCGTGAGTACCGACCTCCCCTTGTACGTGTTTTATTTTAATTATGTTTAAGTGTCATCTTTGGGGTGAGGAAATCCATGTTGGGCTTCTTCTCCACCTAAAGATCCCTCTTAAGGGGAAAGCCCAATAGGCTTTCTCCTTAAAAAGAGGGCCCAATTTAGCCTCCATAGCTGCCACTTCCCCTCTATAAAGAATAGGGAAGAGTGGACATGGAGGCCAAGTCTGAAGTGATTGGTGAATTGAAAAAGAACCATATCACGTTCAAGTTTATTGGCACTTATTTTTATGTTTTCTTTGTTCTCGTTAAAGAAGAAGGTGTTTTACATTGTTCCATGGTGATTGTCTCCAAGAGGTTCTGATTGGGATCAAGCCGACAAAGGATTTTCTCATTGAAAGCCCTTCTGCTTCCTCCAGATTGGGATTTCGACATTGATAGTTCATCTCCTGCATCTCCCATTGTCCACTGTCTCTTCGATGCGTCTCTGGGTTCTGATTTGGAGTATGAAATTGCAGAAGAAGACAGTCTACAACTGAGTTTGTTTGTGGAAGAGAGTGGCCACCCCCTTTTGGTTGCAAGATCATTCAGTCGCGGATTTGCAGACTACTGACGATTTCTCTTGTGGAATGAACATGTATTGATACGAATTACCTTCTACATCACGATTCCTTCTCTCAGATCCATTTTGGCGCCTACGATACTCCAAATGGCTACTTTCTCAAAGCACAAGCCCTCACTACTTCCACCATCAACCCTGTTGAACGTGGGCTGACCCAAGCATCTAGATTCCAATCCGCATATTCTATATCCCACTCCTCCCCTTTATTTTTACAGTGTTGTTGCGTCTTTCAGTGAAGATTTTGACTGCTCCTTTGCACGAGTGAAATTATACGTGTTTCGGAATAGCCACCATGCATGTGTTAGCGATCTCATAGACGGTGTCGGATCGTAGCGATTATGTTGGCGGTGTGGACGCTCCTGGACGATCTCATTCTCCACCACATCGGTCCATTTCGTTTGGTTACACGGAGGCAATGTATGTCGACTCTAACAAAATGTAAACTTTTTCATGTTTAATAAGATCAATATCATGAAAGTAATGTGCTGCACCTAGATCCTTAATATCAAACTTGGCGTTTAGAAGATTTACAAGGTTAGAAATTTCATGTTTACTAGGGCATATGATCAAGATGTCACCAACACAAATCAAATAGAGACTGTGTCATTCCGCAATTTGGAAAATAATGACATGTCTGTTTTTGAACCAACAAATCCAAGATCGCAAAGAAACATTGTGAGCTTTGTAAACCAAGCTCTGGGAGACTGTTTGAGACCATATATTGATTTGCGCAAAAGACAAACATGATGTGGATGCGACTTATCCTTAAAACCGATAGGTTGTTCCATGAAAATAGTTTCTTGTAGGTCCCCATGTAGGAATATATTATAAACATCTAATTGATGTAAACGTATCTGCAAATTACATAAGTATTCTAATTGTTTTATGCTTTATAACATGACTAAATGCCTGATTGAAGTCAACTCTTTCTTACTGGTTATAGCTTTTTGCAACCAAACGGGCTTGTATTTGTCTATTTCCCCAGTAGGTTTGTATTTTAATGTATACACCCATTTTTAACCAATGACGTGAAGATTAGAAGTTCTAGGCACTAATGTTCAAGTGTTATTTGATATTAGATCTTGATACTCATTCTCCATGGCATGCATCCATTTCGGTCAGACTAGAAGGATGTAGGTTCCATAATTGCAGTCATATTAGAAGTAAGACATTAAGGTAAAGCATGTTTGATAAATCATGTAGTCAGAGTCTTATTATGTTGTTAATCATAGCTGATTTTTCCATCAGTATTCTTATAGAGCTTGTGAAGAGGTTTTGTCTTCATGATAACATTAGGTTCAGGAGTATGATCAAGATTAGGAAACATCTCCGGGTATTTCCGTAACATAAAATCCGATTTAATCAATACTGTAGAACGTGTCATGAATGGTGAATCACGAGTTGCGAGGGAATTTGAAGAATCAATATCTGAATTATTTGGAGCAATTTCTATTGCTTTAGGCTCATTGGATAAAGTGATGGATGGTGCTTTGTCTAGCTCAAAAGTACTGGAAGATACATTAGGATCAGGATTAGATCCTAATGTACCAGGAATACTACTAAATGTAGTGGATGAAAATGGAAAACTATTTTCATACAAAATGACATGACTAGAGATAAAAAAGCTTCCTGTTTTCATACAAAGGCATTTATAGCGTGCATGGAGAGAAATGTATCCCATGAAGATGCATTTTTCTGAGCTGGGATCTAGCTTATTAGTAACAGAAAGACGTAAATAAGGATAAGATAAGCACCCAAAAGCCCTCAAGATGGAATATTTTGGAGATGTTATAAATATAAATTCACAGGGAGACTTGTTATTTAGAAAAAGGACTTATCATACGATTAATTAAAAAAACTGATGTAGATACAGCTTCAGCTGTAAACTTTTTGTGGCGTACAGGCAGTTTTCATTACATAAAGCGTAGTATCTACCATATGTATGTGCATCCCTTCTGCTTTCGTGTATGAGGTCACAATACTCTATGCACAATCCCTTTAGTTTTTAGGACAGAGTGGAGACCTTGATATTCCCCACCCCAATCTGACTGTAGATAGATAATTTTGGTACTAAATTTATTCTTGACATGTGTCTAACATTCTCCAAATACTTGAACACGATCACATTTTTGCTTGAGATGATATAACCAAGTATAGTTGCTAAAATCATCAATGAACACTACATCATACAAATAAATTATAGGCATTTGAAGATGTGTGATACGTGGGAGACAATGGAATTTTATGTGGCTTTGGAACATTATACGAATCACACACAAATTGATTTTTTATGAAAAAAAAGGTAATCCAAAATGTTTGATAATTATCTGTAAGATACGTAATTGGGGATGACCAAGTCTGGAGCGCCGGATTTCTGTTGATGCCTTTCCAACCTACAGCTGCTTTATTCAACTCCTGTTGACTGAGAAAGTTCAATCCACCTTTAATTGTTCCTCTGAATATATCTGTGCATAGCTTTTTCCTTCACCAAGCAATAAGCTTTATGAAACTCTACATGCACATTACTTATACATTAACAATTTTCTTAAAGATAGTATCTTTTAGTAATATCAGGTACATGCAAAAAAATATGTTAAATTTAATGCATGATTCTCAATCAAAAATTTTGAAAAATCGATGGATAAGATTTAAAAGCCTTCCCCATTACCAATTTGTAGAGAATCATTATCATGCTATTCTTGTGCTTTTGTGATGGCATTCTGATTTGAAGTCACATGATGAGTGGCACCGCTGTCCGGATACCATGTTTGATTCTCTTCTGAACTTATACTGCTAGTTTGAGCAGTGTTGGCTTCTCGATTGAATGAGGATGGTCTCCAGCTTGGATTATTTTCATTGAAGTTCGGGCCACTCTCTAGCTCTGTGCCCAAGTTGTGAGCACAGTGACACTGATTTGAGTTTTTGATTCCTACATCTTCCTCCCTCACGATGCTCACAGAATCCTGGTTTTCCACCATACTCATTCCTAGTGTTGGAGAATTGTGTCCTTTAAGCATTATTTTAAACCTGAGATATGCATAATGAGCTTTCAAACTTGTGATGATTTCATGGAATTTGAGATGTCCGATGTTAGCATTTATGTTAACTACAATCTACACATCTGCTGAACCCATGCCTCTCAAAAATGTATCTATCCTGGTCCAGACGTGTCTAAGGCTTCCACAACTGATCTGGAGTGTCTAACATATTCCTCAGTACTCATTGTACCTTTCCTAATATTGTGGAATGGTCATTGCAGTTTCATTACGCACTCTTGATCCCATCCAGCAAATACTATATTCTGATGTATGAAGCAAATGATTCAGAGATGGTTCGAAGGATGAAACCAAGGGCCTGTTGGTTGGTCCTCCACCACTTCTTGAACATTTGATTATAAATGAGATTTCCCTGACTACCTGCAATTGAAACAGGTTGAGGAAGTTCTTCAATAAAATGCATAAGATCATATACCCATTTCAGATAGGAATCATCGCGCTCTTCCAAGTATGAAAATTGTCCGTGTTGAGCTTCGTCAACACGATTCCTCCATTGGGAACTATTATCGGAACTTGTCCCAGAGCTGTTGTATATAATGTATTTGACGGTACTGTTGCGGCATTGGAGTTTCTCCCATTTCGTTGAATGCCACTTCACCGTAGAAAAGAAAATTGCCCTCTCCTATCAGTCAATTCTCCACTAGCTTGGATCTCGCAAACTACAGTGAGAACGGCGTGAAAAGTGATACCACGTCCCGGCAATGGAACTAAGAACGCCCACGTATGTTGCGCAGGTCGGAACCCTGCTGTCAATCTTGGACAACAATACCTCATCCCAGTAGCGGAACCACGAACGCCCACACAGGTTTGAACCTTGCCGTCGACAGCAGAGAACAGCGGCAAGAATAACATGAACAACGGCACCGCGTCCCGGCAGCGGGACCAAGAACGATCGCGCAGGTTTGAACTGGTGGAAATCTGGAAGAAGATAGAAAGGAGTATGAGGGATCGATTTTGTCTGTGGATCCGCAAGTTTATCTGGTGTAAAGATAACTGAAACCTGCATCAAACCTTGTGCAACGTAGTCTCAAGCAAAATAATTAGTCAATTCCAACTGTCCAATTCAAAAAAGGAACAGCCCTTTTCAAAATATGTTTAAAGTATTTACAAATATATGTAGCATAACAATACCCCTAGGTCAATCTGCAATGAAAAAACGCAGAACTTTTGTGAATCTGACTGAGAGACGGGCCCTCAATTTGACAGATTAATGAGAATATTCAAACCCTGAGTTCAGATTTTTCATTATTGTTTAGTTTTTCCCGAAATTATCTAACCATTGTGAATTTTTATTCATTTTATACCTTTCTTCCTAAAATTTACACCTCACCTCATTTTACCCATTTTAAAGTATTTGCATTCTCAAGTCATGAACATTGACTGGACTTCACACATCAGTTTTCTTCTTAGCATTGGCATTACATTTTGACTATATTTCTATTCTGTATCCCAGGTTTTGATTATTCAAATGATAAATACTGTATTTGTTTTTTAAAAAAATTTGAATTGTGTAAATTATACTCTGATTTGAGGACAGAACGATAGAGGTAGAGATATCGAGGGGTCGGCAATCGGAGCGGAGAAAGGATCCGATATACTCTGCGGCATAATTTTATGAGCTAGAAACGTCGAAATTATGACTAAATAATCTCTCTCTCTAACTCTTTCATTTTCTCTCTCTCTCTCTCTCTCTCTCTCTCTCTCTCTCTCTCTCTCTCTCTCTCTATCTCTATCTCTGTCAAAGACGGCGCTCGCTCTATCTCTCTCCTCTTTCTGTCCCTCTCTTCCTCTCCCCCTCTCCCCCTCTCCCCCTCTTCCCCTCTCTCCGTTTCTCCCTCTTCCTGTCTCTCTCCCTTTCTTTCTCGCTCTGACCGGAACTGTTTATTTTAAAATGTGTCCCCGTCTCCAACGGCCGGGATGATTCAATTCCGTTATGAACTTGAAAAGGAGAGCGCGGGAGAGAAAACGAGGGCAAGAATATCAGGGGGAGAGAGAGAGATCGAGAGAGAGAGAGAGAGCGACCGAGAGAAAGAGAGAGAGCGACCGAGTGAGAGAGCGAGAGAGACCGAGAAAGAGGGAGAGAGAGAGAGAAAGAAAGAAAGAGAGAGAGAGAGAGAGAGAGAGAGAGAGAGAGAAACAGAGGGAGAGAGAGATGAGAAGGAGTTAAGAAGGAACGGAGGAGAGAGGCGCAGGCCAGCGAGCGCAGCGAGGAGGGATCTGAACACCGGGCCTGTGAAGAATTTGAGGGATTCGGCAACGCAGATCGCAGAGGATCACGTTAGCATCATCACCATTGGCTTCGCCTTCTTGCGTGCAAGTCTCGGAGGATCCGGTGATAGCGGGGATCACTCCTTCTGATCCTCCGGCGTCGCCGCAGATCCAGAATGCAGAGAACGGACCTTCGTTATCACCATCATCATCATCACCATGTTGTTCCTTCGTGAAAGATGCATCGATGTTCCATTTCGACGACGAAATGAATCTCACCTGCCTCCTGCAGTTGACCGTAGCGATTCTGATCCTTTTTCCTATGTGCTGCCTCTGCATTTTTCATTCTCGTGAAACTGTCTTGCTCCACCGATCAACATTTTCCGCCGCCTACATAACCGGAGGAGGAAATTTCTGGATTTCCAGCATTTCTAGCATGCATTTAAACTTAGTTTTCTAGAATGTACGTATTTCCTTGATCTGAACGCGGATACTATGAACTTATATTCTTGATTTTTCTATGATGCGGACGATTTTCTTTTATCTGGGAGGTTGGTGGGGAGGGGGGAGTGGGGGAAGATACTGTCCGCCATTATTGAGCAAAGTAATATCTGTAAATCAGCAGAAACAAACCTAAAAGACACCGGAGTTTAATAAAAAGGATAATATATATATATATCAACTAAATTAACGATAATGGCTTAATGTTTGCTTCTTCACGTGTAAACTGAAGAGTATATTGAAGATTAAAACAGAACGGAGAGGAGATAGTAAAAACAATGTTACTAGTAAGGGATTAGTAATTATTAGTATTATTACTTAACTTCTAAATAACAACTGTACAAAGACGTGTTGATGGATACGTATAAGATAGGAATCTAACTAGAGGGTGAAAGAGTTGTCATTAGAGAGAACATAAAGTCAAAAAAATAAAGGTCAATAAAATGGGCATTCCAGTTGCTTGTGGAAATGTCTGAGCGAGAGTGATCGTGTTTGTGTAATCTGTATATTTTTATTATGCAATTAGATTTTCATTATTTAATTTGAAACTTAATCCTGGGATAATGGTTTTCTTTTGGAAACGGAGACCCAAATACTGGACATTGATATCCAGACACCGATTTTATGTGCAGGTCTTGGTATCTGTTAGCTCGATGACGGATGTTGATATTAGATATCGGATAGCCCCTCTCTATCTCTATCTTTATCTCCCGCTCTATCTCTCCCTCTCTCCCTCCCTCTCCCGCTCTCTATCCCTCTCTCTCTACCTCTCTTCCTCTCTCTCTCCCTCAGTCTCCCGCTCTCTCTTCCTCTCTCTCTCTCTCCCTCTCTTCCTCTCTTCCTCTCTCTCTCTCCCTCCATCACTCCCAGTCACTCTCACGCCCCGTAGCTCTCGCGGGCTATCGCTTCCTACCGCTCTCAAAATCTATGTCAAAGACGGCACATGATGGAATACAGAAGAGCGTTCGCTCTCGCTCTCTTTCCATCTCGCTCGTTCTCTCTCTCTCTCTCTCTCACTCACTCTCTCTCACTCTCTCTCTCCCTCACTCTCACTCACTCTCTCACTCTCTCACTCTCTCACTCTCTCACTCTCTCACTCTCTTTCTCTCTCACTCTCTCTCTCTTTCTCTCTCTCTCTCTCTATCTGTCTATCTATCTCTCGCTCTCACTCTCTCTCTGTCTATCCCCATCGCTCTCTCTCTCACTCTCTCTCTCTATCTATCTCCATCTCTCTCTCTCTCTCTCTCTCTCTCTCTCTCTCTCTCTCTCTCTCTCTCTCTCTCTCTCTCTCTCTCTCTCTCTCTCTCTCTTTCTCGCTCCCTGTCACTCTCGCTCCTGGTCCCTCTGTCCATCTCTGCCTCTCACGGGAATTGTTGTTGTGCTTCGAAAATAACTTTATATAGCAACACCGCCTTCCTCTTGATAAGAAATCTAGTCTCGCAATGTCTATGATGCAACACGCCCACGGCCGGGATCAATCGGCGCGTGTTGCAACACAATAATTCGACTAACTCGTATCAGTGAACGGATGACGACTGTAAGAATGCACCCGATGCAGGAAAACACGAAAACACTAGGCCGACGCGACGTAGAGATTGGCTCTTCTGGTTTGTCTAGACAAGCTAGGAAGGGACAAGTGCTCCGAATGCCGGTGGTTGACTCGAGACCGACGGATGGGGGCTCCGGTCAAGGTTGAAGCCTTCACCTTGAAGTTAGTTATGGGAGGCTAGTAGCTACAGGATTGTACCCGCCCAAGGGCTCCCTTATCAACTACCCCACCCAGCTAAGGATGAAGGCAAGGAGAAGGCATAACAGGGGGGGGGAGAAGTGAAAGAGATAGGCACGGGTTATCGGAAGAGGCGGCTGAAATAAAAACACCAAAGTAAGGGGAAGTTAGCGGGCTGACCTGGGGGGACGAGAAGTAGGCGAGTCCACGCCGTGGGAGATGGGAAGGCTCCAATCCTCGGCTGTAGGAGCTGGTAACGAGCCCGTCGAAATCATGAGCGTGGACACCGATCAGTGCGTGCCAAGAGAATTCAGATACCCATCGTATTGGCTTCAGTCTGAAGGGATTAAGCTCCTGCGGTGTAGCTCGTCCTCTCTCTCTCTATCATCCTCTTTCCCTCTCACCCGTGCGTTCTCTCTCCCTCTATCTCACTCTCTCTCGTTCTCTCCTTGTCTCTCCCTCTCTCCCGCTCGTTCTCTCTCACTCTCTCCCTCTCTTTCTCTCCCTCTGTTCCTGTCTCTCTCTCCCTATCTCATTCTCTCCCTCTCTTTGTGTCGCCCTCTCTCCCACTCTCCTTCATCTCTTCCTCACTCTTTGACCTGCTCTGCCTCTCTCTTTCTCTCCCTCCCTCTCCCTCTCTCTCTCTCTCCCTCTCTTTCGGTCTTACTCTCCAACTACCTTTTGAGACTTTCGCCCCATTAGTCTTTGTAATGTATGCTATAAAGTTGCATCCAAAATCATTACAAATAAACTAGGAAACTTCCTTGATAGACTTATCTCGCCTAAACAGTGTGGTTTTGTCAAGGGTCGACAGATCTATGACAATATCATGCTCGTTCACGAGCTATCCCAGTCCTTAGACGCTCATATTCGGGGCTTGAATGTCATCATCAAACTGGATATGGAGAAGGCCTTTGTTCGAGTCGAGTGGAATTTCCTCACCCAAGTGTTGAGATGCTTTGGGTTCACTAGTGCCTTCATCTACCTCGTCGATCCCTGCATTAGAGAGAACCATTTCTCTCTCCTAATGGATGGAAACTCCGCTGGCTTCTTCACGGCCACGAGAGGTCTACGGCAAGGTGATCCTATCTCACCTACCCTTTTTATATTGATGGAGGAGGTCTTCAGCCGATCGCTCACACGTGTGATTGACCACGGCCTCATCCAACTGTATTTTATGAAAAGGGGTTGCCCGATCCTCTCGCATTCTCTTTTTACAAATGATGCCATCCTCTTCCTCAATGGATCTAAAAAATCCATTAAGGAATTTATGAGCGTCCTCACACCATACAAGCAAGCCTCGGGCCAGCTCGTCAATGCTTCGAAGAGTAGCTTTATAATTTGTCCTTCCACCACTATAAAGTGCTCTCAGATACTCCAACATTATACCCATTAACCATGAGGATGTCTTCCGTTCGACTATCTTTGATGCCCTATCTTTCTAGGACCCTCCAAGCATCATTGCTTTGATGCCTTGTTGGTTAAACTTAGAAAGAAACTAGAGGGATGGAAACTCCATTTCCTATCCCCTGTCAGACGTATCCAACTTATTCGACATGTCCACATGAGTATCCCACTTCACACCCTCAAGATCCACTCACTGTCTCTTATCGTCCTCCGCTCCGTAGAATGACTATGCGCGCCTTTCCTATGGTCTGGTCACCTAGAGGGAGAGAGTCGCCATCATGGAGTTTCTTGGGAGAAAGCATGTCGGCCTATGGTCTGGTCACCTAGAGGGAGAGAGTCGCCATCATGGAGTTTCTTGGGAGAAAGCATGTCGGCCGACGGTTGAGGGGGGTCTGGGGATCAGACGCCTCATGGATGTCCAGGACATGCTTCAAAAGAAGCTAGTATGGCGTATGCGCACCACACACTCCCCATTGGGAAGTTTTATCTCAGCCAAGTATGGAGAGTAGGCCAATCGAGAGATAGATATCCGGGGACAATGGAGATGGCGGACGTGGGAGTGCCAATGGATTGAGATCGTTAAGGTTACACGTTGGCATATTACCCGAGGAGAGATTAGTGTCTTGTTTGATACCTGGCACGCTGATGGGTCGTTTGCTCGCCATCCACATTTTGTACGACTTATAGTGACCTAGCTGCTTATGGGCAACACGTAACACATATGATAGCAGCATAGCCTCCCTTTAGCCACGTTACCCAAGGCCCAAAGTACTCCAATCAGATCTAGTGTCGACCGGGCTATTGGGACACTCACACTTGGTGGAGCCTACTCGTGCAGCTCTTCTTGGGAGCATTTTCGTGAGAAATCCCCCGTCCAACACTAGGGCCATCGCATCTGGCATCTGGCAATCCTTACTCGCGTCTCCTTTTTCCTATGGAGACTCTTACATCGTGGCCTTCCGACTGATGATAGACTCATCCATCTCGGTCTTTCTATTAGTTCCCGTTGCCACTGTTGTCCAGAATCCCCAAAGACTGAGACCATGGACCATCTTTTCTTCCATAGTGAGACAGCCCTCGAATGTTGTTGCCAAATCACACACCATTGGCATCCACTACTTCACACTCCACTAACCCCATTCGAGTGTTTTGGCAGGATGTTTCTCTTGCCAACATGCTCTAAGAGGAACCCCATCCTACACATCACCATAGCCTATTTACTATGGGAGATATGGAAAGGGCGAAACTCTTCTTGTTTTGCAGCTTCGCCCATGCGCGCCGTGGATATCATGTGTCGAGTCAAGCTGTGGATACGGCGCATCCACCATTTCATCCCGACTCGAGCCTACAGTTCAGCACTCGCATGCGACCTCCTCTGCTCCTGGGCCATTCTGATGACCCTCACCCCTATCCGTATTCAGTTATAGGTCGTTTATTGGCTCCCACCGCCAATCGGCATCCTTAAATTGAATGTGGATGGTGCGACCAAGGGGAACTCGGACCAACAGGGGGAGGTGGTATCCTCCGAGACCATACAGGGAGTATCCTCTTTGCTTTCTCATCTTTCTATGGCATACAAACTAATACGGTAGCTGAAGCTATGGTGATACGTGATGGTTTACTCCTCTATGAGAAATGAAACCTTCATAATATCGTCGTAGAGTCGGACTCACAAAAGTTAGTTGACATGCTTCGTATAGGTACATGCTCCCAGTGGTGACTACACTCGGTCTGGCAGGACATCATGCGGTGCCACCCTCGCACTAGCATTCGACACCAGCTGCGAGAAGGCAACCAGACAGCAGATGCCCTCGCCAACCATGCGGTACACACACGACTCCCTTCTCCCTTCATCTCTTTTTCTTTCTTGGCAGGCGTTCCCTACGATAGCTAGGGGATTCTATCGTGTCGATCGTCTCGGCTTGCCGACCCTCCGCACACGTCGAACACTCACGACGGCGGACCCGCGGGAATGGCGGATCGCATGGAGCACTCGAGGTAGGAGCGCTCACCCTCCGGCCTAGCCGACGACGTCTCAAGCTAGACGGGTGGACTGCACCTGCCTCAAAGGAGGTCCTCACCATGCACTACATTGATGCCATATGACGCCTGCGAAGACAACTCCAATACCACCCCATCATCATCATAGCGGTGGGCTCTAGTGGAACGTCGACGTGCGCACTTCACAGAGCACTTGCAAGGTATCATTTATGTATTTTTTTCATTTTCTGAACATGGGCGTGGACGAGTGGGATCCGAGTGTAATTGGGATATTTATACTCGTTCCACGCCTATAAACACTTATAAACACTCCATTTATCTATAAAATCCCCCTTGGTGGCTACCAGGGCACGGCTGGATCGGTCTATGGGCACAACCGCATGGTTGGCTGTACCCAACACCGTGTTTTTTGGCAAAAAAAAAGTCGCGCCTTAAGTCACGCATCGCTTCAGCAAACGCTCCTGCTCGTAAACTCATGCCTTTTAAAAAAAGATAAAGTACTAATAATAATTATTATTATTATTATAATCATAATAATGATGATATCTTTATTTTAATCCAAAGAGCTAAATATTTTAGTAAGCCCATTAAATACATGATATAACAGTGCATAGTAGTGTTCGCCCGTCCTGATATTGGTACCGGATGCTGGTATCGGGACGGATGCCGTATCAAATACCAGAAAGGGAATTTCCGGTATCCATTTTTTTCGATATCAGCATACCAGATATTGGTATCGGATATCAGTTGCTATAGTGCCGATATCTGATACCGATATCCGTCTCGATGTCGTCATCTGCCTCCATCTCAGGGGGGAGGATGACGACATCAGTTTTTGATGTTGGATATCGAATTCCGATATCCAACATCAAAAAACTCTTTTTTGGGTATTTTGTGTATTATTTATTCAAAATTTTGAATCGAAAATACACGAACAAGAGCCGTAGAGGGTTTGGCGCTACGGTGGATGATGGACGGCGGCATTGGCGGAATCAGCAGTCGCGAGTAAGTTCTTCTTCGCCCTTCAAATTTTTCTTCTTCTTCTGCCGCCATTTCTCATATTCTCTACTTGACTGCTTCATCCGCCAATTTGCATTTCCCTATTCTCATCAAAGTCATTCTTCATCCGCCAATTCTAAATCATCATAAGAGACCTTCTTCATCCAACAATTCTCAATTCTCGTCTGCCAATTCTCAATTCTTCTTCCACTATTTCTCATAGCTCCTTCTCATTCATAAAATTTGTGGAATTTCCATTCTGGTTGCATCTATTCAAATAATTTTATTTGAAATTGGAGTATCTGTATTCAGTACTCAGTAGTCAGTAGCTTCAATTTATTTTTATCTTCGTCAATTCTAGTCTCTTTATGTATCTTTTGTTCTCTTAATCTCCCTCTCTCTCAATGTCACTCTGTGATTCTTTCTCACTTTTTTCTCTAATTCTCTCATTCACCCTCTCTCTCACTCTGACACTCCCTTTCTCTCATTCCATTTCAGTGGAATTCTTTCTCTAATCCTCACTCTCTTCTCTGATTCTATCGCACTCTCTGAATCTTTCTCTCATTCACCCTCTCCCTCACTCTGTCACTCTCCCTTTCTCGCATTCCATTTCAATGGAGTTCTTTCTCTTATTCTCCATCTCTTCCCTCCTATCTCTCTCTTTGCTACTTTTTTTATTTCTAATTCTCCCTCTCTTCTCTCTTTCTCTCTTAATCTCTGTGATTCTTTCTCTCATTCTTCTCTCATTCACCCTCTCTCTCTCTGTCACTCTCCCTTTCTCTCATTCCATTTCAGTGGAATTCTTTCATTTAATTCTCCCTCTCTTCTCTCTTAATCTCTATGATTCTTTCTCTCATTCTTCTCTCATTCACTCCCTCTCTCAGTCTGTCCCTCTCCCTTTCTCTCATTCCATTTCTGTGGAATTCTTTCATTTAATTCTCCCTCTCTTCTCTCCTTCTTTCTCACTCTCTGCTACTTTTAATCTTTTTATTTCTAATTCTCGCAAGGTGTTCTTCATCTCCATTGGGGATTTCTAACCTTTAGAAAGAATAGAGTGAAAGAGCAAGAGAGAGAGAGAGAGAGAGAGAGAGATTGAGAGAATGAGAATGCAATAAGGTTTTAAAGAATGAGAGAGAGAATATGAGAAGGAATAAGGTGATGAGAGAGAGGGTGAAAGAGATTCAGTTAGAGATGGAGGAGAGTGAGAGGGAAAGACATGAATAGGAAGATGAAGAGTTAGAAAAAAGGGGAGACAGTAAGATGGAGTGAGTGAGCAAAGAGTGGGAGATTAAGAGAGATAAAGGGTAACCGAACAAGAAATACTAAGAGATTGAGAGACATACATAGTGACAGAATGAGAATCGATCATATTTTGAGAGAGTAAAAGGAAGAGACATTAAAAGAATAAGAATGCAAGAAAGAATGATATATTGAAAGATAACAAGAATGCAAAAACAAATGAGAGATTGAAAGAGAGCAAGAATTCGAGAACAAATGAGAAATTGAAAGAGCGAGAATGCAAGAACGAATGAAAAATTGAAAGAGAGCTAGAATACAAGAGCGAGAGATTAAGAGATTGAGCAAGACAGAGACTGAGAAAATGAGAGGAGAGATCGAGAGAGATATAAATTGAGAGAACAAGATTGAGAGATTAAGGGAGAGGTAGAGAGTGAGAGAATGAGCGATTTACTGAGAGAACAAGATATTGATAGATGGAGGAAGATAGAGAGTGCGAGAACAAGATACTGAAAGAGGGAGATAAAGAGAGAGAGAACGAGAGACTGATAGAATGAGAGAAGATATTGACAGAGATTGAGAGAGTGAGGGAGAGAGAGTGAGAGAACGAGAGATTGAGAGACTGAGAGATAATGAGAGATTGAGAGCTTGAGGGAGATACAGAGTGAGAGAGATTGAGAGAACGAGAAATTCAGATACTGAGGGAGATGGAGAGGGAGAACGGGAGATCGAGAGACTGGGAGAATGAGAGATTGAGAGACAGAGAAAAGAAGAGATTGAGGAAGATACAGAATGAGAGAATGAGAGGTTAAGAGACCGAGAGAACAAGAGATTGAGAGTGAGAAAATGAAGACATTGAGAGACTGAGATATATTGAGAGTAAGAGAACGAGAAATTGATGGATAGAGCGAGTGAGAATAAGAAGAAGGATGAGTGCTCGAGAGAGTGAGAATGTGAAACTGAATGAGAGATACGGTTAGAGTGGAGACATAAGTGAGAGGGAAAGATACAGTAGGTGGAGGATGAAATATTCAAAGGGATTGAGGGAAAGGACGAGAGATTGAGAGAGAGAGAGAGAGAACGCCCAAGCAAGAGAGTATTATTAACACCTGTGTTCAGTCCAGTTCAACATGAAAACTGAAACTTCCGCACAGCACTAAAAATGTTGACCAGTCCGGTCTGATTGACATTTGGTCAGACTGTGACCTTCCCTAATCACAGGGCACCATGAAAACAATGGTTCATCCAACCATGATACAAGCCCACATCGACCTCTCACTTACCATCTGACATGTCCTTACCGGGAGCGAATGGTTTGAGTAATTTGGGAGTCATTATGGGAAGTCCAATGGCAGACTGCCACGTAGTAGCTACTTATTTGGACAACCAAAAAAGAGGGGACCTTAATCTGCTACAAAGATCACATCTTGATTCTCTTTTATGATCGTTAATCCTTTCAGCTATCTTCGCCATGAATAGAAAATAATGGCCAGATAGATCCTGAAAAGGTGGTATGAAGTGCAATATATACCTACAAAAACCTCAAGAAGCCTACAAAAGGCCAGGGGAATGTACCCATGCCTATTCTCGTTTTATCTTCTCCATTCACCTCGGCTCAGAATTATCTTCTTCTTTCCCTTGCTATTTTTTTTCTGCTCTCTTCCTTTTCTCACCTTTATCCAAGCGATACCAGACCATTTTTCTTTATCCTGAAAAGGAAATGATGAACTGCAAACGGAATATGGCATGAAGAACTTTGACCTTCTCAAAGGATCAAGAATTAAAAGAAATAGCAAGTGTTTGTCCAAATCACAGGAGGGGTATAACGCATGGATGTCAAGAGGCAGAGTGGAAAACAAGACACAGAATGGGAGAAAAGCTGGAAGAGAAAATAGTAGAAGCAACGGCAAACTGGATCAATATTTCCACCTTCTGGAATAGAAAATTCCTAAGCTCCAGCCGGAGGCAGCCCTGCCTCCAGCTAGTTTCAAGAAGTGTCTCTAGTCCTCTGGTTCAGTGATTTATAGATCCTGCACATTCCCACTCTCACACGTGGCTTGAAGAAGCTTGTGTGGCGAAAACTTGAACTACATGCATACAAACTTTTAGAAAAAGGTAAAGCCAACAGACATATAGAAACTGGTGCTATTGTGGCTACACCTCCCCATTGGTCAGGTATACTGCAAAGAATGGCATAGATCAGTAGGAAAACCATTCCAAACCTTGCCTTTTCTTCCTCCTTTCCAAATATGTCCGAGGGAGTCTGTATCAGATGTCTATTATTTAAAAAAAAACAGATATTTCTAATACGTAATTCGTACTGTCCTCTTAAGATTTTCTTTGGCTAGGATAAACCAAATCCATAAAACAGACAAATGTATTCACAAAAAAACTTTAATTTATCTCGTAAGAATGTTAGTCCATTCTAACATAAATGAAAATACCATAAACTTTCAATGGAAGTCAAAAGGTCATCTGTGAGACCCCTTACCAATTTATCTTTTGTAAAATGGATGCCCTCTATTGTCAACAACCCACTGTCCCTCACGGCCTTGAGCATACTGGCTTCAAGGGAAAATAAATCAAGACTGCAAAGGATCTTCTTCTTTCCATCCAGATTCAGTCATCCATTCTGGTTGCTGTATCAAACAGTGGGCCTTGGAAAATTCCATGTAGCCAACATCAGCAAGGCAGAGCCCCTCTGCGGGTGCAGGAGGGGCAGTCGCACGTCGGCAGGCAGCATCCATCAGTTTTATCAGAGCATCTTCCTCAGCCCCGGCCGCTGCTTCTCTGATGGCCGTTGCCACCAGAACCCGGACCATCTGCACGGTCAGGGGTGGTCCAACGTCACAAAGCAATCGAATCACTCATTTTCCAAATTTTCAATTGAAAACTAAAACACAGATTGAGGAGGTTAATGTTCTTCGGTTGATACCCGACGTAAGAAGCGTTTAGCTACCAGTTCTACACACATCACTCTAAGTCCATCTGTGTCCTGATAATGTAACCAGGAATTAACATCCAGTAAGTAACTCGAAAATATTCTACTAGAAGGCTGTTCAATTCAAGACAGCGTATAAAAAATGAACAAATATTTCTTGTTGATGAGAACACAGAGATACCAGATCACTGCAAGGCAATCTTGATTCAACAGCTCGAGCATGGAAGACATAGCACTCTGTCGGCGGCCCACTGAAAAGTAAATGTAAAAACTTATTCTGATGCGTATAGCAAGATCAAGTTTTTTCTAATAAATATATTGGATGAGTAATATGTTGCCTTGTTCAATGATTGTGTAAACATGAACTTTAGGGATGAAAAAAAAGCATGCAAAAATCAAAATACCCAAATAAACAAAAGTCGGAACCTTGAGTGAGACATTAATCTTCCAACTACAATGTTACTTCAACTATGATGATCTCCTCTAAAAAACAAGGTGCTCAAGTCATCCCATGCACACCATGTTTCATAATAATGTGAAATTAGTCATTGTCCACCCATGTTCAGATTTTAATACGAACCCAAACATATTATAAGATCACTAACAATTGTTCAGTAGATTCTCTGAGAAAAAAATAAATCACCACAAGGCATGCTTTTAAGCTCAACTGCAAAAACGGTGCATTAACCTTTGTGATATTACTAAAAGCCCTCCTTCTCAATTAGGGTTCGCCCAACCGATATCCGTCCGTCATCTGGTATCAGACAACTGATATCCGATATCCAAAAAAAAAATGGGACAGTGCTGGATATCCGATATCGGACGATATCCGTCTCTGAGGGGTAGATGGATATTGGTACCGGATACCGTAGGTAGAGGGACGCGACGGATACCGGATATCGGAACCAGTATCGACAGTAAAAAATACGATTTTCATATCAATCTATGACTAACGTACATTAGCGTTGAATTTTTATTTTCAATCTCAGTTAATATATAGAGTACAAAATTTTTATTTTCTTCCATATGGGATAACAGGAAGTGTAATCTAAACTCAGAATCCCGTTTATCCCACATGGAAGATATTAGAAACCAGTCTCTGTATACATTAAATGAGTCCCACTATACATTAAATGGTAAAATAATATTTTAATCTATACTCGCCATATTTAATGGACCTCATATTTGTTTATTATTTAACATAGTAACACATCGTCCAATAAATAGAAGTAAAAAGTTCTATTTTCTTCCATATGGGAAAAAGGGATTCGGAGTTTAACACCAAACCTGAATCTTATTATCCCATATGGAAGAAATTGAAAATATTTGGCTGTATATATTAAACTAGATGTGTAAACAATCAAAAACCTCACTTACTACTCTCTTGCCCATGTTAATCGCAGAACATATATAAGTTAATAATATTTTTAAGTATCCACACCCGATATCCGATGTCGTCATCCTCCCCCCTGAGATGGAGACGGATGACGACATCGAGACGGATATCGGTATCGGATATCGGCACTGTAGCAACCGATATCCAATATCTAGATATCGAAAAGAATGGATACCGGAAATTGCCGTTCCGGTATCCGATACAGCATCTGTCCCGATATCGTCATCCGGTACCGGTATCAGGACGGGCGAACAATATTCTCAATGGTGAAATTGGAGCAAATAATCACAAAAATACCCACAATACCTTGGGGCACTAGAAACATCTTGCTATTAGAAGTTGGACGGATGACACAAACTTACTTGCTTCGTGATGCTTTCGTATCCCGTGCAAACATTTTATAAGACAGTGATTTCCCTTCTAGTTGTAGCAGTAGTTGATTCACCTTGCTGACACTGAAACTGTAGTTTTTGGACGTGTCAGCGGAAAATCCATCATCGCCATCATCAGGTATAGACAAGTCTCTGCATTTCTCATGGTGGAACTCGCGCAATAAATTTATGTCTCCATCAGCCATTTCCTCTTTTTCATTGGTCTTGTTTGTGTTCACATCTTTGCCTTTCCAATCACTGAGGGGAAAGATGTAAAAGTATCGCCTCCATTTTGCAGAAAAATTCGGATGAAAAACCCGAGATACCTGCCCGTAGGTTTCCCTCGTCAACTTTAAGTTTGAATTCATGCAAATAAGAATTTCTTTCAAAAAAAATTCATCCCAGGAAGAGGATCATTAGCCTCTTAGACGACGAAGTAGAAATATGCTGAATATGAAAATTGACTGAAGATGAAAGGCAGAAAAAAATTTGTTTCGCACATTTTCATTGGGGACAAGCGGCGCAAAGCAGAACCAACCTCAGAAACAGACAAGGCTACAAGCTTTCCGGGAAGTGCACTATTGATTGCATCCTTGATCTTGCAGGCCTTGACTAACTCATTCCAAGTATCTACGAGTCATGGTGGGCAACAGTGAAACCCAATCCTCGCCAAAAAAGGTTAAATGCGCGAAGACGATTCCACGTAATTTCCAATGGATAAACACAACTTCTTGATAAAAGTAAAAATAAATTTTAAAAAAAACCACCTGGATATGGTTTATGGTTGTTAGATTGCAGGGTTAAAATGTCACTCCCTAATTGTAAAAGTGTAATATCTATCCGCTTATTTAAGGTAGATACTTATTTTCTAGGGTTTATTCCCTCCTCCCAGGGCTGCAGGCTCCTCCCGTCGCCCTGCCTCCTCTCATTCTCTCCTCCTATCAGCCAAGAGCTGACAGTGGTCATTAAAGAAAGTAAAAATGTGAATTCTCCTAAAAAAATTACAATGTACTTAGGTTAATTCCTCTGGCCAAATTTCCAAGTTTCAATGAAGCCAGCTATAGCATATCCTCTTGTTTTTTAGGTCATATTTTCAAGATTTGACCAGATAAAGAGAGGGGAAGAAGGAAGTTTTTGTGTGTAAGCTATTAATGCAGCTAGAGCTCTTGAGCGCTTACAGAAGGAACAGACTTGACGCAGGGCAGACACGCCCTTGTCTGTTCGGCCGGCAACAACAGCACACCCTGTCACCGGCAAAGACTTGTCCTTCAGGCGTTGAGCTTTCTTGTCGTCAACAAACTCTCCAAGAGCAATTTCGACAGCTCTGAGATGGGAGATCATTAGACCAAGATGAGTGATGAGAAATCGATGGAGTAGAAACAAATTTTTGCATCAATCGCAACTACAACACACCCTTGAACGGTATTAAGACCGGGTTGCCTTTGCCAGCCATCGAAGGAACCGCCATGGTATGCGAGATCGATCTTGAATGTCGACCTTGCCCAGCGCCCCTTTCTTCCTTTTTCATAAGCAAAATCAGTGGTATCATCTTCACCAACCCTTGACTCTGCAGTGTCGTAAGAGGCAACACCAGAGACACTGTCCACCGTTCCAGCAGAGACAGAAGATACTTCAGGAAACAAGCTAAGCAAGGACCATCTTCCGCAAATGATGTCTGCGTAGAAATTGGAAACCTTTTGCCATGAACGATTATACATGAACTGGTAGCATTCCCTGTGGCCGGATGAGATCACTAAGATCAGTTACTTGGGGAATTGGCAGCATTAAACAGCAAAGCCAGAGCAAAAAGAGGTAAAATGGTCGAAGGAGGAACCTACCTTGCTGTCCAGCGGAGATGGCTGCATGGATCAGTGTGGTTGTACTGAACGTGAAGATCCTCGGTGCTGCAATCCTCCACCATCGTGCGGGGGCAGCCAGGGGTTGTTGAGGAGCGCAGGACAGCCAGCAACTGGAGCCGGTGATGGATCCTGAGCGGAGACCAGAGGAAAAATGGTGGGATTCTCCCAGCACCTCCAATCGACATGCACTGGCGATGGCACCAGGCCACCGCCCTCCCCGTTTCCGTGAGTGCTGCTGTTGCATAGAAAAAAAATACAGAGAGATTAAAGTTCCCCGTTGACTGTGTGCGTCTCTGGTGTCCAAGCAAATCAAACTATCCACCGGGCCTGTTGGGCTGACCTCACAGGATCCGAATATATCCCCAAAATACTTCCCAGTGACTAAAATTATCTTCTACAATTTCAGTCAATATGACCTATAATGTGTGCCGAATGGTCAAAATCAAATTCAAAATAGAAAAGGCATAGTCATAGTAATATATTGAAGAAATTAAATGACAGTGGCATAAATTTCAGGTGTAAATCGGAATGTAAATGTCAGAATGTAAATTTAATTATGCAAATATATTTAAGAAATTCACCTCAAATAGGTAACACAAATTATATAGAGATACTTAGGAATAAAGGGTTTTACACCAGCATTTAATTTTCTTAATAAGAGAGAAAATGAAATGCTGCTGTAAAATCATCAATCTGACACCTACACTTTAGTTTTTCGCAGGTGCACCAGCCTTGTTCTCATTCTTGGGCCTTTTAATCAGCTCCTTGATCTAAGACAAGGCAACAGGACTTATCACAACCAGTTGAAGGTGATTTCGAGCAGAAATGGGGAAACTTGTAAGGGATTTCTGGATATGCCTCAGCCTTCTGCGTCCCCTAGGCCCATGGGTCACGGCCCTATAATCTTACCAATTATTACATCTAAGTTCTGGGCATCACCAAAACTCAAACTACCATTTAAAATGAACCACTTGGATTCTATGAAACCAACTGGAGTTATTGATAATAAATTCAATAATTCTAATATTTATATAGTAGCCGAGACTGTATCACAAAATGAGATGATACATGAGAAGTTATAGAATCAGTGATTACATGCATATTTTTTTATTTAATTCATGTAAAATTTTAAATATTTACCGTGCATATCATTACCTAAATGCCTGTTATTAGCATTGTGTGCTTGTGGAAGGTGAGATTGCTTGCAATGAAGATAGCATTGTGGATGCTGCTACACATTGGCACGGGAGACTCCATTGGAATGTCCAGTACTGAAAGAATAGATCAGATCCACGCCATATCATATGTTGTGGTATCCATAGTTTGGTATCAGGTGGCGAGGTTCCCCTTTAGATGAATGTAGTAATCAGAATTAGAATTTGGATCACTTCGATCACTAATGTGACCAGAATCAGAATAAGCTTCTACCATGAATGCATCTTTTGCATATTCGAAGAATACCAACTCATACGACAACAAACTAGTAAACTTGATTGTGCATAAAGAACCAGTACTTCTTTCAAAAAAACCAGCTGAGTACTCTAATGGTGTAGATAATATAAGACTGAGTGACAGTTAAATATAGAAGCTTCCCATTTACTGATTGATATTTATACAAATCCTCAATACAATACCAAACACTATGATCAGAATGAACTAAATAAGTTTCTGGTCGAATCGTAGTTTCCTCTAAGAAATCCAATACATACTACCTCCGATTTAACATATGAATAATTGATCCCTAAGATGTTAATTGGTTTCCAAAGCCTTTAATTGATAGATAATATTTCAGATATACCTTGCCTGAAGAATGCGACCCCATTACTCACATTCTTTTTAAGAAACCCGTTACTCAAGTAATGACCATAACATTCACATTTACTACAAGAAAAAGAACACATGTGTCTTCTTCCAAAAACTACTGAGATCCATGTCGCATCCAAGAAAATCCTAGGACATTCTCATAATTTGGTTGACTTTAACAAAACACGCATGATGACTTTCTTCTGACCAAAATAGTGCGTTTTATTTTACAAACCTTGGCAGTCTCCAAAAAATGCTAAGTCAGGTTAGGTCCGTCATCTTGCCAAAAAAATGCAATCAATACGTCCACCTAATTAAGTCGCCAACAATGCTTGATGGATAAGGACATAAGAACATAGATGGGGTTGAGAAAAACTTGTTGGAAGGTTAAACAAATAATCCTTCCAACTATAATTCCTTGTTGACAACGAAGAACTTTAACAGATTCGGAGTTGTTAGCTGACAAAACTGTCTGTCAGAGAGTTGTGTTTTCCTGTTCAGTATATCTCTTTTTCTTTATTTTTCCCGCTTTGTCCTTTCTGGTTAGTAATAATCTAATGGACCCAATAATGTTCAGGCCCACTTGTAAACCCCATAAGTATGGGGAGAACTATGGAAGTAAAGTAAGTCGTTGTTTTGTTCAAACCCTAGTTTTTCTGCTAAGTTCGCCTCCAGTGGGAGAGGAGGTAGGCCAGGCCATCAACAAAAACCACCAGAGAAAATGTCATGGCTAGATTAACATTATAATCTTGAGAGAATCCGCCAGTCGCTAGCCAAGCTTGGTAATAACTCATAGTACCATCGGAGCTGTGCTTAACATTGAAGATCCATCTAGAAGCAACAGTGTTAGCACTAGATGCATGAGGAACCAACTTCTCAGTGAGATGGCACATGAGAGGTTTGTATCCAAGTCTATGATAGCCTTCCGATAAGGTACCTGCATAGCTTCACGACATGACTTGGGAATCAACTCAAGGGTGCGGAATGAGGTAAAGTCATGCTAAAAATGGGAGGATTGCAAGTGTGGTTACATTAATAATGGGCAATAGGAAGGTAAATGTGGCTACGTTGAGATGATGTTGACGATTTTTACTTCATAAAAAGGTCAAGTACCTTGCTAGAGGAGACATTTGTAATTCTCTATCAGTGCAGTAAGATAAGGTGAGGGCAAGGGTGATGATGGTGCCATCATAAAAGGAACTTGATGGGGCAAAAGTTGATGACCAAGGGTGTAGGTGATTAGGGTGGTGAGATGTAGTAATGAACGCTCCCTAACAATGTGACAACCTAAGAGGATAGATGCCAAATACAACCTTTTTATATTCCTAAGAAGATAGATGCCATAATCCTTATAGGAAGAAAAATATCTGACAAACAACGTTAGAGAGAACACAGAGGTAATTTTGACAAATTGGACATGGCCCGGGACAAATTCGACAGGAACAGAGATGTGAGGTGGAAAAGACTGGGCTTCAAGGTCAGCGTGGAGACTATAAAGCGGAACCTCACGATGTACATGTGTCATGGGATAGATGAGAGAGGGCGCGAGACTCACGATGAGGGCGAAAAAGGAGATGCGATCTTGTCATTGCACCCTTACAAGTATGTGACTTTGTTTTTACTTTGGAAATTATCCTGATATTCCTTACTCTCTCTCTTGTCGCAGCTGGCAGCTCTGACATCCTGAAAGATGAATACAGGCATCATGGGGATCCAGACCCAGTCATACGCGCACGAACACTATGGAAGGAGATTCAAGTGAACGAACGTTGCAATCTCCAAACAAACAGTAGAGATAAAGTAAAGGTAAGACCATGCCACAGATTTCTTCTAAGAGATGGTGACCACAAAGCGAAAGACAATAAGTGAAAGAGATGCAACAAAAATCATGCAAAAAGTATGATTCTAAAGAGACTGGATTAAAGTGCAGGAAATACTGTTAAACCTGGAATATATCGGATTGAAAGAAGAGAAAGAAGGAAAGAGAAAATAGAAGGTCTCAAATAAAAACGACCAAGTCCACTGCTATAAGGGTTCTCTGCACCCGACTTTTGGCCCGACTGTTTGGTTGTGTGGGGTTAGCTGAACTGACGCCAGGTGCCAGTAATTAAACATCTTAATAGCATCAATTTTTAATTTATATCATTATATACACATCAATTCTCACTTGCCCAACCAACAGGTCAGTATAAATAAAAGACCCGGAGATCGGGTAATCTGACCTGACCCAACTTCGACCAAGCACGACCCCTGAAACCTAACTGGTATTTATACCAGGGGTTACAACATGGTTATTAGGTAGACCGCATAACTTGAGTCCAGAGAGTAAGGAAAAAGTAAGAACAGAGCAATGAATAGCGGTTCAACAAAACTAACGTTCAATCTGGAAAGGGTAAGTCTTCTATTCCCAGCTTGTCGCCCAAGTCTCGGAAGCATGACGCAGGGAGCTCATTGGTAAATAAGTCAGATTGCTTGTGAGAGGAAAGAATGCACGGTGTGCAGAATTGGCCGGTCTCTAACACAGAGCCGATCCACTTCAATTTGATCTTATCACAAAAGATTTGACCTGAATGATCACAAGAAAGCCAGAACTTGCCAAGCATATCACTGATCCGTAAGGCTTTCCAACGACCTTGGGTCGAAGCCCCTAAATTTAAAGAACCACGTTTTTTCCGTAAAGACCAAATTTAACCCGTCTAGCTTCTTCCTTCTCCCGTCTATATAAAGGAATATGTTCGCTGACCACCTTTCGAGATTCAATATCTGCTCAGGATACTAAAAGGTTATCTGTCCTCAGCCGTGCCGCCCGAGTAAGAATACCACTAAAATTGAATGAAACAACTCTAATTTTAATGAGATCAAGATCATGTTTGAGCCTTCCCGTCATGTCAACTCATGTTCTCGATCGTAGTTTCGCTCTCAATGAATCATAGATACTAAACCAAATGGTGACTATGATGAATCCAAGATCGATGCCCAGAACTGACGGGTAAGCAAAATATGTAGCGAAACCATCAAATCATTTTGAAGCACAAGGAGAAAACATTTATCTTCCACTTTTTCAAAAACGCAGAGACGGGGATGAAGATATTGAGGACAGCTTGGGATGTAAAAAGATGTCATGTCCAAAAAAATTGAATCTTCTTCCCTAAACAACAACAAGGATACAGATACTCCCACAAATTCGCACTATTCTCCTCATCTGATGGCTCACCTAACAGACCATTGCCAGAAAACAACCGAATTCAATTATGTCGCAATTTGGTATCTCGGCGCGCATCGAACTGGCACTAAGGCGGTTTTTTTTATCATTCAACGCTATTCAAAGGGATATCGATGCACAGACCACCGCGAAGGTAAGTTTTAGAATAGGCAAGAGGGGATTTGGCCGGCAGGGATTAATAAGAACGGAACGCAAACAGACGAGAAACCAAATGAAACGAATACGCTGGCGGATGCACCAAAACCTAAATGTTAGAGTCAAGAGTGCGCGCGGAGATTAAAATATGGCCCACGATTGAAATACATAGCCGAAGAACAGAAATGTTTGCGCACAGAGAGCCACGCATTCCGAAGAAGACACCGAAACCACTCTTACCTGAAGATCGAGACGAGACGGACGAGGCAGGAAGAAGGCGATCTCCGAACGGCGGAAGACTGCTACCGATCTCTTTGTTTTTGCCCACGGCTGGAGAAAATTAAAGAAAATATTTAGGGTCGTTTATTTATAAGACACTCTTGATAAATTTCCATTTACAGCCGTACCCAAATTTGTCTCCGTAAAACCACCTCCCGGCGCTTTCAAATAAGGAAAAAGAGTCCGAGTGATTGCCTGTAAACCCATCTCCAGTAATGAAATGCGAAAGAACTAAAATTAAACTTGGAAACTTAGCATTAATTTTAAACGCTTAGAATCACATATATAACAATAAGACAATCATTTAATAAATCCCTCCCATTACAATAAGGTAGCCATTAAAATGAACCAATTTCTTTTATTTGCATTAAGAGCCTAAAATTGAACAGGTACATGTGAAATATAGGGTAGAATGTGACAACAAGAAGTTGTGAAAAATAAAAACATCATGTTCAAGGTCATTTTTTATAGGAGCAATATAATAAGAAGAAATATAATTTGAAGCGGAATTAAAAAACATAAATGATTAACTCAACAGTTTATAGTAGTCTTTAAAAAACGGTCTGTAAGAAAAAGGGAATACAAATCATATAGTTCTAAGAGGTTCCCGAATATGACTTACCATGATGACGTTGTCCTTCTAAGTTTAGATCTTATTTTGTTAATAACCAGTGACTTAAACTATTTGGTTAAGTTGAGAAATGAAGACTTATAGTATCATACCATAACATTACAATGGTCTATTAAAAATGTATACACAAGATAGATAAAAGAAATAAAGTTTTTTAATAGGCCCTTTTTATTTCTCATAACATAGTTGTTAATCTAAGTTTCGAGCTTAAATTTGGTGATAATCAGAAAATAAAAAATACATTTAAAGTCATGGAACGATTATAGGAACTTATAAGCTCATAAAATTGAAAGGGTACAGTAAAAAGTATGTACATCTGAGATAGTAACGATCATATAATTTTGAGACTTTTACAATATGACCTATAATAATAATATTGTTACAATGATATTAGTATGTATTCAGTAAATTAAAATGTGATGTAATTTTACTGAGGCGAAGTTTGAATATTAAATAATTATGATCACTGACCTTTGGGGAACTGATTCTACAATATATAATGAGGTATATATATATATTTAACAGGTATAAAATTAGGAAATGAGAGCTTTGTGATTTATCATAATATGGTGGGAATTGTTATTCTATAATTTTAAATTGAAAATATTGAAAGATAAAACTTTATAACTAATAAAAAACTGCACGATTAATGTCTTTAAGAGGGAGGTAATGAGAATCATATATATTTCAACATCAGTGCAGTTTTTATCTTAATAAATTTGTCAGCATGCAGTAAGCATATACCGTTGTTGAAATTAAAATTATAATTAATAATATTAAAAATAAATTAATGATAATACATATAAACTAATTATCCCAATATATTAAAATCTTCCATTAAAAGTGTCAATGATAAAAATAGTATAAAATTTGGATTGTTCTTACTGCACATTAGCAGAGAATTTGCTAGCCAGGCTTTAACAAATATTTGATGCAGCATGCTTATCTTACTACCATGGAAGACTTTTGCGTCTCAAAATGTAGTTTTTAAAGACTAAATCCTAAAAAATCCTAAAAATATTTTCTTGGATGAAGCAACAAGTCCATGATGGGAATTGTGTGATCAATTTAATATTATATGCTCTTGTTTTAAGAGGAAACATACGCAAATAAAATGATGTAATAATGTCAGCATTATTTATGAAACTTTTACAACTTTATCCAAGACTTAACCAACAATATTTATGAAAATTTTCCACTAAAATACTCTATAATTAATATAAGGCAAGTAAGGGGTCGATCCTCAAAGAGGCAAAAAATTAATTTCATAAATTTAAGCTTGGAATGAAAGAAATAGTTTAAGACTAAGAAATAAAATTTCTGAGCTTTCGGGATTTTTAGTTAGTTTAAATAATTTTATATGATTATAATTTATAATAAATACAAAGAAAAACACTAGAAATATTTTATACTAAGTTTCATAATTTTAATAAACACTATAAATCGAAAATAAATATTTTTAGGATTTTCTGGAGTAAAATTTACACCAAAGACCACTAGAAATGATAAAAATGAGAGTTAGATTTTTTAAAAACTTTTAAAATTTTAGAGTTACTAAAACTTGATTATATTAATTTTACGTAATTTTTCTATTTTTTACAATTTTCTAAATCCAGAAAAAATAATTTTTTTAAGGCCAGTTTGATCCGGTTCGACTAGTGCAAACCGGTCGATTACCTCTCAGACTTACCTGAAAATCAGCTAAGTCCGTAGAGAAGAGGCACTGTTGTGCCTGGTGGGTGTGTCGCTGTGCATGTGCATGACCAGTGGGTGAAAGCACGCGCTGGTGCATGCGTGATGCTGTGCAGTGCTCACCGCTGTGCAACATTGTCGGTGACGGGAGAACTCAAATTTTAAATGGTAAAAAAATCATATTTTAATGCAATTTTTTTGGGAAAATAAATGGAGATATGATGAAGGTCTAGAAAGAGATAGTGACAGACTTTATATAGAGAAATAAAATGATTTTAGAAAGAGAAAGTGGTCGAAATGAGGAGATAGAAAGAGAACGTGAAGAAAATGGGGTAATAGGAGTTGAGAGTGAAATTTGAAGGTGAAAATTGTGAGATTTTTAATGAAATTTTGGGGATAAACTAGGGGTATGAATTAAGGTCTGGAGAAACCGTTGATTTTAGAGAGATAAAGTAGGAAAAGTAGATGTTTAGAGTGAGAAAGAGATCGATTTAAAAGGGTAATGGATAGATAATGATGGGAAAATGCAAATCTGAGTTTCTATAATCTCAATTATTCCTCTTAAGTCTGAATACTTATATTTTTCTAGGATCGGACATTTTTCAATGCAAACACGATAAGAGATTGAATGAAAACTTTAAGAAACTTACATCAAGCAGGTTGAAGAACTTGGATTCTGAAAATGCCTTCTCTTCCTGGCTTGCCACTTGCTAGATTGCGTCTAGAATGAGGGAAAATGAGGGAGAAAGAGAGTATTTAGACATAGGTATTGTTACTAAAATACCCCTTTGGGCATTTCTATTCTCTTTTCTTGTCATTTTGCCTCTTTTGCTCCTATAGTTGAGAGGTTTGCCTTGTAATTTTCAGATTTTCTTTTTTAAGGTGTTTGAAAGCCCAATAGGCAGGTCAGATCGTGGCCCAACTCCCTTTGATTGCTATTTTGGAGGCCCACAACACCACTGATCATTTCAAGCCCATTTGTAGAATTGTTGAGCTCCCAAAAATTCTCCAACTCCCTAGGAGTTGTATCTTCTCATTCATGTAAATTTCTGTACATGTGGAACTATTAAAAAATTATCAGTAATAAAACTGCTTGACTTCAAAGAAGTCAAGGGGGTTAGTTAAAAATAAGCATAATGTGCAGAAATTGTGATTTATAAATGATGCATAAAGATTCAGTTAATTTAAATAACAACAAGACAAACTCCAGATTAAAAAGGCCAACATCATCTAAAATGTATGAAAATAACCATGCATTTATCATGTTATCAAATATTTATATATATATATATATATATATATATCTGGGTCAAAATCTACTCCCTCTGGATCAAGGATGGAATGAATTTATTATGATGGTTTTCTTAACATGTATCCTTTTAAGAAAAATAAATTTCCTCCAAGTAAGCATGGTACATGAATGTTTTATTAAATATCACATTAAGTTCAAACCCACCGAAGAATTATAATGGTACCTAGTTCAGTAAGAAAACAAATCAATATAACTTAAACATGGAAACCAAGGGATAATCTTTGTATCCTTCAAGCATCTTATTTTGACTTTATTGTTAGTTGTGCCTTCCCAGTAAGAATTAGGTCTCCATGAGTCAAATATTTGAATAAAAAAATAATAATAAAACGAACCAAGAAAAACAAAGGACAAAATAGAGAAGAAATAATATTATAAACTACTACTATTATTTTTATTAATTAATCAATAAAAGGAAATTTCTAGATAGATAGTATCCATCGAAATATTTTTCAATGCCTTGCAAGACGTATGTTCAAAACAGACAACTGATATATGAACATTCCTTTATGTTATGTTTGTTTTGAGATTATCTTACTTGAAAAATGAGATAGGTAAGATGTTTTTAATGGAAAAATAAATGAGAGCAAATGCTTGTACTTGTTTACCATCTATGCTACTGTCCAATGCACTGTTATAGTTATGCCTCTACCTCTTTTTATCTCTGATCACTCACGAATCTGCATCATTATAAACATGAACTTTTGGAGTCTGTAGATCTCTTTTTTGGTTTGAGATTATGACTTGATCGTGAAGCTTTTCAAAGCTTTTTGGGCCACCATTGGCAGGGAGAGATTTCTACATTTCTAGTGGAGGATTCTACCAAGTAATCTCAAACTCCACATGAAATGATGGAATTGGCATGTAATTCAAAATGTCCACACGCTATAGAGTCCCTGAAGATGGATCTTTCCACGGACACACATCTTGGAGGCATAAAATGAGGATCAATGTGTTGATTGATGAGTATATACAATTATATAGAAGATACAATATATCTAGAAGTCATTTATCTGGTAGCTTAGAGAGGATGACAGAAACTCTCATTTATTTCATGCCCCGATACAAGATTGATCTAGAACTAAATATACATCTTCTTTGTTATGTTTAATAAAAATCAGATTAGCAAGTGCAGATCACGATCGTTTAGCAAATGTTGGCATTGATTACTTCCTTACCCTTCTTATATCAAATAGGATATTGATGACTAAGAATATATTATCGTACATCCCAAACTTTGTGATAAGCTCGGAAAGGACCACCCTCTGGTCATTCCTACACGATAAGGATTAAGGATGCGGTAATCTCACCAAGTAAGAACAAAGGCAGGGCCTGATGGGTTTTCTGCAAGCTTATTCATAGCCTTTTGGATATAATACACATTGACCTAGAACATTCTATCAAGGAAATATATCTATACACAAAAAGTCATTCCAAGAATCTGGAAATCTACTTCCCTTATGATAATCATCAAAGTGGATAATATAGTTCACTATCAAGACTTTCAACAATTTAATCATTATGATGCATGCTAAAAAGCTTCATACAAATTCAATACAAACTGACTTGGGAATTTTTTTGATAAACTCTACTAAGTAGTGTAATTTTTTCAAGAATAAGTGGATCCATGATAATATTATGTTCATTTATAAACTAGGATAATCACTAGTTTATCACATTGTTGGATCAAACATTATCACATGACTTGACCAAAACCAGGCCTTTGATAGAGTCAAATGGACTTTCATCACCAAAGTGTTCAGACATGTTGCTTTTACCAACAAGTTCATTGCCATTGTCCAGGCTTGTATTAGAGTGGACCATTTTTGTTGCTTGGTAAATAGAAAGTCAACCCGATTCTTCACTCGCATGCATGGTCTATGGCATGGTGATCTTATATCACCTACCCTTTTCACCGTAGAGGAAGATGTACTCAATTTGATTACTCAAATGAGTGATCACCCAAGATCCCATACAACCATATTTCTCAGAAATGGGGATGTCTAGTGATAAAGCAAATTTAGATGTGGTAATGTCGTTGTTTCTAACTTTACTCTAGTCAACTGATATTTATCAATGTTTCATCTCCCTCCAAGATGTACAGTAGAGATTAAATTCATCTCCTCACAGACTGGCTCTTGAAGGTAGAATTAGTTAATGATTCCGAAGACAGGGATAAGAGATTCTATAATTATAATACGAGTAAGAAATTTTATTGTTATTATTGTTTAAATTCCACATAGGAAAACATGGGGGGATATCTCTGAAGATAGTTAAGTGGAATATAGAGAGGTAGTTAGGGGCATGAAGATTAGTAAGAAGCAACAAAAAAAGGCACAATTGAAAAAAACCAAATACCTCACTAGGTGTTTGTAGAAATGTCTAAGGAGAAGAGAGAGTTTATATTGGTTTTTATAAAGAAATTATATAGTACTAATTTTATTAGAAGCTTAAAAGGTGTACATGATAATATACATAGATTAGAGAATCAAGACACTTTTTTATAGATTTTATAGAATTCAAATTACAAAGAAAAACTGGTGGCGTGGATGCCAACGCATCGACACTAGACGAGCCACCACCATCAACCGAAGTCAACGTCTCTGCTACGGACACACCGCCACAGTCAACCGACGTCAACGCCTCCACCAACGACTCGCCGCAACCGTCTTCGCTACGCACGTCTCCACGCACGCACGTTCCTTCGCTCATCATGACACGTCGCCAATGGCAGATCAACAACTGCCCCTTGGTGTGACACAAAGCACATCCCTCGTCTTTAATTTCTCGTCAGTAAGTTGTCTTTTCTCTTTCCTCCAAGGCCTATATATATAGGTCATTGTTTCAAGAAACAGTTAGGCAGTCATTATTCAGGAATTGAGTTTGTTTAACTCTTCTTGGAGGACTGCCCTGCCTCCCCTATCCCATCTCCGCTCCGACCGTCACCACCGCCGTCGCCGCCATCGTCGTCGTCGCCGGCCACCCTCCGCGTCGTCTCTCCCCTCCCTTCATTCTCTCTCTCTCTCTCTCTCTCTCCCTCCCTCTCTCTCTCTCTCTCTCTCTCCCTCCCTCTCCCTCTCTCTCTCTCTCTCTCTCTCTCTCTCTCTCTCTCTCTCTCTCTCTCTCCCTCTCTCTCTCTCCCTCTCTCTCTCTCTCTCTCTCTCTCTCTCTCTCGCTCTCTCTCTCTCTCTCTCTCGCCCTCCCGGGGTTAACCTAGGGCAGCCCAAGGCCGCCACCCCAGGCCGCCCCAGGCTACCGCCCAAAGCAGCCCAAGGCCGCTGACCTAGGCCGCCCCAGGCTGCCAGTCAGCGCCACACAAGCTTGTGCCACCGACGCTGGTCGTCGTCGACGCCATCTGAAGCTTCGAGCCGTGCGCGCTCTGGGTGCACTGCACGCCCTCCGCACTCTCCGCACACTCAACGCCCACGCGCACTGCTCCGCGTGCTTCATGCGCTCCGCGCACCCTACGTGCGCTTCGCGCGCGCAGGTATTCGCCTACGTCTGATTCTGCGACAACAACATCAACTCACTACCAGGGTCGTTCAATGCCCGGAACGCCCAGACTCTTCTCGTCCAGTGGGCCGCTCAATGCCCGGATTCGCCCAGTCTTGCCTCAGTCAAAATTTCCCACATCCTCTTCACGCACTACAATGTCGTGGTACGCCTGAACTCTGTGGTGTAGAAGTGTTCTCTGTCTAGTATTCCACGACAAGTCTCCACCGTCGTCAGACTTGTTTGACTTGGATTTTCCTAAAATTCCCTTCGAGTGTTTCTATTGTGACGTGAATTCGGGTATTGATTTTGGTGCTTTGGCATCGTCGCGGTGGGTGAAGACAGTACTCCCGCCCTCGACGAGGATCGGAGCTGCACCACCAGTATTTCATCGATTTTAAACTCCGAATTCGACCGTGTGGATTTCTGTGATCTGTGTTATCCCTCCCTTACCCAATCCATCCCTTACCCTCCACCCGTCCTCATCATTTATCCGTCCCTCCAGTCGTCCATTTCCTAGTCATCCTACATCAAAAACATGCAATAATTGCTTGAAACGAATGTGGGTGTAAAGTGTTTGTGGAAATGCCTGTCAAAAACAGTATTTCTTTAGTCTACGGTTTTGTTTGTTTTATGTTTTCAATTAACTTAGTATGATCTTGTATGAGTATGGCTACTTACCAGAATTCACCATCAGCTAAGAAATTTCCATTAGGAAGAAATTGATTTGAGCGTCAGATTTCTCCTTATGAGTAGCCCACTTGTCCAACTCTACTTCCTCCATTCCACTCTCTCGTGTATCTGTTCACCAACCTTTCCTCAAGAGTAAGAAGTTGTCACCCTCTCGATTTGAAAGATCCAATAATGTAGTAACCAGACATAGAGGAGGATCTCCCTCCACTACAAAATTAAAATTCAACTTCAAAATTTGGCAGAAAAAGATGTGATCTTAACCTATAAACTCAGGTTTTAGAAGACAAGAATATTCCTAGAACTTCCCCGAGCGGTGTGAGGCCAAGTTCTGCTGCTTTTTGGCAGTGATTGGGTAGAGACTCACCTTCTCATCACCTGAATTTGGTCACCTAAGACGAAGACAGCGGCTAAGGTTTGGAGAAGTTTTGCTTGCCCTGGTCGTTCAAATCCTTTATTGGAGGGTTCAATGGATACGACTAAGTTTTGGTGGTCTACGTCCAAGTCATCAACGACCAATGAGCTTTTATCTCCAACTCGGCCTTCTTTATTCATCTGTTTCAGCGCCCACCACTGAGTCATCGCCTAAAATAGAGATAGAGTTATTTAAAAAATCGAGAATTGAACTTGATTGTTTGATCTTCTTAAAGAAGATTGAAGATCAAGACTAAATATAATCGTTTAAAATAAGCCTGCTTTGCCACAGGCTTCAGGCCATGTTGGCCACAAGCCCACTCTCCTCTTATTCTTCATTGTTTGTTATTTGTATGGCATGCAGGTTGTATTCCCTTGGCCCGTGATATACTTCTCTTACAGGAAAAGTAAAGTTATCCCGTACGGAAGAAAATAAGAAATGGCAAACCAACATAAATGTTAAGCAGAAGTACTACTCGAAAATGAATTGACCTCTCTTCGATATGTGCATAAGCTGATCAATGTTGTATTCCTCCAATCCTCCTTAGTGGCCTATAACGGTTGTGATTATGTTTGCATATGGCTGCAGTTGTGGCCCTCGGTGCTACCTTAGCACCCACACTTATGGTTGTGCCTGCGGTGCTGCTTGGCCGATCCTTCTAGGCTCGCAATCTTTTGTTTCTCTTTTTTATTTTTTTCTTTATAGTAATCATTTATTTTTACCTATCATATTAAGGTTATGTTCATTGTCATAATCATGCTAAATTCATAAAATAGGAAAGTTAATATAATATGAGAATTGATACATGCATGGAATTGAATTTATTCATAACATATCAAGAAATATGTATGCTAATTCCATCTTATAGACCACATATAACCCTCAAAGCGATAAAATGCATGCATGAATTTGAATATGTCATCTAGTAAGCTGGCACTATATATTCACATATGATTTATTTATCTTCCTTCATGGTATAGACAATCCATTAAGGGGCTAATAATTGCACTCATAAGTGCATCTAATCCAATAGTGATCTCATGAAAATTACCATATAAATATCATGCACTATACATAGATTTCATGATCTCTTGGTATCCTTCTTTTAGTTTTTTACAAACTTTAAAATTTATACTATTTATGCTGATGATTACTAGAGACATTTATTTTTAGTATCATTTCATAATTTTGTAAAAAAACATTCAATATACTAATTTTAAAGTTGGAAATAATAGCTATTCGTTCTTTGAAGCCTTTACAGTTAGAAATAATTTTTTGTATCATTTCATAATTTTCTAAAAAAAACATTCAATATACTTATTTTAAATTTGGATATTTTTATAGAGTTAAACTTGGGTTTCTATGTCATTCTAAAACACATCAAAGACTTAATTGAGACACATGTAAGTGTGGATATGCACTGATATGACTAAGGAATAAAGATATCTGAGAACCAATCATGAATTTCTCACCAGAAAAGCACTGATGTGGAAACTCAAATGATGTGGCAGAAGCATGGAGAGAGGGAGAATCTAACACCAAGGTTTACACATTTTCAAACCATAAAAACTCCATATCCAACCATGGGATCGACCTGAAACTTTGTGGGTATCTTTGGCTCTCCTTTCTCTTCACATCCACATGGTTACATAAGGGTCTATTGAGAAGGGATAAAATTCACCTTGAACTCTTCTGAACCCTAGTTGGCTAAGAAGGGCACAAAAGTTCTCTAAAGTCATAATTTTGTGCACTTCTTGGATTCATTTGGTAAGATCCTTCTTCCATTCTTGATTATTTTCATGCTTTTTTGTTCAAATTCTGAGCACGGGAAAAATATTCATGAATTACAAGAGATGATTTAGGGAGAGCATCATCATAGTTAAAAGTGACGTAGGACGACTACGGGGTAGGCGAGGAAGGGCGGGACGACAGGACTAGGGGTAGGATAGGCGTGAGGGATAAAACAATCTATTTGACGTAGGACGACTACGGGGTAGGCGAGGAAGGACGGGACGACAGGACTAGGGGTAGGATAGGCGTGAGGGATAAAACAATCCACAGAAATTCACGGTCTGATCCGAACTTTAAAACCGATGAAAATCTGGTGGTGCAGCTCCGACCCTTATCGAGGGCGGGAGTACTGTCTTCCCCCACCGCGACGATGCTTAAGCACCGAAATCAATACGTCGAATTCGCGTCGCGAGGAAAGACTCGAGAGGTAGGTTGAAGAAGCAGAGACTCGAAACCAATTCAGATTTCGACGGCGGTGGAAACTTCCCGAGAAAACACTAGACGAAGAACACGTCGACACCAAAGAGTTCAGGCGTACCTCAGCACTGCAGAGCGTGATGAGGTTGCGGGAAATTCTGAACGTGACGAGGCTGGGCGAATCCGGGCATTGAGCGGCCCACTGGACGAGGACGAGGATGAGGCTGGACGTTCTGGGCGTTGAACGACCTTGGTTAAGTGCGGTTGTCGTGGGTGCAGCGTCAAGAGTGGACGAACACCCGCGCGCGCAAAGCGCGCGAAGGGTGCACGGAGCGCGCGGAGCAGTGCGTGCCAGCGCTGAGCGCACGGCGCGGAAGGCCGGGCGCCGCGAGTGCGGCGGAGCGCACTTCGGCGCGTCGTGGCGCGCGCTTGAAGCACCGACGGCGTTCAGAAAGGCGGCGGAGTGCAGACTCGCGGCCTGGCGAAGGTTGTCGGGCAGGCGAGGGCGGCGCGCAGGCGGCGCGCGGATGTCGCGCGGGCGAAACGCGGGCGGGGCGCCGGCAGTGCGCGAGCGGCGTGCGGGCGGCGTGCGGGCGACGCTGATAATCTCACTTATAGGGTTAAAATTTGTCGTTGGTGATTGAGATTATTCAATAAATATATTTAATCGTACTTAAAAATATTTAGTTAGGGATGAGTACGGATCGTCTCCACAGGGAACGAAGATTAAAGAATTACTTTCTTAACTTGTGATGTTCTTATGAGAAGATCGACAAAAGCACGATTCAAGGATATGATCTAGTGATATTGATTAAGAAGTACTAAATGTATATGTTATTTCAACTAAAATAAAGAGTAAATGATTGTGACGGACACGAAGATGAACGAAAGTATAAGTGAGGATAATGGTTGGGTATGATGGCACGGATGGAGAGACGAGAAACACGAGTGAAATGAGAGTGCAAGTATGATGATAAATTCTAATTATGTTAAATATAGTGAAGGGAAAGAGACAACGTAAGGCGAGGACACTTACCTTAGATCCTTGTGTTCCGCCAGGATCACGGCAATTTACGAGTGCCGGTAAGCCCCTCCTCTTCTCCAATGCTTCTTCCCACACACTCAGGACACCAAGAACACTCTTGATGGATCTCAAAACTCATTATCTTTCAATTAGCCTACACAAGTAGGAAGCAAGTTCAAGATGAATTTTACAATGATCCAGGCCTCTATTTATAGATCTGAGGGTATGGATAGAAAGAGGAGGGGGAGACGAAGCAACGCTGAAAATTTCAGCTAAATCGGAGTTGTAGATCAAAAGTTATGGCCGTTTCAATTTGAAGAAATCCTAGCCATTGATATTTTCTCTCTCCTCGTCATCAGCGTCATTTTCCGTGCCCGTTGAGAAGTCAAAGCGCTCCGCATTCCATGCTTTTCGTATTCCGCGTGTGCGCTTTTCGAAGTCCACATGTACCTGAAGAAAAGTCAAAGAAAACAAAGCAAAGAAGAAGAAAAAAGAAGCAAAACACGTTTTGTTTTCGGAGGGAGACGTGGCAGCGCGACAGCGCGCCACGTCACCTTCTTCTTTCTTCTTTTTCTTTCTTTTAAACGAGTGGCTGTGAGTGTGCCACGTCACCCGGCGCCAAAAAAAAACCAAAAACATTGAAAAATTCATATTAAATAAAATAAAAGCCCAAAAAATACGTATATATATATATATATTTGACTCAGAAAAATCATATCTTTCCAAATAAAATGTCAAAAAATTCCATAAAAATCATTTTCTATCTCAAAAATAATATTCTTTTAGAATATATTGTTAGAAAATCCATAAAAATGCAGTAAAATCAACAAATCATTCTAAGAACAGATTTAATCATTTTAAGATTGATAACATGCAAATATAAGTAATTAAATGCAGATAAATAGGTAAATATGATCATATAAGGTACTTAAAATGCATGTTATGAGGCGCGCATGATGCGTAGCGTGCGGCGTGAAGCGCGCGTGCGCGCGTGCGGCAGTGCGTGCAGGCGGCGCACGGGGAGAGGGAGAGAGAGAGAGAGAGAATGGAGAGAAAGAGAGAGGAGAGAGAGAGGGAGGGAGGCCGCAAGGCCGCGGCAGTGGCGGCAGCGGCGGCGGTGGCGGCGACGGCGACTAGGGTTTGGAAGGTGGAAGATAGGGGAGGCGGGGCAATCCTCCAAGAAGAGTTAAACAAAAAAAACTCAATTCTTGAATTATGATTGCCTGATGTTTCTTGAAAACAATGGCCTATATATAGGCCTTGGAGGAAAGAGAAAATGACGAGAAAATAAAGACGTGCGCCGTGTCACGCCAAAGGGCAGTCGTGGATCTGCCTCTGGCGTCGTGTCATGACGCGCGTAGGGACGTGCGTGGGTGGAGACGTGCTTGTCGACGGTTGTGGCATGTTGACTTTGATTGACTCTGGTTGACCGTGGTCCATAGCGGGCGTGTTGACTCCGGTTGACCGTGGTGACGCGTTCGATGCTGAAGTGTTGGCGTCCTCGCCATCAAAAAGAGTGCACCAAAAAAATATAAAAAATGTTGGAAGCTTTCACTCATTGGTAGGATCAATTCCTTACATTCTAATTCTCGAGATGGAACTATTATTTTACATTCATGTTCATTTTAGTTACATGATATTGTTCTACATGTGAGGAGCAAGATCAAGAAGAACTAACTCTACCAGCCTTTTATTCTTCCCTTAGGCTATGATATTTTAGGAGGACCAAATCATAGTTTCCCCTCACCATTCTCATTCTCCACTCAAGAAACCAGAATATTCAATAGGAGGTCCAGATCAGCCGGATATCCTTATATCATCTCATTTTCTTTATCTCCTTCTTAAGTATTATTTTCCTGTGCTAGAACTCTACAAATTGCACTCATAAATTAAATATTCAGATTTTACATCTCATGGCTAATGATAAATCCTTCTCACCTTGCATTGTCAAAATTTTGAGAAAGGAGAACATATAAATAGTACTTCATAAGCATGTTATCTAGTTACAACATTAGCTTGCACTACTCAAATACTGCATTTAGTCTTAACAATTAAAATTTTAATTTAAAATGAAGTATAGACTTGTTAAACCACTAAAGAGGTAAACCACTAAAGAGGGTATATTTTTTTGTTAATTCATGGAATAATTAAATTTTTTAATTTAAAATGAAAGTATAGACTTGAGTAAAGGTCACACCATAGAGAGCCAAAAATTAATTAGAGGATTTTTCCATGTGAATATAAATAGTTTTTATACATCAAATCAAGAATGGATAGCTTCCTGTTCCATGCAAATGGAGTGAAGGAAAACATAAATTATGTTGAGAACAATATTAAAGAGATATGTGAGAAAAATATTTACTTTTTCATGTTAGTAAAATACATAAAATGTCTTACAGATATTTTCAGCAGAAAGCGCCAGGTTTGGCCCGCAGAAGCACCACGGAGTTGGTGCGGTACTGCCAAAAAATGTGTGGTGACTCGCAGGTTTTCTTGTTTAGTAAAAATATAATAACTTGAGTTGTAGGATGAATTTTTTAGCACCATTTGCAGCATTGGAAAGCACTGAGTCTTGGTTGTCACGTCCAAAAACAAGCCAGAAAATTGAGTATGAAAAGTGAGAACCTCTGAGAATGCCAAAAACTTTGGTATCACTACCTTTCGGTCCAAGTATGCGCTCAAGGCTGCCAAAAAAGATTATGGGACAGAAGTTCAGGGATGGTTACAATGAGGAAGGCATATAAATAGGGGTCTTATATTCTCAATATGAGAAACCTAGAATGTGGGGACAGGACTTTGGCCAGTCAATTTCATGCCCCTTTATAGAAAAGAAACATTAACCACCCAATTAAATTTCTCCTAAAAAATAGGTCCCTCCTTTGATTGGGCTTAAGCTCCTTTTGGGATCAGGATGGGCTGCATGATAGTGGGCTTCATTGTGATTTGGCTCCCTCTCTCCTCCATCATTTATGTATCATTAAAGTTCTAAATACCTAAGTCCTGTAATAAAATGAAACTCAAAGGAAATCCTGACAAAAAACCCTTGATTCAAGAGAATCAAGTGGGATTAGTTCATAAATCATTGAATCCCATTAGTTAGGACCCATTAAAAAAAGCAGAATTTTGATTTCATTTTCATTATAAATAAGTGATGATTTTTGTGAATATTCTATATATAAATAGTAAAATAAATCATGAAAACAAATATTTATCTCTACATATTTGATGATGAGTATGCATATCTACAACCAAAAAATGGCCTTAAATTACCTTGTACTATGCAAACTACTCCCAGGGATGCTACATTTTGCCTATTTTTGATGCTCCGTCTTTCTTGACCCAACATGGAATCATTATTTTGATGCCCTATTGGCCAACATGAAAAATAAACTTGAAAAATGAAATTCATTTTCTATCATGCAGTGGGTGCATCCAATTGACAATTCACACCCACATTAGCATGATATTGCACACTCATGACATGCCCTTTATACCCCTTAAAGTTTTCAGATTAACACCATTGTCTTAACTTCATGTGGTTTGGCCCATTTTGCACACAGTGCCACAACTAGGTATCTCGGTATAAAGCATGTTAGCATATAGATAAGGGATGATGAACCAGAATTTGTGCTAAACAAGTCCTTTTCAATCTCAAATATCTTACTTAGAATAGGGAGTAACTAGCAATTCAAATGATTTAAAAATCCAGAAAATATAAGATCACTTAAAATTCTAATAATGAAATAGGAAAATCAATGAAATAAATGAAAACAAGCCAAAACTATTTTATAGAAATGAGATACATGTTTATTCTATTGTAGATAAGTTCTAATGAAATTTGATTTCCAGGAGTTTTTGGGAAATTTTATGGCAAGAAATAAGATTAAATGTTAAAGAGGACCTTTCGTCACAATTTGCGAGCGGCGTTGCTCAGCCCGGTGGGAGAATTGGGCACCAATAGGTAGTGGACTGAAATTTTTTAACTTTTGCTACATGATGAATTTTTCAGTGCTGTTTGATTCATTGTAAAACTTTAAGTCTAGACTATCCACTGGAATTTTATCTCGATAAAGGGGTTGAAAATGAAATCAAACATTCAGTAGATCACACAAACCTTGTTGTCACTTCCCCCAACACCAAGTGGTGCTCTTTATCCAAAAATCTTGATAACCCTAGAACAATACCTTCCACACCTTGTAAAATAAGAATGGGTCAAAGAAATATGATGCACTAGGCCTCCAATAACAAGTTGGGAGAAGAAATCCAAGATGAAATACAAAGAGAAAGGAGAAGAGATTAAATAGAAGTGATTTAACTTTCCCAGCCATTGGACTTAGTTTCAAGCGTTTGAAGGGCTAGGATTTCTTTATTCAGCCTGCGCCCACATTCCCTACTTCACATATTTGAAAACAGGCATTTCAAATTTATATTGTAGGTTAGTTCCAGAATTCTTGCCTTTAGTTGAACCAGTTATCAAGGAGGTTTGAATGGGCTTCTAAAGTGGGCTTCTTGTGTATTAGGGCTCTTATTATTATCTATTAAGTATCTAAGGTTTCTCCTTTCCTCCCATTTGTATCCCAAATCCACCACTTTATATACTTAAGTTCTGTTTTTTTCAAATAATTTTCTCATTTTAACCTTAAATGGTGAATCATGCTAGTGCAAATCTAAAAAATGTGGTAAAAACATGTATAAAAGCATAATTTTATTGGTCAAATTTGATGTTATCAAGGGAGTTTTAGATTCAGGCATCCCTAAGATGTTTAAGATATGCTTTCAAAGAATAAGTTATCCCAATGCCTCCTTATATCATCCAAGTAATATTTAGTGCAGTGAATATTAAAAGACATAAATTGTGCATAGTTGGCAACAATACAGCCTATATGTCCACGATAATATGATGGAAAGTCACACGGGAAGAAAGTAGATAGCAAGATTGGAAGAAACATAAATAGATGAAAATAAAAGATATTAATGTTTCAATGGAGAAAGGAAGAGATTAAGAGACAGTAAGATTTTGTGCAAAGTAAAGCAGAAGTGCAAGATATTATAAGATTAAAAGAAAGAAATGAAATAAAATAGAAGTCAGTAAATTTTATATTATAAAATATTGTAGGAATGCAAGAGAGGGAGTAAGAAAAAGTTGGCAAGACAAAGATTGGAAACAAAGTTAAATTTTGTAAGATTGGGATGGTGAAGATAGAGAGATTAATATTGATGGAAAGAAGTTGAGAGTGAGAGACAGAAGATTGAGAAAATGAAAGAGAGAGAGAGAGTAACAGAGTAATAGAGAGCAGTATTGTGAGAAAGAAAGATACAGATTCAAAGAAATTATGATTGGGAGAAACAACGAGAAAGAGAGAGTGTGTTTGTAAAATAGACTATGATTGGGTCAAAAAAGCAGAGATCAAGAGAGAATAAATGTCACAAGAAGACAGAGAAATTACTTGCGTTGGGAATAATAAAAATTAATAATGTGTCAACTATAAAATCTTAAAGCTAGTAAGATTCCATGAGTGAAAGCGAGGGATTCAATAAGAATAAGATGACCAAAAGGAAATGGAGAATGTATAGATCATAATTGGGAGAGAGAGAGAGAGAGAGAGCAAGAGCTAGAGAGAAATAAGATATGTAGAAGTAGAAAATGAAAATGAGTGAAAGAACCATTGAAAGAAAAACCTAGGAAGAAACAGAGTATGACATATTACAATTAGAAGAAAGAAATTGAGAGAGACATTGTAAAAGAGATTTATATTATAGAAAATAAATAAATATATTAAGCCTACGGCCGAGGTGCAATGAAGAAATATAAATAGTTGGCAGAAGTAAAATGGGACAAACAAACAGAGTATGATTGGGCCAAATATAAAAATAGGGCATTAAAAGTTAATTGCGAGTAGGAGAAATAAATAGAGTATTATGTTAGGAGAAAGAAAAAAGAGAGAAAGAATGGATGAAAATGAAGACAAAGAAACAAAGGGCTAAATAGATGAAGACTGGTAGAAACAAAGAAATAGAGGTATAAACAATAAATAAGCAGATGACACCATTAATAGAAGGATAATACCAGAGAAAGTAATAATGAGAACAACATACTACGATGGAAATAATGAACGACACACAAAGAGAGAGTTAGAATGGGAGAAGGAGAGAAATAAAGAGAAAGCTTCAGAAATAGAAAGAGAAACGACATATTAGTTATATTGGAAGAAGGAAGACCATGAGAAAGAAAGAGTTAGATTAAGTAAAAAATAAGAGAGAAACAGATATATAGATGGGCATCACTAAAGATAAAAATTACCTAAATTGAAAGAAATAAAGAGTTACAGCAAAAGAGAGTACGAATGGAAGAAACTAAAAGAAATAGTAGTATTGAATAACTAAGAGTAAGAGAGCATAAATTTGGGTGAAATAAAAGGACAATTACTGATAGAGAGGGAAAGAATGAGAGAGAGTTAGTGAAATTAAGATTGGGATAACAAAACAGAAACGTAGTAGAGAATAAATCACAGAAAGAGGGTCCACAAAGGGAAGAAAGAAAGTCATAGAGCAAGAGAGATTAATATCTGGATAATGAAAGAGAGATTTAGGGGGGAGAGAGAGATAGAAATAAATTTTTATTTAGATTAAGGGAAGGAAAATGAGAGGGTAAGATAAGGAAAACGAAAGACACTCTCTTTTTTATTTTAGATTTTGAGGAATTATTCTCTCATTGTAGTCCCCATTTTGGTTTTTTTAAACTCAAAAGTAGGTGTTTCTTTGCTGAATCAATATTATGTTTCTTCAATCTAGTATTAGTCATTAATGTGTGTCCACACTAAAAAATTCATTAGAATGAATCATAAATATGAAATTTACTAGTTCAATGACACCTACTCTACCATAATGCCCATTTGTAAAGAAAACATCAAACTAATTGTGTCTTCACATTCACAACATGCAAAATGGTGTTATTTCATCATGATCAGATTACTTCTAAAATCATTTAGTATTTAAAGAATGGATATGAATACAATTTTGAATGAGATAATCACTCTAATAAAATAATTACAAATACATTTCATATCTCTTATAATAAGCATCTTATGTGTTCAATTATACAACATTTACTACTTTTAATGTCATTCAGATAAGTCTTAATTTTGTATTATCTTAAGGCTTATTGCATCATTTATTCATGTTTGACCTTTCTCTAAGTTTTACTCTTTGAAACTAACTACATTTATCTGGTTTAGTTCTTTTAGGACATCAGTGAACAAAAAAGAAAGAAAAGAGAAGAACCAGAAGATTGAGGAATCAAATGCAAGTTTCAAAGTTCTCCTACTTTGGCCTTTCAATTTCACTGAAAGAAATGGATGGCTAAGATTTCTTCCATTATTATGAATCTATTTACTAAAATCTTTCGCATAATATAAATTTAAGAGTAGCTCATTTCAAATCAAAATCAACAAGTATTTCACTTTTACAACCCAAAAAATTCCAAACATTGGTCTTAAGTCAACTTCAAAACTAGTTAATCACTGTGTTCTTTGCTTTTTGAGTGCTTCACAATGTTGGCGAGGATTCTCCCTCTTACCAAGACAAGTATCCTCAAGTAAAAAATTGGAATCCCTGAGTTTGTTACCCAAGACCACAACTACACACACAATCAAAAGTTTTATATATCCCTCTATATGAATTGGACGTAAAAAATTCAAGAATTTATGTATTTTTAATTTCTTCTTTCATAGTTTTTTATCCTCACTGTCTTCATCCAATTATATAACTTTTTTTGGTGATAATATCAAATTTTGGGGATTTCATTTGTCGTTGGTAATTGAGATTATTAAATAAAAATATATTTAACTGCACTTAGGAATACTTAGCTAGTGATGAGTATGCATCGTCTCCACATGGAATGATGATTAAGGAATTGATTTCTTATTATAGTGATGATCAACCCGAGAAGGCATGAAGACAAGAATAGAATATGTGAGCTAGTGATATCGAGCAAAAGGATGTAATAGTTATATTTTAACTTAAATAAGTAAATAAAAGAGTAAGTGAACTTCGAATAGTGTGAAGCGATATGGGGGTAAGATAGAGAATGTGAAGGACACGATGATGATCCAGTGTGTGAATGATGATATGGTAGAGATGAGATATGGGATATAAGGAAGTGAAAAAACACTGAAAAGACAATGATAAACCTTAATTAAGCTAAATATGATGCCGAGAAAATAAACAACCCTAAGGCGAAGAAGCTTACCTTAGATCCTTAAGTTCCACTGGATCAAGGTGATTTGTGAGTACCAGTAAGATCCCCCTCTTCTCCAATGCTTCTCCCCACACACCCAAGACACCAAGAATACGCTTGATGGATCTCAAAACTCACTATCTTTCAATCAGCCCACACAACTAGGAAGCAAGTTCAGGCTGAATTTCACAGTTATCCCAACCTCTATTCATAGATTAGAGTAAATGGATGGAAAGAGGAGGGGGAGACGAAGCAATGCTAAGAATCTCAGCTCAATCAAAGTTGTGGATCGTCACATGTTGCCGTGTGAAGTTGGAGAAATCAGAGCCCTTGATTTTATCTCTCCTCATCATCGTCTCTGACGCCACCACTTTTTTGATTTTTGGTTGAACAATCAAATCATTTCAAACTCCACGTCGCATTGTCTTGCACGCTCACATCTTTCGGAGTTGCTAACTGTACCTAAAGTTGGAAAAAGACTAAAGAGAATCATAATATTCATATTATTAACAATTTTACCTCTCATTTGCGCTGCTCACGTGGCGTCGCATCAGCACAAGCCACGTCAACAAAGATCCAATAGAAATCCAACATTTCACCTCGACATGTACACGTGGGGGCCACGTGTAAATATGGTGCCATGTCGCCCAGCTGCATTTTTTACTTTCAAAGAAAGTGAGAAAAAAGTGAAGTTTCCTGTTTTTGAGCCTCGGTCCACATGAGCATTTATTGCAAAAATATTCGTCCTTTTTTTATTGGTCCATGTTGCCCGTCACCTGAAAAATTCAAAATCGACATATTAATCATAAATGCAATCATGGTTTGTTAATTGCGGTGACATGAATGCTCGGCTATATGATTGGATGGATGCCAATCATTAACTGAGTTATTGATTGAGATTCATCACTATTTGATGAATCAAACGGCAACACGTGGCAGTGCGAGATAAAAGGGCAAGAAAATCTTCTAACATTCAAGTTAAATAACTTAAAAGCCCAAAAAATACAAATAACTATAAAAGCCCAAAATACAAATAACTACAAAAAATTATGACTTATAAAAATCATCTCTTTCCAAATTTAATGTCAATAAAATCCATAAAAATCACATTCCCTCTCAAAGAATTATATTCTTTTAGAATATATTGTTAGAAAATTCCCAAAAAATGCATAAAATGCATAAAATTCAGAACGTTGTTGTAAAAATAGATTTAATCATTTAATGATTGATAACATGCAAATATAAATAATTTAATGCAAATAAACATGTAAATAGGATCACATAAGGTACTAAAAATGCATGTTATCACTTGGTAATTTTTTTTAAATTTTATGAGATTCTATAGATCAGGTCATTCTTAAAACATTGACTTAGAAAATTGATATTCATTTTATACCTTCTTTAAAAATCCCCTTGTTACATGAGTATTATAATTTTGCAATTCTGAAAAAGATAATTTTCTTAAAACTATATTTCCAGTTTTGCCATCAATTCACCTAATTATAGGGTTAGGTAAAAGATGATGCTTCTAATTTTCTGCTGATTTCTTATTATTTTAAATATTAAATCTTCAAAAACTCCATCCAAAAAATTATTGAATTGGCTTTGTCAATTCTTACGCCTGAGTTGACTTTCTCATTAAAATTTCAACAAAATTTTAATTTTATTTTGATCTACGTTTTGGAATTTTAAATTTTAAATGAAAAAAATGTGTGTAAAAATGACCACCAGATTTGTTCCCATCAGGTTGTTTTACATATTTTGGGAACTCTATGAAAAAATCTAGGACCATGGGGGGATATAAGAGTGAAGGAGGGAACTATTCTCTAAGTTTCGGCCCAAAGTCCTTGATCGTTTGATATCATAAATTAAAATGGCGAGTTCTAGGTTGTTTTTCATTTCTCGATCCTCCTCATGGATTTCCAACATGCACGAAATCCATGTGTTCTTTAAACTGGAGTGTTAACATGAGCATTCTGACCCAACTTCAATGTAGTGCTAAAAAAAAGAGGCACTTGAATTTCTCAGAATGCGGTGACAATTTGAGCTAGAATCAGTGCTCCTGGTACACGTCTTTGAAGTTTCATAAAAATGTCATTGAGTAAGTGAAAAGCCAGGCTTCACTATGTGAAACATTGACTAAGATGGGGAAAAGGAAGAATGAGTTAAATTGGAAAATGATGAGAGATGGTGGGATAAAGAACAACAATGTTGGAGAATAAGTGACAGTAAGTGAAAGTGACTGGGAGAAAAAGGAGAAAACAGGGAGAAAGATAAACTAAGACAAGGATAGATAGAGAGAAACAGAGAGTAATAGTTATTCAGATTAATATAAAGAAAACAGAAGAGTAGAGTAGAGAGTAATAATGTAGAAACACGCAGAGATAAACAAAAATAGATAAAGTAAGAGAATGAATATTGAGAGATTAGATGACACTTTGGAATGAAAATTCAGATAAGGCGGAAGAAGGGAAGTAGTAATATTGCAGAATGAAAGAGAGTGACAATAATTGGGAGATGTGTCTATAGATTATTAGAAGTGTAGTGTGGCGAGGAAAAGGAAAGACGAGTAAAATAGTTTGAAAGAATGAGGGGAGGCCACAAAATGAGATAGAAAGATAGACACAATAACTAGTAGGTGTGAAAGTGATAGACGATAGGATTGTAAATGAAAGTAAGAGAAAAAAACGGCAGTAAGCTTAAGGGATTGAAAGGTCGAGAGGAACAATGGCTAAATAATTCTGTTGTAAAGATTCATACTGAGAAAATAGAGAGACTGATTAATAATAGAGAGTCTTCGTGTAAAAATAGCAGAGCAATAGTATTCTATAGGGAAAGAATGAAAGGAATAATTACAGAGGCTAATTGACATTTAAAGTAGACCAAAATTAGATAGTGTAAGATGGAATAACATTAGATAATGAAAGACAAAGAATAAGCGAGTAAAATTGTCAAAAGACAGACCAAAAGAGTAAGAAAGAGTATGACTATAGAAAAGAAAGAGAAATAGTCAAAGACAATATGATTGGGTGAAAGAAATAGAAAGATAAAAAAATCTTTGATTTGGAGAAAGATATATCAACAGAAAGTAAGGAGTCTTACTGAGACAAATAAATAATAATATTAAGAGAGAATAAGTTAGGTAGATGGAAAGATAAAAAGTAAAAGATAGATGAGTGGGAGAAGGTGGGAAGGTAGTAAGATTTACTGGACTTATGTATTTTTTGTGAAACGTATATAAAATTCATGGTAATATGCATAAAATTATCTTAATTATTCTCTAAAATACATGAAATAAACATGTGGCCCATCTTCCTCTGATTTCTCATTTGAAGGCCCAAAACACCATTTTTCTCTTTTCAATCCCCTTTTTGAGAATCACTGAACCCTCAAAAATTCTCCAACTCTTGAAGAATTGTATCTTCTCATTCCTGTGAATTTCTACACATGTGAAACTATATAATACTCATCAGTACTAAAACTTCTTGACTTCAAAGAAGTCAAGGAGTTCAGCCAAAAATAACCATAATGTGAACAAATTAGAATTTATAGCTTATGCATAAATATTTAGTTGATTCAAATCATAAATGGATAAATTATGAATTTATAATACCATAATATTTTAAAGTGTATCTAAATATCTATGCATTTATCATGTTATCATCCAGTCAGCCTTTGTCTCTAGCTGGCCCTTCTTCATTCGTATGTATCACTGCCCAATGCTGAGTCATCTCCTAAAATAGAGAGAAAAAATATTTTAAAAAAGGGAATTGTCCTTGACCATTTGATCCTCTTCAAGAAGAACGACATTCATGATTAAAACATAGGCTTTAAGGAAAGCCCATTTTGATTGGGACTTCATGATGGGTCAATGCGGCCTGAAATTTTACTTCTCTGTATGATTTATTCATGTGACGGCCCACGGGCTCTGTTGACTCTATTTGTATTTTCCCTGGCCCAGCCCATAATTTTTTTAAACATCCATTAATGTTAATTCCATATCAAATTATTTACAATTCATTAATGGTCTATAAATGTTAAAATAATATAACTTTGAATTTAAAAGAAAGAGAGAAATAACTTCCTGCCCGTGCCTGCGCAGGAACCAACGCTGGTAACCTTGATGTTTGTGCTTGCTATATACTATAGCTGTGGCTGCAATCCTTACCCATCGGGTAGCGGTTCTGGCCTTGGCTGTAGTTGTGGCCCTTAGCAACAGGTTGTGGCTGAGGCAGAGGTTGCGGCTGTGACCTGGTGGCTCCTTTAGGGCTCACACTTTTTTCTTTTGCTTATTTTTTTTTCTTTTTATGTAAAACTCAACATTTTTTTACTTATCATGTTCGGACAATATTCATTTTCATATTCACGCAAGATCCATAAATTGGAAAAGTTTTATGTATGTATTGATTCATGGCATGGAATTTGTTCATCATATATCATTAAATAGGTATGTTAATTCCATCATATATACATCATATAACCTTCAAGTGTTAAATTGCAGGCATCAAATTGAATATGTCTGTGTACATTTTTCCTGCACTAGGCCTTTTAGAAAAACAAAGGAAATGAAGAAACCAAGAAGAATCTGAGAATATCAAATGAAAAAATACCATAAATGTTGGATTTAGAAGCTTGCTGAAAAACAAGGATTCAGCGTGTTATGAAGCCCTATATTTTTCATTTATTTCTCCACACTAACACAATTCTCCACATGATTCAGGATGACCAGATGTGACGGAGCTAGGTGATGAAGGGAACTGGATTCTAGGACAACTAGGGATGATGGGATAAAACAGATCACAAATCACACGATCGAGTTTGAAAATTAAATCCGGTGAAAATACTGATGGTGCAGCCCCTATCCTCGTCAAGGGCAGGAGTACTGTCTTACAACCAATGTGGTGATGCAAAGCACCAGAATCAATGACTTCAAATGGGCGATCGCTAGAAGATTCAAAGGCCTATTCAATTTATTCGCTTGAAGATTCAAAATCCAAATATAATCCGACGGCGGTGGATGAACACTTGAAGAATACTGGACGAAGAACATGGTACCAAAGAGTGTAGAAGTACCTCGGCACTCGATAACGCGTGAAGAGGCTGTGGGAAATTCTTGACGCGTCATTGGCGAGATGATTGACGTGCGCTTCGACAAGGTGTCGCAGATCCAACTGTATGTGCGCCGACCAGTGGCTGCGAGGGCGTTCGGGTGCACGGCGGGTGCGCGCTGGCGGCGGGGACTCTACGGTCACAAGCAGACGGGGTGCGATAGGCACGAGAAGCTGTGGGGCGTGAGCGACCAGGCGCGCCGCGAGCGCGCGGCGGGCACGGGCGGCCGGGCACATGGTGGCCGTAGGCCGCCGAGCGGGTGGCGGGTGCGGGCAGCCGGGGCACAAGGCAAGGGTGGTCAGTCAATGGGTGGGCAGTAGGAGTGGTCCTTCCTTGACGGCAGCGGCGGCGACTAGGGCAAGAGGCGGTAGCGGATGCGGCTCGGGAGGGGACCACTAGGGCAAACTTTCTTTTTGAAGAAGAAGACTTCAATTCAAAAGAAAATTCACTGAGTGTTTCTTACAACTTTGGCCTACATATAGGCCTTGGAGGAAAGAGAAAATACGAGGAATAAAATAATGTGGGCGATGTGTTATCGTGCCACGTCAAGGGGCAGTTCTGGATTTGGCGTTGATGACGTGTCATGACACGGGAGATGTCGTGCATAAGTGGAGACGCGTATGATGCCGATGCGTATGGTGCCGGTGTGTTGACTTGGTTGTTATCACGACGGTTTTTTAGTTGATGTTGGTGACGAGTCCAGATGCAGGGCGTCTCGGTTGATGGTGGCGGTGCATCCGAAGATGATGCATTGACGTCGTTGCCACCACCACATGCATAGAAATAGTGAGAAAAGATGAAGAAACCCTTAAAATTTCATAAGAAACCAACTTTTGGATCTTGAGATATCACATCGCTATCAAGTAGTAGAAATAACATTATAGCAAGAATTTATCAAAAAAAGGTTTCCAGTCAGACGGAGTTTATATTTTCTCATTCTGAATATGTTGTCCTATATACCCCATGTGATCCTATTAGAGAAATTTTAACCTTTCCTTCTATTAACAACCTAGAGGGCTAATTTCTCTCCCATTTACAACCGACAAAGAAACTAGCTTATTTATATTAGTATATGAGTGCCTCTTATGTTACAGTAATATTTTAAACTTGGATCAGTTCATAAATAATTAAGAAAAATATGTTCCAACATTACTCTTTACTACTTCCTTTATTACTATTTTTTCCTTCTTTATTCCAATGTTAGTATTGTCATCCTTTCTCCCAGTCCTATGTTGAACTATTCTCTTTCTATGTCCTCATCTTACGCTTCATTATTCTCTTAATATGTATTCTAATCCTTTTTTTACTTATTTGATCTTGCTCTGTCTTACTCTCTCTTCTTCTCAAATTTACTGTCTTTAAATTTTAGATTTCTTTCTCCTAATCATAATCTTTATTATTCCATTTCTCCACCTTTCGCACACCTTTCTTTATCTTCTTGCATCTTTTTTTTTTCCAATTTTTTTCTGCCATTCCATTCTTTGAACCTCACTGTCTTTCACTACTTGTTCTTGCTCCATAAGATACTGTCTTTTATCAATCTTCCTCTTTATTACTCTGTTTCATTCTTTCTTATATGTTATTTTCTTGCTCTTTGTAACCAATATTATGTCATTTATCCTTTTTTGTCACGATGTTACTCTTTACTACTTTTAGTGTTTTTCATTGTTCTGATGTATTAATATCTTGCTTCATTTTTGGTATCTTAATGTATTTTACTCTCTCTATTAATTTCTTCTGATCTAACTATCTTTACTGTTTTAGGTTTTTCCTATTAATCTTACACATAAGCATTCTTCTAATATGTTCTTTATCCACACTTCCATCTTCAATGGTCTCTCTTTTTGTATTCAAATGTCACTCTCATGCTCCTTTCTAAAAATTTAAATATATTTACTCATTCTATTTTTTCTGCATCATTCTCTTTGTCTTTTTCTTGCTTTGTTTTTTGGCAACCTTACTCTAGCTTATTTTTTCTTTTTGTTTCTTATTTCTAGCTTCCTCTTACCCCTAGTTTTTTATTTTTTCCAACCTCACTATAAACCCCTATTTCTCTTTATTTCTCTAAATTTTACTCTTTATTACTATCCTGCTCTGCCTTTCCGCAACCTTCCTCTATCTTACTATCTCCTTTTTCCAGTGTTACTATATTTATGAATTTCTCTTTCTTTCATCAAATCTTACTTGTTATCTCTCTTGACCTATTTTTTCAGATAGGTCAGCATTATTCTCCTTTTCCTGTCTACCAATATTGATATATTTAACTAATTTTTTATCTTCCCTCGTATCTCATTTTTTTACTCTCTCATTTTTGCTTTTTTCCAACCTTACTTTGTCTTACTATCTCTCCTTGTTTTTTTCTACTTATTCTATCTTACTCTTTCTATTTTTTCTCCTAAATTTACTGTATTGATCAATAACGCTTTCTTTCACCTAATCATACTTTTCAATACTCTTGGTTTTACGAAATTTATTCTCTGTTACTGTGTCTCTATCTGTTTCTTCCAATGTTACTCTATCTTAATTTATTTATTTCCACCTCCAAATTTAAGACTCTTTTTATTTTAATTTATTTTATCTAGCAGGTTCTTGTACAATGTGGCTTCCTTTATCTCAGTCAAAAAATATATCTCTTTATTTTTGTTTGCCAGGTTTAGCCACCCTTTCTCTATCTTTGCTTCATTCTTCTAAATGATGAGCTCAAATTTAGGGTTTGAATTTCTCATTGATAATTGAGTAAATAAATAAAAATATATAAATATTTACTCATAAAATAATTTGACTAGTTGGTGATGTGCAAGGGTCGTCTCCACATCTCCAAAAGGAACAGATATTATGGTTTAAATACTGCTTAAATGATGATTAAAGAGGGAGAAAAGGATATATGTATTAAATATGGGATTGTGTTGTGATGAATCCAATGTGGTGAGATGGAAATTTTTATTATATTTTAAAGATGATATGAATAATAATATGATGAATAGGTAGCAGGACTTGGATAGATCAAATGGAAGTGAGAGTGTAAGATAGATGAATAATAATATGATGAATAGGTAGCAGGACTTGGATAGATCAAATGGAAGTGAGAGTGTAAGATAGATGAAGATGTGAAAGTGATGATGGATGTAGAAGATGAAGAACAAGATACGACGATGGACTGGGTGAAATGGATGGGGATGGCTGAAAGTGAAATGGAATGGTGGAAGAAGGAATGATAATGATAAAACTAATAGATGTGATGGAAAAGAATGGATGGGTGGTTGTGAAATGGAGACGAGTATGATGGACTAGATGATTTAGGGTTTTTATATGAAAAGAAGGTGATGAGATTGAGATCAGATATCAGAGGTAGATTTTTTTGGGTGAGATGATGAAATATGGTCATGAGAATGAGATGATCCTGAAAATAATGTTGTGGATCTAACTAAAGAGATGTGAAGGCGAGAAACCAATCTAAGGAAAGAGGCTAACCTTACATCCTTATGTTCCACAGGGATGAAGGCAATTTTCTGATGCAGATCAGCCTCTCCACTTCTTAGTTGATCTTCCCCAATCACTCAAAATAATAAGAATGCCTCGATGCACCTTCTAAACCCTCACTCCCTTTCAATCAGCCTCATTAGGAGGAAGCGAATTCAAAGATATTTTTATAAAGGACAAGATTTTATTTATAGATCCAACCATATTTATAGAAATAAATGGGAAAAGGAAGCTCCACTCAAATTTTCAACCTGAAACTCCTTCTGGATCGTCAGATATTGCACTTTGAATTTGGATAATTCTTATCCCTAATTTCATCTCTTCTTCAATTTTGAACCAGTCAAAGAGCCATTATATACTTCCAAAACTAGATGTTAGTTCATAAAAATGTCAGAAATATATTTTTTGAATCTAAAAATGAATTCCCTTTGAATATTATGTCAAAACATTCAGGAAAAATTATATTCTTACATAAAAATTTTATCGTCTTTCAGAATTTGATGTCAGAAAAATAATTAAAATAGTAATTGAGAATAAAGATGTCCAAAGTTGTGAGAACAACATGGAGAGCATGGTAAGTGATACCACACACTACGTTTCTATAAATTATTTGGTCATAGTCGCTCTTTTTCTTGATCTTGTGTATTTGATTCTACTATTTTATTCTTTTGATCTATATTAATGTATGCTTCTCTAATGTAATTTCATCAAATCAGATTGTCCATTACCTTCTTTTGACCTATCTTAATGTATCCTTCTCTCATGTACCTTCTTCTATTACTGTTACTTTATTTTTAGCTTTTGTATTCTAATTAATGCCCTCCTTTTCTTTCTCCCAACTAATAAAAAGTAAGAAAGTTTTAATTATTCTTCCATCAAAAGTTACACGTTTATTCTTCTTAAAATCACTATATAACATTTTATCAAGCACAAAATGATAAAATATATTTTCAAAAGGATAGTTTAATTTTACGGATTTTTGGTATTTAATGAACTTATCAAAATTATATTTGTAAATAAATGTTGGTTTATTTGACTAGGTTTATACCTAAGAGGTGGTGAATTAGGTATAACAAATTTTCAACTGAATATAGTCAATGGAATGGACCCGAAGGACTGAAAGTAACTTTTAGACAGGTTAGGGCTAGTCCCTAACTCCTTTCTTGGGGCTATCCTTGCCTGGATTTCAATAAAAATCAAATCGAAGCCCCCCAGGAAAATATTGGAAAGGATTTATATATGGATGTCAAATAAATAAAGAGTTCGTGAAGACTGTGCCATTCATTTTTCCCCTTAGCCTTCTTAGATGTGTGTATCTTTGATAAGCTCAAAATTAGGATTAAATTCATCATTGCTACTTTATAATTTAATCAATAAAAATGTAATTATGTGCTCACTTAGGTAAATATAGCTAGTCAGGAGTAGAGATCATCTCTACCAGGAACCTTGATTAAGGATTTAATATTCTTTAAATATTGATTAGTGTGAGGAGATGAGATGCGTATAAATACAGAGATGAGCAATGGGAATACGCGAGGTCACATAGTGATAATTAGTAATATACTGAATATATTAAGTAGTAGATAGTGATAATTAGGACTTTTGGAAGAGTGAGTGAGAACGAAGATGAAGTGATGATAGTGAGAAGAATGTAGAAGAGTGACACAAAGAGTGAGTCGTATAAGGTGAATGACAGGTAAGATAACATGGAGACGGTTATATGAATCAGTTTGATATTATACAGACTCGATGTGATGATGGGATGTGATGGTCAAATTTATCTAAGCTAATGTTGATGTTGAGAAGAATCAACTCAAGGCGAGGATACTTACTTTATATCCTTATGTTATGCAAGGATCATGGTGATTTGTGTGCAGGTAAGCTCCCCCTCTTCACTATTGCCTTGTCCAATTCACTCAGGACACTAACAACAAGCTTGATTTGTCACGAAAATCACAAGCTTCCAATCATCCCACATGACTAGGAAGCAAGTTTAGGGATGAATTTCACAAGGATCCACTTCACGATGTGTGATCAGAGGGTGAGACTGGAAAGAAAGGTGAACACAAAGCATCCCTCAAAAATTCAGCTCAATCGACCTTACAGATTGTCAGACATCAAGTTAGAAGTTGGACCAATCTTGGTCATCCCTTTTTATCTCTCCTCATCATCGACATTGAAGCTTCCTCATTTTTTGTTGGCAGTTGAAAATCCTGAGAGATTTCTTATTATCCCTTGGAAGTATCTCATCTTCTTTTGTGAACCACCACTTCTGAGTGCCACGTGTACTTGTGGAACAAGAATAGAATAAAATGCAATTAAATATTATTGTATTCAATAATTCTGATGTCGCAGCCCGTCGCCACATGCCACACTATTATTTTTTCCTTTGTCCTTTTCTAATGAATGACACACTGGTGCATATAATAATTAGAATATATTATGTCCTCATTTTTTTACGAAACATATTTGGTTGTTCAAAGGAATAATAGACATCAGGTTTTGGATCATGAGAGACAAAACTTTGATCATGATAAGCATTATAACTATTTATTGAATAAAGTTTCGAATTCATCTAAAACATCAAACGATTCAATAAAAAATGTACCAATGAAATCCCAGTTTGATACATTCTTGACTGGAGAAATGTAGGAAAGAGTAATAAAGATAAAGATAAATGTACTTTCTTAATGACACCTGCTTCTCGGCAATGGCCTTAGTTGATAAACCAGACTTAGGGTTAAAATATAACATTTTAATGCTCTCATTTTTTGCAAAAGTATTTATAAAAAATTTTCCATAGTATGTGGTAAGTAAGGGTCGAATCCACAAACACCAGGTATTAGAGACTAAATTTTGGTTTCAGTATATTTCAGAACATTTTTTCCTGTGATTTAATAATTTTTGGATTTATAACTATTTTTAGGAATAAAACACATTAGAATATAGGAAAACTATTACAAAGTAATAAAATAAAATAGATAAATATATATTTTAATAGGTTCTGAAAATTTATAATGATTTTTAATATTTGTAAGAGCAGGAAATATATTACAATATAACATATAGCCTTTGGGAGTCACTCATGTGGCAAAATTTGTAGGTGGCTCCAATAGACGACGCACAATTTGTAGGCGATATTGTGCTGTTGGGCATAAGAATTGGCCAGTGAAGAGTTTAAATAGGAAAAATGATGGGAGAAGAGTTTAAGTGTGAGCACTCTAAGTCTCCAAGCCTTTAGATTTAATTATGGGGGTTTGGAGGACAAAAATTTCTTGCCTTGTAGGCTTGATCCATGTGCATTCTGTCCCTTTTGAAATAAACTTTTAAAATTCAAATTACAGCTTTGTTACACTATTTGTGCTCTGATTTGAACTGGTTCATAAAAAAGCATTAAGGGCTTGAATATGGACTTCTTGTGTATTGAGCCTCTTTTTATGATCAGGGGATATAGTGGATTTCTTATTATGGTCAAGGAAATGGCATGAGCTTCTCTTTTACTCACATTTGCCTCCAAAAATTTGCCATTTTCTTCACCTAAGTCTTGTATTTCAAAAAAAAACATCGAAGAAGATGTGAGAAATTCACTTGACGCTAAGGTATCAAGGGGTTAGTTTCAAAACCAAATAAAATACATAAAAATAGAGCTTAAAAAAATAAATTAGAGATTTCGTATTTTTCCTTGATGGTGAATAATTCAAGTGCATGCCTAAAAAATTAGTAAAATGAATTACTCAAGCACATCTTTATTAAATTAATTTGATGTTATCAACATCATAGTGAAAATATCAGATAAGACTATCTCAAATGATATATGTTACGCATGAATACTTACTAATTATAAATTAGGGTTTTAAAGTTAACCATTAAACATTCGAGTGTCTCATGCAAACGATGTATTATACACATACTTAAACAGATGGCAGAAATAGCTCCAAGAGAGAGTTCAATCACTACTATGTATCTTATATTGAATGAGCTCTGTCTTGGAACCACACGGGCTGGAAACTGAACTTCTTCATTGATTTAAATTGATCCTTGATTAATAAGATTGGCTAATAAATTTGAGTATTAAAGTTACTAACTAGACTTGTACATGGTCCTATAGACTCACACAATTAAGATTAATGGATGTCGGTACATTTAGAAGTTTTTTCACCTTATTCTACATGAAAAGGTATTTAGATCAATCAATCAAAGCCTTGGGACCCGACATCAATCACCTTTGTGTACTTATTTCTATATCCGAGCTGACTACTTTGAATCTTTTGATAAGGACTGATGACTCTCAATAACTCATCAAATATTTAGACTTTTAAGCATTAAAGCATCAAGAATATCTAGTTAATTCATGTGAGTTGTCATGCATATGCATTATTTCATAAAATTACTAACCCCACTTGATTCTTCGAATCAAGTGGATTATATTTGACATTTTTTGGTTAGTAAGTTCAGAAACAGGTTAAGACAACCAAGGAGGACGTCAAGGATCAACAGGAGCTGGCGAAATCTCAAAGAAGAAGAAAATTCCGAAAATGCCCCTGGGCATGTGTTAAGAGAAACCTATAAATACTCTCTTGAGAGTTCACTTTGGGTTGTCCAGATTTTCAACTAAGCAAGCTAGGGCTTGGAGAAGGAGGATTTCTGCAGACCCTCCAAGAGCTGATGAGCTTTGGAGCACGGAGAGAGACAAGCTGAGGCATAGCTAGACCAAGAAGATCACTGCCTTGCCGAGAGGAGGTGACACGAGGAGGTGTGATTGTTATAGCTTCAGCAATTTCTTCTTCTCCCTTTTAGACAATCGAATTTGGGACTGGGAGCCTCCAGCTGTGTTCCCAGTCAAATCCAGACAAGATTGTTCTCTGTTTTCATTCGATTTCAAGTTCATCATTTGTTTGAATCAATCTCCATTTTGTTCTCCTAAAAATCCACTGGTGTCCTTCACAATCTAGTGTGAAACCCTTCCTTGCAACAGTCAAGCCACCCACAGCCAACAGCCAACGACCAAGGCTTCAGCATAGGTCGCCAGCAGCTCAGGCAGCCAGCAGCATAAGCTGCTAGCAGCCAAAGCCCACCAGCGACCCAGGCCTCAGCCTAGGTCGCCAACGGTTGGAGCTGCCAGCAGAAGCTGTGCACAGCCCAAGCTGTGCACAGATCTGCCCGCACATAGCAGACGTTGCGCGCAAGAAGGACCCGCGCACAAGCCGTAGGGCGCCCCTTGCGGGTGCGCTGCTACGTCGCGTGCAGGCCCGCACCGCACGCAGATCCGCCTGCGCGCAGCGCGCATCGCGCGCAAGCAGCTGCCCACGCAGGCGCCGCGCTGCAAGCAGAACCCTCTTGCGCGCAGGCAGCAGCCCGCACGCAGTAGGATCTGCGTGCACGGCGTGCCATTGCGTGGGCACTCTTGCGAGCGAGAACACCCTCAAGGTGTTCTGGTATTTTCCCCAAAGGGCAAATTGTTCAGTAAAGAGTTTCTTTACTGAAGAGGCTGCTTAGTTAAAGTTTCTAAAAATACTTGGGAACTTCACTGTAGATCAATTTGATTAATCTATGCGATGGAATACATAAATCTGAATAGATACATTGAGTTGAAAAGTAATTATTGCTGTTTATCTGCTCCTTGGGGATCGACAACCCACTTGCCTAAAGTTGTGAGGAAAAATATTATCGTTGCATAAGCTCAAACCTCACACGATTAACCAGTCATTAACCAGTAAATTACACCTAAAATTGAGCTTATCAACTGGCGCCGTTGCCGGGGAGCACGGTATTACAGTAGAATTATCTTTTCTGTGTTTTCAGTTATCTTCAACTCGTTCTCCTAAAGCTGCAGGGCTTGAAATCCTCAGTTTATTGTCTTTCTAATTCTCTGCTGAAGTTCTATGGTAGTGACACGTTCAAGAGCTGGTGAAAGATCTACATAGAATGTTGCACGCGATGCAACTCCAGATTCTACAGTTACGGAACCTGAAATTCAGCAGGAAACAATGGCAGAAGAGAGACATCAGCAGAATGAGAGGAGGACAATGCTGGACAGGTCGACACCGTCGGGTAGCCTACGACAAGCCGATGTCAACCTGAACATAGGTGAAGGTATTTTATTTAGATATGATAATGCTTTGATTAACTCTTTACCTGAATTTAACGGACTACCTGCACATAATCCTTTAGAATTCCTCGATGATTTTCATATTAGATGTTCTTCTCAAAACGTTCCTGGACTATCTACGGAAATCTTGAAAATGAAGTATTTTCCTCTTACCTTAAAAGATAAAGCATTTTCATGGTATCGCAATTTAGGAATCACGTTCAACTCGTGGGAAGAGATGCAAGGAAAATTTCTGCAGAAATTTTACCCTCTCTCCAAAACTAATTTTTACCGAAGAGAAATTCATAACTTTCATCCCCATGAAGGTGAGGCTTTTAGTGAGTCATGGGAGAGGTTCAATGACTTGCTGAGGAAGTGTCCTCATCATGGAATTGAACATTGTCAGTTAGCCCAGATTTTCTATGAATCTTTATCAGATTTCATGAAAAATAAGGTTAACTTAGCCTCCGGGGGAACTTTCTATACCGCATATGAGGATGAAGTGTTTGATATTTTGGAGAGAGTTGCAGAAACTGACCTGCAAGAGATTGGAGCAAGTCAGAATGGGAGGAACCTGCAGCCCAAGAGAGCAGGAGTTCTGCAAGTTAATGCTAAGGAGGGCGAGCTGCAAGCGGGTTTAAGAGAAACCAACCAGAAATTGGAGGAGCTCACCTCCACCTTGAAGAACGTTTTCTTAGGTAACTCCCCCTTCGTTAAAGCCAAAATTTGCTCTCTCTGTTTCAGCAGGGAACATGAAGACGGAGCCTGCCAAGCCATGGAAGAAGAGGTGAAAGCCTTCAACCAACCGCAGCAACCATGGGCAGGGCAAAAGAGGCCGAATTTTCCAAATGGAGAGACCTTCCACCAAGGGAGTAAGCCGGCAACTCAACCCTCATTCCAACAAAGACAGCAGTTCCAGTCCAAGCCCTAGCAGCAGTATCAGGTTCCCTCTCACAACCAACCTGATTTTTCTACATTCACCCCCGTCATTTCAGATATGATAGAGAAGCAAAACCAAAAGTTGCGAGCAGAGATGGAGATGCGGATGCAGGTCATGATGGAATTTCAAACGAAGCAGATGTTGGAATCCCAGGAACAAATGAGGAAGCTGTTGGAGAGCTTTAGGCCTGCACCTTCTGAACACCAAGGTATAATTGCAGCGCGGCGCCTGCGCGCGGCGCCTGCGCGCAGCGCGCATCGCGCGCAAGCAGCTGCCCATGCAGGCGCCGCACTGCAAGCAGAACCCTCTTGCGCGCAGGCAGCAGCCCGCACGCAGTAGGATCTGCGTGCACGGCGTGCCATTGCGTGGGCACTCTTGCGAGCGAGAACACCCTCAAGGTGTTCTGGTATTTTCCCCAAAGGGCAAATTGTTCAGTAAAGAGTTTCTTTACTGAAGAGGCTGCTTAGTTAAAGTTTCTAAAAAATACTTGGGGAACTTCACTGTAGATCAATTTGATTAACTGTTGCGACGGAATACATAAATCTGAATAGATACATTGAGTTGAAAAGTAATTATTGCTGTTTATCTGCTCCTTGGGGATCGACAACCCACTTGCCTAAAGTTGTGAGGAAAAATATTATCGTTGCATAAGCTCAAACCTCACACGATTAACCAGTCATTAACCAGTAAATTACACCTAAAATTGAGCTTATCAAGGACTCGTACGTTATAGTTAAAACATAGCCTTTCATCCACGATGTCATTGATGTCTCAAGCCTAAGGATCATCTGCATGACAGTAACATGATTAAACCTTGACATATCAAATATCATTCATTCATTCTCTGATTTTTAGGTTTATATGTAGTCTAAAACAATGAATTATCATTAATATTTCTTTCTGATTGATGAATAAAACTCATTTTGTGCACATTTCAATATGACATAATATTTATTTTTCCCCCTATTTTTGGCATGATTTATGCATGAATGAAACAAAAATATATCCACAAAATAGAAGTGCATCATAAGGTTTCATAGAAAAGATAAGTTAACAAAAGGTTAATGGCTGCAGCCAACAGCCGTAGACACAATCATGAGTGCTACTACAACGTGGTAGCCGCAACAGTAGAACCACATCAAAGGCCATGAGCACGAAGGCACGTGAAAAGTTATGTCTTTTTTAAAATTTAATTTATCATAAACCTTTGAAATTTATATAATGTTTTTTTTTGCATCTTTCAGAAAGGGATAAACCCATTAGCCTTTTCAGCTAAAATTGGAAGAGGACCAAAGGATCTTAAGAGAGATGCGGACCGAGGCCCCAGGGCCATAGTGTAAAAAAAGGAAGAAAGAAAATGAGATACAAGCTATGAGCCATTTATTCCCTAATCCTAAACATAGCTGGCCTTCTTAATAGAAACCTTTTGTTATAATCTTAGCAATTGATCTTCATAAAGAAGATTCAATGGTCAAGATCTGTGCTCATTCCTTGTATATATATATTATCTCTATCTCTTTCTCTCTCTCTCTCATTTTCTCTCTCTCCATCTCGAGTGGTCCATGGTGACAAGAAGCTCCAAGAATTATCCCACATTGATAAAATACGAAATCCTTGATGTCCTGGCCTATAAAAGTTTTCTACACTCGCTTCTAGAACCATCTTTTCTGACCATAGTTAAAAATTGATTCCTGAAACATTAAATGGAGGAGGATCATGATGGAAATATATGTGGCTAGTAAACCAATCACATATTCCATTTATCATTATATGTTCATTAATAAAAAAAATTTATTATAGTTTACGTGTGATGCTTACAATAAAGTCTCTGAATACATGATCTGACTTACTGAATTATGGTAAGAAATCTCTATTGGATAAGAAAATGTTCTAAATATTTTTTTGGTGGACACCCGATGATACTGCAGTCATTTGGTTGGCTATTGAAATAAAAACCTTGCATCTGCTGATCAAAATATTTCCATATAATAGTACTATCTAATCTCACTCATTTGATGAGTATGGCTAATCCTTTAGCCATTAGTGTGGAGACACTAAGGATAAATAGCGGGTGGTATTTAGAAGAAATACTTCACTAAATTGACTAGTATGAACCCTCAAATAGTATTATACCAAACTGTCAATCAAGTTACTTCATATCATGATTATGCAAGTATTCAACAGACTTGAGACACCAAAGATATCTTGTGTCTTGAAGGTTCTACTCTAACTATAGCGTATAAGTTTCTAATCATGGAATTCTAAACAGTCTTAGTTTGGGTGCAACAAGAAGTTCATGAAGACGATTGAATGGTCTAGATGGGATCCCCACCCTCGGTAGAAGAGGAGACTGCTCAAGGAAGATGATACAATGGAGTCCTTGTCCAAGGTACGGAAATATTGGAGAATAGTTATCTGATAAATAATGAAAACATCAATACTAATGGGGATGATAGATTAGGGTCTGACAGTTGACCATACCCTAAGTCATCCCGGAGCATCAAGTGGATGAAGGACTATGCATATAGAGTAAGTAATGAGAGACAGGTTATTTGAGTGATTCAATAAGGTTCAATCAATCTAACATTAATTAATCTATCTGATGATATATTTAAGAATTCAGGCCACTAAAAAGGTTTTTGGGCCACTAGAGTCTTTAAGTAGATTGATACATGGGCCTAGATGATCGCACGCAAGTAGACTTTTGGACATTGAAAGATAAACTTTGATTTCGGGGGGGTTTTAACACATATTTACTTGGTGTAAATAAGGGAAGACCCTGAATAAATTTCACTCATGCTAGAGTTTTTCAGGGCTCTTTCTCTTATTCTTCCTATGGCTCCTATTCATTCCCAATGTGATTTGGATGGCGGAATGATAATGTTGAAGCATGAACTAGGCTTATCAAGGCAAACGAGGAGATTCAATGTGCTCAAGATTGTGTGGATCCGTTTAGAGGCTGGTTGAGCAGCTCGACACGATTCACTTGACGATCCAAGAAATTGTGGGTACGATATGCAACCGAGAGATTCAATTGACCATTTTTTAGATGTCATTTTGATTTTGTTATGGGTCTTATGGTTCAGTAATCCACTTTATTTCATCTAGATTAAGGCAATATATCCCAGCATATCTTCCTCTCCTTCTTCATCCTTGTTCTATGACCTTTTCAGAATGAGGGGTGACAGCCCCTTTGCTCATAAAGGAAGGGCGTCAAATGAGTAAAAGAGAGAGGATTTGGAAGGATGAAACTTGAATAGGATGTGTACAATGATGAAGATCTTAAGCCAACAGTGATCCCCACGTGGCAACAAAGTCTGGTTAGTCATTGAACTGCATTCATATAGGTCACACTCGCGTGAATGGAAGACCATAAAATATAGAAAGATATTAACTGAAAATGGTTTAAAAACCACATGATTGATAAAATACTGGAAACAAAAAATCAGGATTTTCTGAATTTTCATGAACTTTTAGTGCAATAAAAATGTACATAAGTTCTTTAATAGAACTCCCACCTTATTATAGTATATGTGTGCTTTGAATAAACAAAAATAATCTGATTTCTTCATAAACAAATATTAGAGAACTACTCTCCCATTAGCCAGTTCCACAAACACTTGGAATACCCTCTCAATTCCATTTAGTTTTCACTTCATTTTCTCTCTTTCGTGACAACTCTTCCTCTCTCTAACTACTTGTTTATCTTCTAACTATCAATCTATACATATATCTTCCAAAATTTCCTTATCTAGAATTTAATTAATAATATCATTACTAGTATTATTGTCCTAATATCTCCTCTCCTTCTCTTCTAACTCATTAATTAATTCTATCACTAAAAAGCCAATCCTATTATATGTCAACCTTGCCCTCGGTTATAAGTCATTTATTAAAATTCATAGTTTATAAAATTATTAAAATGAAGTGAAATTAATTATAATGACAAATTAATACACCTAATACTGCTTCAGACCTAATTGATGTTCACAGTTAATTCAAACCACAAGGGAATTCTTACAGACTAATTTACTGAACTCTTTTTGTAAATTACTCGCATCGTCCATCCCTTTGTGTTTCTGCATTCTGTCCACAATGTCAGCCATTTTTATCACATTATTAGGATCATAAATTGATATTATTTCTTTATGTTTTGATGTAAGCCTATTTTGTCAATTAGAATATTTATAGTACATGTATAGATACTAGTGATCAGTGTATTAAAAATATCTTCATAAACCATATTGTTGTATTATCTTTTATTCAAGGACATCATAATAAAAATCATATTTTTGGGTTCTATGGCCTTAAAATGAAGTTAACTCAATTCATGTAGAGGAAAATGAATAATGGAACCATAATAACACTTATAAAATAATGATAAAATAACTATGCATGGATCAGAATCATGAATTCTCAGTTCCTCTACGAAGATGGGTTGAGATGTTCATTTTTTCAACCTCTAGACATATGTGCACAATCCCTGGCATGTTGACTTTCCTTTTTATCTTGAAAAAAATCATTCACAACCTACCATCAATGTAAAGAGAACCCACTATCTCTCATTAGTGTATCCACACTAATGGCTACGGAATTAGTCATTCTCATCATATAAGTGATAATAGATAGTGATATTCCATCAGTTATTTTGATTTCCTTCTCTAGTATCTTTCCAATAGGAATATCGACAATGCATGCCTGAAGAATATTAATCTCTTTATTACGATCTCTTTAAGTTTGATCATGTACTCATCGACCTCATTGTAAGCATCACACATGAACTATAATGAATACATTATACTAATGAATGTAGAACGGTATGTGGATTGTGTCATTGACTTGCAGGCCTCATATATTTCCATCACATATATAATCCATCAATCACTCAAGGATAAGAGATAACAAAGTGAGAGCTCAAGGAGAATCACGCTAAGGTGTTTCTCTTTATGATTATAGATCCTTCTAAATTTAATGAATTTTAAAAAAAACTTTTAACTTAAAATCTATTTTTTGGACGTTTAATGAAACTTATGCAAGTGGTAATGCGGGTGGACATCGAGGCATTGGGTACCCCTTGGGGGGTACGCTTGGAACGTAGTTGCCTACACGAGTAATAATGATAAATACCATGCTAGTGTTCATTATAATTTCATCTATTTTATGTGTTTATTATAATTGAAGTAATCATAAATACATGTTTAGGGCTTAAAATGATTTATTACATTTTTTGAATGAAATTCCAATTTCTATAGATTTTATCATATTTTAAGACAATTATCTCACATAAATTTCATAAATAAAAGTATCTTTGTAATTGCGAAAATATATTTTGATATTTAGTAATAATTTTCTAATGTTTTATCATAATTTTATAAGTGAGGAAATATAGCTTTGGATATATTTAAATATATTTTAAAATATTATATATTATTTTTTCAACTCCTATAATTGTGTGTCATGTAGGCAATCCACCACTCAGATTCGAGGAGAGTGAAATCAGATGGCTCAGACTGCTCCACAATTGAAATGAATATATCCAACGACCAAGGAGTTTTAGGCAGAATTTTAAGGGTGTTTCGACATTTTCTTCCTCTATCCGTCCACCATCTTGGATCAATAAATAGAACCCCCTGTCCTTGTAAAAAAGGCTCCCTAGGATTGTGTTCCTCATTATAATTAAAATTTTGATTTTCTCATTCAAAGTGTCAATTGGTTCTGTTCTTTTACACCAAGATAGAAGGATTCAAGGAGTGACTTTGGCTCAACACGCATGAAGAAAAAGAACCACTCTACCATTTTGGCATGTGACAGCGAGGTTCATCTAATCTAGAGTCTTTCTTCTACACCAAAATATATTATAGAGAGAGTTTCATCCATAACATATGTTCCGTGTGGAGACGACCCCTCCTTGTCGCTAGCCAAATAAATTATTTATGAGTATAGGTTTATAAATATTATTGATTAGGCTCAATTTAACAATGACTTAATTTCACCCCAATTTTGAGTTTGTGACTTGGCGCCGTTTCCTGGGACCGGTTGTCATTCGGGCTTCTACTCTCTTATTTTGTGATTTTATTTTGTTTACTTTTATATTAATAATGAGTTCATTAAATTTCTGTTATATACAACAAGGCCGTACATTTTTGTTTTCTAGTTGTGATATCTAGTTTTCAGTTTAACAATTTTGATAAATTTTGTATGAAATGGGTGATAAAAAACACAAATCTACATCGTGACTTAGGAAATGAAGTCAAATGGGGGAAACCTCTAACGATAGAAACACTAATGATGATGTTGAGGATTACGTTATAAATGAAAACATAGGACCAGCAAATAGAAGATGAAGGTTAAATGATTATTCTATAGGAGAATTAATGCTCCGATTGCTGAAGGGCCAAATTTTAAAATAGATCATCATATGAATTAATCTCTTGCCATGTTTCATGGTTTATACCAAGAGGAACCTTACAATGTTTAGAATAATTTTCTCTCATTTGTCAAATTTTTCACTTTCTTAATGTCACTAACAATGTCATCAAAATGAGACCATTTCTTTTCAGTTTTCGTGATAAAAGCTCGTGCTTGGTTCACTTCTATACCCGTTAGTTTTAATAGTTGGAACGAAATGGAGATTGCTTGGTTCATTAAAAAACCTAGTCCGTTGAAAATCCCAATGCATATGGGATAGCCATTTGAGAATTCAGCCAAGGATCCGACGAGTCCTTGGGAGAAGCATGGAAGAAACTGAAGGAGTTAAGGCAAAAATGTTCACACCACGGCATAGAAGAATGTGAGATTGTCCAAACATTTTATGCAGGGTTAAGAGATCAAGATAGGAACATGATCAAAGCAGCTAGCCGAGGCAAGTTTATGCATGAATATCTGGATGGAGCTATCAAGATTCTAGAAACCCTTCCAGAAAACAATACCTACGATGCTGCCTTCAACCGACATGGAATAAACCAAAATGCTAGAAGAGGTAGAATGATCTAGGTAACTACAATGGAACCTGATTTATGAATTGATCAATTAGTGAAAGCAGATCTGATTTTACTAATTGATTAGATAAGACGACCACACAAGAGGCACCTCAATCATCTCGGATAAAAAAATGGACAAGTGCCATCATTGCTCTAGTGTCTATCCTGTTGAGGTATATTATCCTTTGCATGAATAGTTTATGGCTATTGATAGGCCAAGAATGAACAGACCTATGGGACAAAATTCTAGGAATCCTAGAGATAATGTATACAATGGACCTAACATGCAAAAGACATATTATTGATCTAACCCTTGTAGAAAATGGACGACGGAGAGTGAATCAGATCCTATCAGTAAAGGTCAGATCGCGAAGGTTTACCGGGACGCAGGCAGTGGGTTGAGCATTGGCGGAGCACTTTCGTTCGATGTCACGGCGGGGGGGCCCGAATAGTTGGCAGTGGACGGGCCAAGGGGCCTCTCAGTTAACTCAAGGGCAGATAGATGATCTGGTGTGGCCTTTTGATGTGGATGAGGTTCAGACAGCTATGGCAGGGCTGAATGGGGAAGGCACCCCGAGACCGACGACATACCGGTATTTTTCTACAAGGAGTTCTGGAGTGAGGTCAAAGAGGATGTGATGGTTACATTGGGGGAGCTCAGAAACCCTCAAGAAAATATGGAAAGGATAAATAAATCCTTCTTATTTTTACTACCGAAGCGGCAAGGAGCATAAAATGTAGGAGATTACCGGCCCATATCGTTATCCAATTCCATATACCTTATTGTTGCAAAGGTATTGGCTAATCGATTACAAGGGGTGCTTGGGGACTTGGTTGGGCTGTTTCAGTTTGCTTTTGTTCCGGGGAGACAGCTTGTTGACTGTGCAGTCGTGGCAGGGAGATTATTGCTTCGTGAAAGAAGAATGGGTCCAAGGGGTTCATGTGGAAGGTAGATTTTGCAAAGGCATATGATTCTTTGGATTGGCGGTTCCTATGGGCAGCGTTACGAAGGAGGGGTTTCCTAGAGGAATGGATCAAATGGGTGAAGCGATGCGTGACGTCTCAGTCGTTTGCTGTATTGGTAAATGGACGCCCCGAAGGGGGATGGATCAGACCGCAGAGAGGGATCAAACAAGGGTGTCCACTAGCACTGATGCTTTTTGTTTTGGAAGCTGATGTACTAGCCATAAGTACATCATTGGTATGTGGAAGGGGGTGTATTAGAGGTTTTTCAGACGCCGAGCCAGCCATTGGGCATCCCTCTGCTTCAGTATGCGGATGATACATTGTTCTTCATCGAGGGATCAGTAGAGGAGGCCAAGAATTTGGCGGCACTCTTACGGGTGTTCGCAGATTGTTCGGGACTGCACATCAACAGAGGAAAATTGAAATTTGTGGGTTTCGGTCTATCGACAGAGGAGGAGACCCAGTGTGCTAGTGCGCTTGAAACGCTAGTGGGTTCGCTGCCAATGAGATACCTAGGGCTACCCTTATCAGTTGGTAACCTTCAACAAGCAGACTTGCAACCAGTGGTGGAGAAGGTGGAGAGACGTTTGGAGGGATGGAAGCAGAGAGTCTTGTCGCGAAGGGGAGACTAGTGCTACTACGATTGGTATTATCAGCAATACCAACTTTCTATTTATCCGTGTTTAAATTTCCGGTGGGTGTTGAGAAACACCTGAGCGGGATCATGCGGAGATTTTTTTGGAAGGGAGCAAATGCAGGGGAAGGACATGCCATGGCGCTGGTTTCATGGAATGACATCTGCACGCCAACTAAACAGGGTGGACTTGGGGTACCTGACCTAAATACTCTGAATGTGGCACTACTGACGAAATGGGTTAGACGGATCGTGGGACCGGAGGATGACTTGATTAAGGATGTTGTGAGGGACAGATACGGCTCCAATTTGGGTGGGGAGAAGTTAATGCGCAAGGTGAGGGGGGAGTCAGCTTTTTGGAGAGGGATGAGGAAGGTGTTTCCCTTGGTCAGGGAGCTTTTCCGAGCCCAATTAGGGAATGGCGCCGTGATGGCGTGGCACCGTGCGAGACCGCAAGACCATCGCTCAAGGAGTCGGCACCGCCTTCGATCTCGCCATCGACTCGCATCCAGCCCGCACGATAAGATAAAGCGACGATGCGTGCACCCGGATTCAGATATCCCGGGTAACGGCGCTCCCTCTTTGATTCCGTCTATCATTTTATTTTCTTGCATTTTATTTCCTTTCGTAGTTTTCTATCGTCTCATCTACGATGTAGAGAGGGGAAGTTCCCGTATGAGGATATCTTCCCCTCCCATAGTGGGCCTTAGTAAACCCCCCTTTTTATTTTTCACCTTGTTTTCCCATTTTTATAGTTAAGGGGCCCATTTACCTCTCCCCTATAAAAGGGAGGGGTGGGCGCCCCCTCAAAACACTCTTGAATTTTGAATTTCATAACGTTAGAAGTCGAAGAGTCTCCCACTGAGGAAGAAGGAAGAAGGAGGAGGAAGAAGGAAGAGGAGAAGGAAGAGAGGGGAGAAGAGAAAGAGACGTTGTTGCCGCCGCTCTCCGCCACGAGCGCCGCCGCTGTCGCCTCCACCGCCCTCACTTTCGCCGCCCAGTGCCGCTGCTCAAGCCCCCTGCACTCCGCCGACCGCCAACCATGCGCTGTCTGCGCCGCCGAACGCGCGCCGCTCCCTGCCACCCGCGTGCCGTCATCGCACAGCTTCGTGCTTGCTACCCGCCTCGCGTGCATCACCCCAGCGTGACTGTGCGCTCTAGCCGCGCCCGCTACCCACCTTGCACGTGTCACCCCGTCGCGACTGCGCGCTCCGGCCGCGCCCGCTCCCCGCCTCGCGCGCATCGCCCCGGCGCGACTGTGCACTCCGTCGCGTGTGAGCATCTTGGCGGGAAATTCCCGTTCGGCCACATAGTCGTCCTCGACCCTCTCGGACGAGGCTCAAGAAGTCTGGACTACCCATCCCTAGGCGACCCCGTTGAATCCCGGGAACGGCACGCCCCACGAGTCGGCACTTGCACGTACTACAGTTAGTACTTTCGCATTTCCGTCATTTATCATACCTGTTCATCGTCATTATCGGATGACACTTCCCGTTGTTGTCCGATAGAAATCTTGATTCGATACCGAGCCCTTAACCTCGGTGACGACCGGACGGCGTCCTGACTACATCCGGCATCACGCCGGATTTAGGTTTTGGATGGACAATTGGATGTCGCATGGACGATTCTGTGATCTGTTCCCTGGCTTATTTGCCCTAGTCCGTCACCGGCATGCTTTGGTCGAAGAGTGTTGGGATGGAGTGTGGTGTCCAACTTTTGCGACCATATTATCTAGTCAGCGGGTGGAGGATTTTTTAAGCCTTCAGCAAACACTGAACAACTGGAGGCCAATGGAGGGAATGACAGATGGGTGGGTATGGACATCAGTCTGTTCTCCAGCCGAGGAGTTTACCAAAGCTTGAGACCACACCACTATGAGGACCCAATCATTTTAGGGGCATGTCGCTCAATTTGGAGGCAAAAGATTCCCTTAAAGGTTAGGGTGTTCGCATGGCTACTCGCCAGGAAGTGGACAATGACCCGCGTAAGATGGCGAAGGTTCCTTCCGGCTGAATCTTCACTATGCCTTGTGTGTATGGAGGAGGAAGAGGAGTGCGAGCATCTCTTTTTCTAATGTCGGCTTTCTCAGGCACTATGGGCAAGCCAGGGGCTAGCAGAGATTATGTCGTGCTCGCACCTATGGGCCACACTGCCGTGGCGCCAGCATGGGATTAACAAGGGGGAGGGGGAGGGGGGCTGAGATTCGCGGTGCTTTGGGCGATATGGTCCCACCGCAACAAGGTATTATTCTAGGGGGCGGCAATGTCAGTGGAAAGAGCTATAAATGATGTGGAGAGACTGGTATTTTGTTGGTTTGGTCCTGGATGAGGTGGTGGGTATGGGGGGAAGGATGGGCCATACGTGTCTTGGCCTAGACCCCTCCATGTCCACGTGTACGGAGGGTCACCAAGTTGGGTGATCTTCTTTATTGTTCAAAAAAAAAAAATTATTGATCAAACCCCTCACCTTTCTAGCAACAAGAGCCAAGGAGCTATCCGCGGGGTTCACAGAACTTTATCAGCCCAGCACTAGGCCTTCTTATGATGAGCTATATAGAAATGTACATGAAAAACAAGACAAGATGGAAAAAATGCAAGCTCAAATGTTGGGGATGATGCAAGAGTTCAAGAAGGAGATGGAAAGGATGCGAGAAGAACAAGTGGTGAGGACGGACTATAAACAAAAAGGTAAATTGTATGAGAATGGTTCCCACAGGCATGAACAAGGTCAAATTCCAACTCAGCCCAAAATTAATTCTGCAAATTTACATTACATTAAAAGTCATATCTCCACCAAAAATCATCATGAAACCATGGATACAATTTCTAAGTTGAGAAGTGGTAAAATTCCTCCCGATATTCCTTAAAAAAAGTAGGATGATAAGAAGAATCTCGTAAGGATGTTGACCAGAATAGGAAAGAACCTGATCCAAAAGACTATGTGACGATGACAAAAGGAAAATTAAGTTTTAACTTTAAATGCCATTGTAATTCAATATGCCTACAATAAAATAAATTGGAATAAAGATGTAAAACTCATTCAGACCTATAGTTAGAGTAAGTTTGTCTCTACAGGGACTAACCTTTAGAGCTGTGTTTAATAATTGAGTTATAGTTAATAAGCAATAATAATACTAAAGATAATGAGCGTAAGAAGAAATGAGTAGTTAGTGAGTAGAGGGAATATTATGTGAATAAGAGAACTAGATAGGAGAGAATATCAGATATGTATATATATTATATACTAGAAATAATAAAGAAACGAGAGATAGAGTAAGAGTTATGAGTAATGTGGTATGTGCAATTGAATAAGTAAAAACGTTGAATAAGATATATAGAATAGTAAAGTTGTGTGAATTAATTTTAGGGTTTTTTTGGAATTTTTAAATGCAAAAAATAATGAAAATACCTTTTCCAGCAATCGCCGGCAAAGGCGGCAGTGGAGCAGCGGCAAAGCGGCGGCTGAGCGATGAAGGAGCATTGGCGGAGCGGCAGTGAAGCGATGGCGGAATGGTGGCAGAGCGGCGGTGGAGCGGCGACAGAGTGGCGACAGAGCGGCGGCGGAGCGGCGACAAAGCGACTGTGAAGCGGCGCTGCATGCGGGGGCGGACCAGATGGGCTGTCGGTCCTTGTAGGGCCAGTATAGGCCTGGCCTCAGTGGGTCAACCCACTAAGGTTCAGCCAATTCGACTAAGTCAAGACTTAGCCAAATAAGCTTAGCCCTATTGGGCTTGACCCAATATGGTCAGGACTCAGTCAATTTGACTAACTCCTGCACACATCACTTTTTTGTCCTAAATGATGGAATTCAAACAACATTTTTAAAAAAATTTGAAAGGACAAATGAAGGATGATCTAGTGAGCGACTGGTATAGATTTTACAGTGAAATAAATTTTAGAGAGAGAAAATGAGTGAAATAAAGAGATAGAAAGAGAAAATGAAGAGAGGGTGTAGAAGAAGTTTGAGATAGAATTTGAAGGTACAAATGAAGGAGATTTTTTATGAAATTTTGAGGGCATGAACTGGGGATATGGATGAAGATATATATAGAGAATAAAATGATTCTAGGGAGAGAAAGTAGGGGCAACATGTGTTTTGATTGAGAAAATGATGGATTTTAAGGGTAAATGGATGGATAATGATGTGAAAATGGAAATCTAGGTTCCTAAAATCTCAATGAAATTCTGATGAGACCTCAATGCTTCCTCTCAATTCTGGATCAATACATTTTTCCTGGATGAGGCATTATTCAATGCAAACAAGAGGAGAGATTCAATGAAAACTTCAACAAACTTATATTAAGCAGGTTGAACAAAATGAGGAGAGAATATGAAGTATGCCTTGTCTTGTTGGCCAGCTACTTGCTAGAGAATGTCCAAAATGAGGAGAAATGAGGGAGAAAAGAGTATTTATAGATGGGAAGAATTACTAAAAATACCCCTTTTGAGTATTTTCTATTTTCTTTTCTTGCCATTTTTGCCTCTTTATCTTATTGCCCTTTGGTTATTTTGGTGCATGTTGTTCTTAAGAAAAATGGGATAAAGTGACCAAGAACAAGCAAGGGGAAAACATTCAAACTAGATTACCAACTAGGTGGAGAATATGTATTGATTATCGGAAGCTAAATGTAGTGACAAAGAAAAATCACTACCCCTTGCCCTTTCTTGATCAAATATTAGAAGAATTAGTGGTTCAAAACTATTTCTTACAACCTTGATGGATATTCAGGATATAATCAAATAGAAATTCATCTTGAAAAACAAGAGAAAACCACTTTTACATGCCCCTTAAGAACATTTGCATTTAAGAGAATGATTTTTGGATTATTAAAATCCTCCCGCCACATTTCACAGATGTGTGACTGCTTTGTTTTCAAACTTATTGGGAAATTTCTTAGAGATTTGTATCGATGTTTTTTGTCAGGATTTTGATGCATGTGTCACTAACTTGGTGAAGGTCTTGCAGATAGCTTAGTTGGAAAATGTCACAATTCATGGTTCAACAGGGAATAGTTTTGGAACATCTAGCCAGAAATCGTGGAGCCAAAGTGGACAAGTCCAAAGTAAAAGTGATCCAGAACCTTCCATTGCCCACCAACACAAGGGAACTCAGAGGATTCCTTGGCCATGCGGGCTTCTGTAGATGATTCATTAAAGACTTTGCTAAATTGTCTAAGTTGCTGACTAATTTATTAGTAAGGATGTGAATTTTGGAATCAACGATGCAAGGAAGCACACTTTCATGCAGATCAAGGAGGCTCTTCTGCATGAACCAATTGTACAAGCATTGTACTGGAGTCTTCCCTTTAAGTTTATGTGCGGTGCTTTTCGACTTCGCAGTGGGCAGTTCTTGGTCAAGGAATTGAAAATAAGGCGGTGGCCATCTATTATGCTAGCAAAACCTTAATAGATACCCCGGTACATTGCACTACAACATAAAAGGAATTGCTAGCCTTTTTGCTTTAGATAAATGTAGACCTTATTTATTACGTAGTAAAATAGTTATCTTTTCTGATCATGCTTCTATTAGATATTTCATGAATAAAAAATAAGCAAAACCTAGGTTAATTAGATGGAGTTTATTGCTGTGATAATTTGATATTAAAATCAAACAGATACGTGGATCTGAAAACTTTGTTGTTGATCAATTATCAGGATTATATGTCATACCACAAATACCTATTTCTGAAACCTTTCCTGATTATCATATACTTAGGGTTAGCACTAGAAGAATCCCAAGGTTTTCACACATCGTCAATTATCTTATTTTGGGAGGAACCCCACATGAATGAAACAAGCAAGAGAAAAAATAAATTCTTAGGAAAGTTCAATTTTATTTTTGGGAGGATCCTGAAATTTTTCACCCAGGTGTAGACCAAATATTATGGGACCCTTTCCACCATCACATGGGCACAAATATATTATAATGGCAGGGAATTATGTGTCTATGTGGGTGGAAGCAGTTCCCACGAGGACAAGTGATCATAAAGTCGTACTTAATATTTTAACTCAAAATACTCTCCCATTTTGGATGCCCAAGAGAAATCATTAGTGATGGTGGATTGCATTTCAATAACTCACATTTCAGGGCCCTCCTCAAGAAGTATGCGGTTCATCATAACATGACAACTCCTTACCATCCACGAGCCAATGGTCAGGTTGAGGTTAGCAACCGTGAAATCAAAAGGATCATTAAAAAGATCATACGGCCAGATGGCAAGGATTGGACAGAAAGATTATCTGATGCCTTGTGGGCTTATCAAACTGCCTATAAGGGACCACATGGATGTCCCCTTACAGGCTGATATTTAAAAATCTTGTCATCTTCTAGTGGAAATCGAGTATCATGCTTATTGGGCAATTCAGAAATTAAACCTTACTTCAGAAGATGCAGAAAAACACTGAATTTTACTGTTGCGGGAGTTGTAGGAGTTGAGGAATGAGGCATACGAGAACTCTGTGATTTATAAGTCCAAGATGAAAGCTTTTCATGAAATGAAAATAAATTGGAAAATTTAATATGAAAATCAAAATGTTTGGCTTTCTAACTCATGATTAAAGTCATTTGAAGGGAAGATTTGGAGCGGCTGAGATGGACCATTTATTATAGTTAAATTGTTTGATTATGGAGTTGTTTTGATTTCATATCCAAACACAGGTCGGCAATTCAAAGTAAACGGTCAAGGATTGAAACCATACTTGGAGCTCAAAACTCAAATGAAAGAAGTTATGATGGACATATACGATGAGCCGGAGACATGATCTTGCACGACTTAATCTTTTTAGTTACTAGATTTGCTTCAGAACAATTAAACTTTTGTCATTTACTTTTGATGTTCTTTTGATATATTTTTTTCCAAATCACTAAAAGGTTATCATACGTATAGCCTTAATGACCTCCTAAATATTTCTCTCTAGGAAGTATAATCCTGACAAGGCTCTAACAAGGTCGCCACCAATTGAACGGAGCAAGAATTCAAAAAACCAAGTGATGTCGGATGTCATCGAGGACGTCGTCTGGTCGGCACCGAGTATGATGGCTCGGTACCAATAATAGGAAGTGTTTTTGAACGTAGACAGTGTCGTCATCCAATGAAAAATCAACTCTAAATGGGTTATGTAACTACGATGCAATGTGTGATGCACCTAGGTATCGTACGTGCAGGTGCCGACTCACAGGAGGTGCCAAACTCCGAGCTCAACGGAGTCACCAGGTGACGGCAGTGGTGACCTCTTGAGCCTCATCGAAGGGGACGAAGGTGACTACGGCGTCAAACGGAGTCAATCCGTGGGGGCCCACACGTGACGGGCGGGCTCAGCCCATACCGATAAGATGCTCAAGATGATCTTAGTTCACGCTCAACCTTCCTCTCTCACCTATATCTAACCTGAGCGTCGTGGAGGCAATCAGAAAGTATACTTCAGAAAATAATTAGACGTGTGAGCAGGGAGACGATGTACCTTGTCGGTGATTGTGTGCCAGAATTTTTCTACGTCAATGCGTCCAGAGCGATCGTAGGTGATGTCGGATGTGGAAGGTGTCGGAGAAGGGATCGGCGTGGTACGACAGCCCTCAGGCTAGAGCGGGCAATCAGGAATCAGCTGAGAAGGGGATGGAGACAACGCGGTGCCCAGAAGAGCTGAATTGGCTCAGTGCAGCTTGACAAACTTGTCACTCCAGATGAGGGCGTACCGGTGGTTTGTGTAGAAGAGAAGAAACTTCACTTGGGCATTCAAGCACTCAATCATCAACTGTAGGAACCACCATGGAGGCGAATAGGCATCGCTGCCGACTGGAGACCTCACAGCTCGTTTTTGGACCCAGGGCACGAGTAGGATGGTCGCTCCAGCACCATGGAAGTCAATTGGACACAGTCCAGGAGCCAGTCGTCAACAGTATGCGTCCAATAGGATTGGCATCCAGGGCCGACGCCCAAACAATCAATCCATGACCATGCGCGTGCCCAACCACCTGAAATCCCAATCCTGAAGGGTGTCAGGCACAGGATTTCACATCAAGAGTCGCAAGAGATTGAGTCCACGGTCTGGACAGGCTGCCCGCTCAAGGGGGAGGGAAGTGCACGGTCGTTCATATTCCAGCTTATTGGCCTCCACGACCCAAACGGGTGAGTGGTCGACTGTGAGCGAGCGGGAACCAGCCACGGCAAGGAAGTCCTCGTCAACCAGATCTCAATCAGGAGGATCACAAACAGCCCTTTAAAGGTTCGAGTCGCGGACGTGGCTGCACAGACAAGGGAGTTGGTGTCGTATGGTTCCGTTGCTGACCGTTACACACATTGAGAGGGAGGTCAGTGCCGTCATAGAAGAGGGACCGTCATAGAAGAGGGAGGCAAGGAAGGCAGTCAGGGGAGTCGACCACACTCCTTTCCCTTCACCAAAGGTCCTTTCTCACCACGCCACCCCTCCTTCAGCTTCTTCCTTCTTCTTCTTCTAGGAGGCGGGACCTGCTTTATCTTTCAACAACACAATTCTTTAGAAAAGAATAAGTCTGAGAACTCTTAGGGCACCCTTCTTCCCTTATAAAGGAGGGGTAAATGGGACCTAAGAGGACACAAGAGAGAGAGAGAGGGGAGAGACTGATCTACTAAGGGGCCCGTATAGAATGGGTCCCCTATTCCAAGAAAATAAAAATAAAAGGGAAGGGAGTGAGGGATGGGGGAGGGACCCAAGTGCTCAGGCTCCCAACCCATCCTAAAATGGAATTAAGAAGGGGCACGCACAGGAGAAAATGCTGACGTAAACTGAAAGAAATCAAAAAACAAACGAGAATAAATGGAATAAAACCAGACAGAATCGAAAGGTACGAATGTGCTTTCACCCAGGATATTTGAACCCGGTCGCCTTCACGGTCGCCTTGGCGTGCCAGTCGGGTTGAACACAAACCGGCAGTGGTGCTGGTGCTGTTGTCGGTGTCTTCAAAGATGCTTCTAGGAACTCTGCCTGCCACGTGCCATCACCAAGTACCATCTCATTCTGAGCCACACGCCTTATGGAACTATGGTTTCCAATTTATTTTGGCTTCCTCTTTATTTTCCTGCATTAGGGACAATGCATGTTTCAAGAAGGGGGAGGAAATGTTGATTTTCACAATTTTTAATTCCTCACATCCTTCCAAGTTGGGGGGTAGCATTCGCTTTTATCAGTTTAATCATGACCATCTTGGAGAATCACACACCCCATGTCCAAGCATCATGTGTATAAAAGTTAGGCTAATGTAGCAGATCAAATACATCTCTTAAAATTATGGGGCATGGTCTAGATGCATGTATTTTCTTCGAAGTGGCTAGGATATCTGAGAGGGTGAGTAACATACATGAAAATCAAAGGGCTGAAGTATTATCATATTAGGGGAATGCCGAGTGAGCATTTCATCATCCACCCTTCAATGTGTCAATCAGATTTGGAGTTTTTCATTTCCACTAAATGAATCCCTCTTGGATTAAAAATGTCATTTCCTCAATTTTCAATCACAGAATCACCTTTCCTTGAGCCACCTTAAACCACCATTGAAACCTATGCATTTATCCTCTTCACCCATTTTTTCGAGCTTACCTCTCACCATTAACTCAATTTCAGGCATTCTCATAGATAACCATCTATTCCCCACTAGCCCTAAATGCTTACGATATGGTTACTCCCAAGTTTATTCTCCTCTTCCCCTTTGTGATATCACTCTCTTGTGATATATTTTCTTTTTTATCCCCATCTTTGCTTTCTTCTATGTCCTCTCATCTTATTTCATCTGCTTCATACTTGCATCGAATACATATGATGACATGGATGTGATCAACTATTGTATCCTCTCATATTAATCTCCCATTTGTGTTAACCCCAGCAAAAAAATCAAAAATAAAAAGTAATAATAATAAAATGGGCTTTTGGGTTGACATTGGAATCATTTAATGTTGCTATATAAGACTTGTTGATCAATTTATAATCCATCCTTAGGTGGTGCATTGCATCTTCGTTACTTTTCTCATACCATTAAGGTGTTGTCTACTTTTTTTCTACCACCGGAAATAGTTATCTATGTATTCTAAGCCCGTAATCCATACTTTACACACCCTTCATCCATTCTTTTGAGCCATCCATCATTCTCTTATAGCTTTACATATAGTTAGATAGGAGAAGCGCCACACTTTATTCCTTGATATAGAATTGATATTATGTGTTTCAATGAGAAGAGAAGAGTTAGTGAGGAGCCACCACCTGTGAGTGAGTGATACGAGCAAACGAGGGAAAGCATCACCTAGAGTATAGTATCATACCCGACAAGAAGTAGGCTTCATTCCTCATGACCACCAGCTCTTTCCAAATCACCTCGGAGTCTTTCATGTGCATTCTAGCACTACATGGCTATATTCATACTTAGAGGAGTGGTTGATATCATGATCACTTCAAGCTCATGTCATTTACATGAGCTGACCGGATAACCCAAGATATTCTAAATGCCATTGCTAAGGGACTATTAATGATTAAAAATTAGGAATCTAATAACATGCACTTTTAGGAGCTTAATCTGACCATCTTTACATATTTTTTTGAATTAAATTAAATATATATGCGTGTTATGAAGCTTAAAATGATTAAATTTATTTTTTGAATGATATTCTCAATTTTTTGTATTTTTACGTGTTTTTAAGGATCTTTCTGATATCAGAATTCGAAATAATATAAATTTTTGAGTCACAATATGATTTTTCTGGAATTTTTTGACATCAAATTCATAAAGATCTTAGTTTTCCAAGTTGAAATATATATTTATTTATATTTTTGGGCCTTTATTTTATTAAATATGAATTTTCCAACATAAGTTAGCATGCTTATTTTTGAAATGCCACATGTCATTTTCGATTCATCAAACGGTGACAAACCAGAGTTAGGATTAATGATTGGCAACAGCCAATCATTAACCAGGTTAATGATTAGCATCAGCCAATCACTTACCTAAGTTGTTATGGCATTGCAATAACCGATGCCAAAATTGCATTTAAGACTAACGAATATTCCTTTTGTACAAGGTGTTGTGGCCCAATAAAAAAGGGCATAGTTTTTCAGCAATTAATGTGATGCAAGGACCGAGGTAAAAAAGATTAAAAATTCATTACTGTTCCTCTCTCTCTCTGTGGACTGGTCAAATATTGCAGTGCATGTTGAGTTGTCATGCGACACATGGCACCACGTGTACTTTTGGAAAGCATGTTTCAGCCCCTGATTGGATTAAAAAGGGACACAAGCTGACGTGGTGAGCACTAACGTGTCACCACGTCAACTGTGAGCTAGTATTCAATAATATATTCTTAACTTATGTATTTTCACATGGTGACACGTGGCGCAACAAGAGCCATAGATCGCGGATGATGAGGAAGAATCTCAGTCAATCATTGCATAAATGTTTGGACGAGACAAAACCCTAACCAAATGACATGACGGCATTGATGAGGATGAGGATAGAGAAATATTTGATTAAATATGTTGCTAGAAATCTTCCTACCAAAACTCAGATAGAGCTAAAATTTTTAGGGTAGCGATATATGGAATTTTAGTAGTAAAATTATACACATTCTAGAGTATTATATGCATCATTTTATTTATATTATATCTATTTTACTATTAGTTTCTCTCTATGCATTATTAACTGAAGATTTTAAATTTTCCATTTTATTATTAAAATCCTATTTGGTAAATGGAAAAAATGAAAATAAAAAGGTATAAAAAGGGGTGTGCCAAACCAAGGGACAAGCTGGTGACCCCCAAGCCAAATGCTAGCCAGCGAGCACAATGAGCTCAAGCCGGCCCAGCAGCCACCGAGGCCTGCCGCACAAGGAGCCCAACAGCTTAGCGGCCAGCGGAAGCCAAGAAGCCATGCGGCTCAGCAGCCAACAGCAACCAAGGAGCCCAATGGCTCAGCAACCAACAACAACTAAGGAGCCCAAAGCAAGCCTACAGTGAGACCACCAGACAGGCCCACTCAGGCCTACCAAATAAGAGGTATTATATTTTAATTAATGAAGGAATACTTTACGGAATTTATATAGCATTGCATATTTTTACATTTCTCCATATGCGATAAGAATCCCACTATCTCTTCTATTCTCCCATCATGCTGGGTTTCGATGAGCAATAGAGGGATCGCAGCCCAATGGGCTGCGATATGATGAAATTATAAAACAAACTATGATTGGGCTTCAAGCCGACCTGGCCCAAAGCCCATATCACTTCGGGTCGTTTTAAGTTAAGGGATTCGATCTTCTTAAAGAAGATTGGACGGTGAGATTTATCTGATTTTTTAAAACAAAATTATATTTATTTTAGGACCTTGATTGGTTGCTAAGTGCTAACGGGGAATGCAGGACCCACGATGGGCGAATCAGAGCATGCATAGCTGACGGGACAGCTGATGAGGCCTCCTGACAGGGCAGGAGCAGGGGTACACTGATCAGAATGGGTCCACGACTGTGATTTAATCATAGTTGTTGACCTAGATCGAAGAAAAATAGGACGGTTGAAAGGGGGCAAACTTGTCCTTTGGCCCTGGCCATCTCCTCATTGGCCAATCGGCGAAAACCGTCAACGAGGGGATCACACGCCGGTCCAACGGCCTCTGGGAGGCCTTTGGACCAACCCTGCACTTTGGGGGGGGGGGGGGGAGAGGGGGAGTTGAGAGACCTCTCTCGACCCTTTAAATGCAATTGTTTAGCTTGAATTTCAGATCTCTCATCCCAGGAAAGAAGGGGGACGATGAAGGACTCTTGAAGGTGACCTAGAAGCTCGTGTAGCTGTTGTGACACGCCTCGAAAGCTTAAAGGACTCTCAAGAATATGACAAAGGTCAAAGCATCATCGAGTCATACCTGGATGGAGGAGAAGATCAAGGGAATCACTAAATTGAAGCTCGGCGGTGGCAATCGGTGTGCCACTCTTGCTCTTTGAATCAGGGCTTCAGTGAGGTTTGGTCGTCATAGATAGATCCCCCAACGTATCATTTTGCTTTCAGCGTAAAATTTACTGAGAATTTCGTAGGAATCACAATTTTTTTTAATAAAATTCATTCACATAAATCATTATGACAGTCTGTCGAACACACTGCATGGTCAAGCAGCACTTATCAATTGATATACATTTCTCATTGCTTACCGTATAAAATTGAATTATATACATTTACATCGACCTCTCAGAGGCATTCCCTCGAATACCTCTCACATTTCGACGGAATTACCTCTATTATTTTCTATTTTCTAATCTGAAAGAATATATAAACACATTTACATAACCCCATCTCTCAGGAATTTTTTAGAACACGTCATGTGCATTATACGATTTTCTACAATAAAAAACATATATAAAATATATAAAAACATATAAAGATTATATAAACCTAGATATCTTCCTTATTTTGACCTTCTCTCAAGCATTTCATCGAACATCTCACAGATGTTCGACTAAAACAACTATTACCTCTAAAATTTGATCCTGAAAATAAATATATAAACAAAATAAAAATAAAATATAAATACATATATCAATATGTAGTAGCTACTAATCACATTCAAAACTCACTTATAACTAACTTAGTAATAAAGTTAGTCATCCTTAAAATTCTTATGAATATCTTTACTTTCCCCTAATTTTTTTCTTGTATCTTATTACTGTAAGTTATATTCCTCTTCTCAGTTATTAATACAACTATCCTTAGATTATACTCATATTCTCATAGAGCTTACCAATAGTTAAATAAGTAGCCCTTTCCCTTTATTCATAGAAATTTACTGTCTTGTTAAAATACCCTACTTTATCATTCTAACTAATATTTCTCATAAATCATACTACATCTCTTATTTCTAAATTATTTCTAGTATCTCTATGAATATATAAATAATACAATAATCTTTTACCTATTAGTCTTTCATCTTCCGCTACACTCCGTACCTCATTAGTAGTTTTACTATCATTATCCCTTAACATGAGAACTCAATTATTCAAAACATCTCTAAAGGCCAGTCCTTGGAGACGACCTCACTCCCATTGTACATTTGAGTGGGTTTTCTAGTTTTATCAAATTATTTGATTTTAGGAAAATTAAATTTACAACGACAATTAAAATAAGTATGCAATTTGCCTCCCATCAGGTAGCTTTGTCTTTATGCCATCTATCTATCCATACAGTTGGATCTATATATTGAGCCTCCTTTCTTTTTGAAAAACATATTTAAGATCACTTCCTTCTAGAGAGGCATATTGAAAGTAAGTGAAGTTTTGAAGGTCCATCAAGGGTTTCTTGGTGACTGTCGTGTTTTGGAGAGGTTCAATAGAGTAGTGGAAAGGTTGATCTGTATCAGGAAGATGTCTTGATCACAACAAAATGTAGGGATCAAATCTTAGCCTCTTGCCTTACATTGAGTCTTCTCTAACACACTTAGGTAGTTCATCCGTCACTATCATCCATCATCTTCATCCATCACTATCGCTCATCCACCTCCATCTGCACCCGTCAGCGTCTCTAGCCATCCTCATCTATCATTCATTTCATGTGTCCCCTACATCCTGACAATCTCGTCACCATTCTCTTTTTCTGTTTAAGCAAACGCATATCACTACATCTCCCTTTTTATCACCATTATACCTTATCTTTACTACTTTTCATCACCATCTACATCGTACCACCGCCACCGTCATAATCCCATCTTATCTTCCTTCACTCATATATTGTAGACCCTAATTCATAAATTCTAAGCAAGATACCTTGTATCCTTCACTCCCAACTTGTCTCACGTCATTGTTTCATGCCACCACTCATCTCTATCTTCCTCATCTCGTCCTACTCTACAACCCACTACTAGTAATAACATGATCCTTGTCTACTTTCTTAAATTCCTCCTACATCTATCATAACCACTATCTTTACCGATTCATTGAATTGTATGGTTTAGGTTTACGTAACTATTCTCATCTTCTCTACTTCACCTATTGAGAGAGTTCCTTCCCTAAGTCATCCGTTTCCTATGGAGACGACCTTACTCATCACTAGCTAACTCAATTTAACGACGACTTAATTTCACCCCTAATTTTGAGTTTATCATAAACTACCTATGATAAGATATTATTATATCATATTATTTGTGTATGCTCCTATTAAACCAAGAGCATATAATATCATATTGTCGTCATGGACTTGTTTCTTCATCCAAGAAAATATTTTTGGAATTTTTAAGGATTTGGTCTTTAAAAACTACATTTTGAGACTCAAAGGTCTTCCATGGTAGTAAGATAAACATGCTACATCAAATATTTGTAAAAGCCTGCCTTGAAAATTCTCTGTTAATGCCCTGTAAGAACAATCCAAATTTTATACTCTTTTTATCCTTGACACTTTTTATAGAAGATTTTAATATATTGGGATAATTACTTTAAATGTAATATTATAAATTTATTTTAATTTTAATTTTAACAACTGTATATGCTTACTGCATGCTGACAAATTTATTAAGATAAAAATTGCACTGATTTTGAATTATATATGATTCTCCTTACCTCCCTCTTATAGACATTAGTCGTGTGTTTTTAATTAGTTATAAAGTTTTATCTTTCAATATTTTCAATTTAATATTATAGAATAACAATTCCCACCATATTATGATAAATCACAAAGCTCTCATTTCCTAATTTTATACCTGTTAAATGTATATATATACCTCATTATATATTGTAGAATCAGTTCCCCAAAGGTCAGTGATCATAATTATTTAATATTCAAACTCCGCCTTAATAAAATTACTTCAAATTTTAATTTACTGAATATATACTAAATATCATTGTAACAAGATTATTATGACAGGTTATACTAGGAAAATCTCAAAATAATATAATCGTTAATATATCAGATGTACATACTTTTTATGAGCTTTTAAGTTCCTATAATTGTTCCACGACTTTAAATGTATTTTTTATTTTCCGATTATCACCAAGTTTAAGCTCGAAACTTAGACTCACAACTCTGTTATGAGAAATAAAAAGGGCCTATTAAAAAACTTTATTTCTTTTATCTATCTTGTGTATACATTTTTAATAGAACATCGCACTGTTATGGTATGATACTATAAGTCTTCATTTCTCAACTTAACCAAATAGTTTAAGTCACTGGTAATTAAAAATAATAATATCTAAACTTAGAATGACAACCTCATCATGGTAAATCATATTCGGGAACCTTTTAGAACTATATGATTTGTATTCCTCTTTCTTACAGACTGTTTTTTAAAGACTACTTTGAACTGTTGAGTTAATCATTTATGTTTATTAATTCTGCTTCAAATTATATTTCTTCTTATTGTATTGCTCCTATAAAAAATGACCTTGAATATGATGTTTTTATTTTTCACAACTTGTTGTTTTCACATGTGCTTGTTCAATTTTATGCTCTTAATGTAAAAAAGGGAAATTGGTTCATTTTAATGGCTACCTTATTGTAATGCAAGGAATTTATTAAATGATGGTCTTATTGATATATATATGATTTTAAAATTAATGCTAAGTTTCCAAGTTTAATTTTAGTTTTACTAGTAGTTCTTTCGCTTTTCATTTCTGGAGATGGGTTTACACGCAATAATTATTTATATGAATCACTCGGACTCTTTTTCCTTATTTGAAAGCGCCGGAAGGTGGTTTTACGGAGACAAATTTGGGTACGGCTGTAAATGTAAATTTATCAAGAGTGTCTTATAAATAAACGACCCTAAATATTTTCTTTAATTTTCTCCGGCCGTGGGCAAAAACAGAGAGATCGGTAGCAGTCTTCCGCCGTTCGGAGATCGCCTTCTTCCTGCCTCGTCCGTCTCGTCTCGATCTTCAGGTAAGAGTGGTTTCGGTGTCTTCTTCGGAATGCGTGGCTCTCTGTGCGCAAACATTTCTGTTCTTCGGCTATGTATTTCAATCGTGGGCCATATTTTAATCTCCGCGCGCACTCTTGACTCTAACATTTAGGTTTTGGTGCATCCGCCAGCGTATTCGCTTCATTTGGTTTCTCGTCCGTTTGCGTTCCGTTCTTATTAATCCCTGCCGGCCAAATCCCCTCTTGCCTATTCTAAAACTTACCTTCGCGATGGTCTGTGCATCGATATCCCTTTGAATAGCGTTGAATGATAAAAAAAACCACCTTAGTGCCAGTTCGATGCGCGCCGAGATACCAAATTGCGACATAATTGAATTCGGTTGTTTTCTGGCAATGGTCTGTTAGGTGAGCCATCAGATGAGGAGAATAGTGCGAATTTGTGGGAGTATCTGTATCCTTGTTGTTGTTTAGGGAAGAAGATTGAATTTTTTTGGACATGACATCTTTTTACATCCCAAGCTGTCCTCAATATCTTCATCCCCGTCTCTGCGTTTTTGAAAAAGTGGAAGATAAATGTTTTCTCCTTGTGCTTCAAAATGATTTGATGGTTTCGCTACATATTTTGCTTACCCGTCAGTTCTGGGCATCGATCTTGGATTCATCATAGTCACCATTTGGTTTAGCATCTATGATTCATTGAGAGCGAAACTACGTTCGAGAACGTGAATTGACGTGAAGGCTAAACATGATCTGAACTCATTAAAATTTGAAGTATTTCATTAATTTTTACTGGAGAACATCTAATTACACTGCCCAGATATTGAATCTCGAAAGCTATCCAAAGGTATTCGTCGAAAATATTCCTTTATACGGATGGAAGAAGGAAGAAGTTAAGACGGATTAGCCTGATGGATTTTCATCTTTACGAACAAAACTTGGTTCGTTTAAATGTTGGGGCTTCCACCCTAGGTCTTTGGAAAGCTTTACTGATCAGTCATATACTTAGCAAGCTCTAGCTTTCATGTGATCGTCCAGTTCATATCTTCTTTGATAAAATCGAAATGAAGTGGATCGGCTCTTTGCTTAAGAGACCAGCCAGTTCTGCACACTGTAAATTAGTTCCTCTCTTATTTACCAATGAGATCCCTGCCTCATGCTTTCGAGGATTGTGCGAAATACATACTTCCCCTTTCCAGCTTCAGCTGTAGTTTTGTCGAACCTCTGCTCATTGCTATGTTCTTACTATTTCCTTATTCACTTCGTTAAAAAAAAAACTAATTCCTTATTCGCTGGACTCAGGTTATGCGGTCTACCCAGTAAGCATCTTGTAACCCCTGGTATAAATAACAGTTAGGATTCAGGGGTCGTGCGAGTTCAAGTTACCCGATCTTCGGGTCTTTCATTGATAGGGGTCAGTTGCTCGGGTCGTGTTACTCCTGGTCGGCCAAGTGAGAATTGATGTGTATATAATAATATACAATTATGTATTGATGCACTTAAGATGTACAATTAGTTGTAATACGAGGCCACTCAAGCAGACCTGAGACAGAGGTGGGGAAGAGTAAAATGTACCTGGCATCGGTTCAGCTAACCCGACCCGATCCTACAGATGGGTCGAAGGTGGTGGGGTGGAGTAACGGTCCAGTAGACCTTCGGTCAGGTAGACTGGCAGAGCCTTCCAAAATCCGGACCCTAGTCGTGCAGAGAACCATTTTAGCAGTGGACTTGGTCATTTTTATTTGGCAAGTTCTATTTTTTCTTTCCTTCTTTTTCTTCTTTCAATCCGTGAACTGCTAGGTTTAACAGTATTTTCTGCATTTTGATCTAGTCTCTTTAGAATCATATTTTTGCATTGGGCTTTTGTTGCATCTCTTTCACTAATCGTCTTTCGTTTTTTGGTCACCATCTCTTAGAAGAAATCTGTCGCATGGTCTTAGCTTTAATGTCTCTACTGTTTGTTTGGAGATTGCAGCGTCCTTCACTTGAATCTCTAAATGATTAAAAGTCTACGAAGTGGTGAAAAGATTAATTTATGGCAATGACATGGCTTTTATGAATTTCGTCGTCAAACTTATCAGTTAGCGCGCTGATCCTTCCTCGATATTGTCCGTTCGTGTATGAAAGGGTCTGAATCCCCGCGATGCCTGTATTCATCTTTCAGGATGTCGGAGTTGCCAGCTGCGACCAGGGAGAGGCTAAGGAAGTATCAGGAGCATTTCCAAGGTATGAACAAGCACACGTACTTGAAAGGGCGCTATGACAAGCTCACGTCCGTCGCCATTCCCCTCGCGCTAGCCGTCTCCTCTCTCGCTCTCATCGTGAGTCTCATCTATCATCCATCTGATCCAATGGCACAAGCGCACACCCATTTTCATGCACGAGTTTGATACTATGCGCGCAGGGAAAGGGCATCTACAACATGTCCCACGGAATCGGAAAGAAGGCATGAGCTTTATCAAGAGCAACCGGTCCATCGATCGGCAATAATAAATAGTCTCCCCTGTCTTTCGTAGAAGAACAGGAGAGATGTTCACTCAGTGTGTTTTTTCTTTTCTATCACAATGATGGATGAACCCAAGTTGCAGCTGGTTTTTTCAGTTTCTCTCTGGGCACAGTGACCCACCAAGAAGAAAGAAACAAAAATAATAATAAAAAGGAACAACAGTTGTAATGAACAGAAGCAATGTTGTTGCGCAAAAATTGCAGAGGAAGAAGAATAATCAGGGAAAGAGGCGCTGCGGGTCGCGGGGGAAGAGAGACGTCTTGCGGATGTTATTGAGAGCGCAGGAGAGCATGACAACCCTCTCCAGCCCCACTCCGAAGCCCCCGTGCGGCGGAGCCCCATACCTGGCCCACGAATAGGATGATCATTATTACTGCTGTCAGTAGAACACTACGGAAAGAAAGAATAAAGCATACATCCACACTCAGCAGTCAGCACGAGAGAGAGAGAGAGAGAGAGAGAAATAGAGAGAAATAGAGAGAGATAGAGCGAAGAAAAGAATAAAGGATGCGTACGAACCGGAAGGAATCGATGTACGAGGAAACAGTGTCGACGTTGATGCCGCAAGCTTCCGCGCGGGCGGACAGCAACTCGGGCACATGAACTCTCTGCGCGCCGGAGATGATCTCCTCGCCTAGGTGAAACAAAAAAAGAATATGGGATAAATCGTCTAGTTGGGTTTTCTTCGTTTTTCAGAGAGCCTCGAATTCATGGCAGCGAGATCGGCTCACCTCGAATGAAGACGTCGAACGAGTTGCTGTAGGCCGGATCGTCGAAACAGGGCATGGTGTAGAACGGCCTCACCGCCAAGGGGTACCGGTGCAGTATGTAAAAGTCCGTGTCGTACCTGCGCAGCCCATGGACACTCGTCAAAACGATTTACAGGGGAGCGGATCGAGAGACCGAAGAAAACGATCGGGACCTACTTTTGCCGAACAAGCTGGCCCAGTTTTCTCTCCGATTCCGTGTTCAGATCCCCCTGCGGGTCTATCTCCACTCCCGCTTCCTACAAGTGGCAAAAGTTTAGGGAATATCCAAACTGTCCCAAATGGGAAACAAGCAAAACATTTTAAGTTTCTCTTCTAATATTAAAGTCCGCCAGCAAGTTAAGTTCATTCGGATTGACATTAACCCGAGTTAGCTACCTTGAGCATCTGGACTCCCTCCTGGAAAGTAAGCCGCAGAGTCTTCGGAAGGTACTGAGAGATGAAAGCAGGCATTAGCATGGTCAAGTGAATCACAAAAAGGAAAGTAGTAATCACTGTCAGCAGCAGTCATCATGATGTGTCGCTTATCATTCATTGTTTTGCTTATTCTTTGTCTTCATGCGTCGGTTATCAGGTCAATCAATCGTAAGGAATCCTCATAATGGGGCCACATCAAGGACAACTAACGCATTGAGCCCCAATTTGAAACCAAGGGTTCCATTGAAGACTTCGTCAATGATCTTCTGGCAAAAGGCATCAAGCCGTTTCTAAGTAAAAGTGTCAAACCTTGAGAGGTTCAAATGGGTACTGTCTTCCAATTGCTTCCAGCTCCTTGTCGCAATTTTGCTTCAAGTGGTCAAACAGTTGAACAAACAGACGATCCACAATGTCCATCACCTGCACCGCAAGGCCCACAAAACGTAATTGAACAACCCATGCACAAAACGTGTTTTTAGAAAAGAAGAAATTTCCACACTGCTGCGCAAAAGACGCACCTCGCTGTAGTGTTCCTTAATTTCCATTTCAACGTCAAGACCAGTAAACTCGCACAGATGCCTATGTGTGTAAGAATCCTCTGCTCTAAATACCGGGCCAACTTCGAAAACCCTTCCAAAGTCACCGCATATAGCCATCTGCTTATACAGCTGAGGCGACTGGGCCAAACACGCCGGTTGCCCTTTGTAATCAAGTTTGAATACAGCCGAGCCACCTTCACTCGATCCTCCAATCAACTTTGGGGTGTGTATTTCAATGAATCCTTCCGAGAGTAAAAAGTCCTTGAATTTCTATAAAAATAAGAAGCAAAGAGAAGTGAGGAAAACGTTCGTGCTGGACGGAAGAAGGGAAAATTTCATAAAAGCACGAACATTGGAAACTTGTGACTGAATGCGGAAGATGCCAGCGTTAGCAGGGGTGCGGATATCAAGCACTCTGTAGTTGAGGCGCGTATCCTGTCCAACACGGACCAGTTTCTCACCAGCCTGCAAAATTTCCCCAACAATTTAATTCACGACTGGGAATGTTTTTAATTGAACGGTTATGCGAACGTTGAACGGAGAGAAGATTGCATTAAACCGACAGAAAGAAGGTACCTTTTCGGCTCTCTCGATGTCGGCTTCACTTCTTGCAGCATCCTCGATGTTTATGGGCAACGTGGGAAATGCTCTGCTGATGCAATGAATCATTCTCACTTGCAATTCCACCTGATAAGCAATAAAGCCAACTCTATGAATCAATAATGAAAAAAAATTTTCGGAAAATATTATTAATGATCACAAGAATATTATTACCATCGCGAAGACAAGTGAAATTTTGTAAGAAACAGAAAATTTTAATGTCCCAGTTAAAATAAAAATCAATAGATTCATTTCCTAAATCTTAATGGACAGAATGTTTTTATAAAATTGGGATACTCCAGTGTCGTGGTAGAGCAAAATTCGACAATTTCCACTCGAATTACTCCCAAAACCTGGTCGACCCAAATGCGACCGAAAGATGGCAGGCAAGCTTACCTGCTGCGTGGCACCGGTAATTGGATTTTCGGGAACAGTTATCAAGCCTTCCACGTCCAAGATGGACTCTTTGCTAAGCCCGGAGGCGAATTTCACCATCTGCTTGCTCACAAGATCCGCCTTCACAGTCAAGATGCACTGCACCGTGAACCCCTTCTCCCTGAGCACGATGAACAGCATGTTCTTGCTGACGGCCCGACTGGTGTGAAGCCTCCCGCGAACAAGGACTCTCCGGTCCTTCAATTCGGGCCCCAGCTGAACGACAGGGGTCCATGACCGCCCAGACACGGCCTTGGACTGTATTTCCGAGAGCGGAACGTCCCCGTAGTTGTCGGAGAGAGGGTCGGCCTCCTCGGCAGCCGCAGCGGCGGCGGCAGCGGCAGCGGCGGCCTCCTGCTGCCGTCGCAGCTTCTCCGCCTTGGCCGCCTCCTTCTTGGCGGCCTTCTTGCTGACGGCGGCCTTCGATTCGTCGCCCGCCGCCGACGAATCGATCTGCAAAGAGGACATGGACTCGCTCGGCAGCTCCATCGCGCTTCTCGTGGGAGGGGGAGGGAGGAGGGTTGCTCGCGTCGGCTGCGAGGGTTCTGGAAACAAGAACTGAACAGCCCTTGCTCGGCTGCGGCCTGCGGGGGTTTTCTTTCTTTATAATTGCCCCTCCGGGATTGCTACAATAATTTATCATCCCTGGGCGGCGATAAATTATGCCTATGTACAAATCGGAACGGGCCCGGCCCGGGCCGGCAGTAATGGTGCCGTCGCCCGTGCCGCCAACCAGGACCAGATTCAAGAAGAAGGACCGAGGAAGGAGGGGTGGGCCCGATATTGAATGGTGTCACGTGCGCTGGGGCGACGTCGTATCCGGGGCATTTCGTTGAACACGTGCCGTGCGCAGAGGCCAAGGAGCCACCGAGAAAAAGGCGACGGCGTTATTTTAAAAAGCCATTTTGCGCTGGATTATGGCGTCACGCTTACGCGGAGATTCCCTCGCGCACTGTAAGGGGCCGGGGCGATGCAAAGCGCTGCGCACGGAAAGGCGTGCGCGGCCAGTGACGGGAGAGGGAAGGGCAGGGGGGGATGGGTTACCGACAGCGCGATGATAGAGAGATAGATAGATAAGACGGATAGATAGATAGATTAGATAGATGATAAATGAGAGGGGAAGGAGAGGGAGAGGCGTGTCGCAGAGGGCGGGCGGCGACTCGACTCTTGCTCTCCTCTCACTGGTCTTCTCGTTGCAGTCGTTCGGCTCCCGACGCGGAAAGGGCGGGGGGAAGGGGGAAGACAGGAAGAAGGAGAAGAAGAAGAAGAAAAAGGCTGGGCTTCGGATTTCCCCGCCGGCGGCGCGGGCGATCACTTGCGATCATGACGGCGGCGGAAGTGGCGGCGGCTGCGAATCTGCTTCCCTCGAGATAAGGACCGGATCGGCCCAATTGTCTCCTCGGACGACGGATTGATTGATAATCTGTGGCCCTGTCGCCGTCGTACCCATCGCTCGGAGCTTGCCTCTCTCCGCGCTCGGGGGCGACAACCAGGCCGTGATGAAGCGGGCGGATCTGCGGCGGATCCGACGAGCACGCCGCTGATCGGCCACCGTTGTTGAGCGGAGTTTCGAGGAGGGTGCGGCTCGCCGAGGCCGAGGCGCGGGGTCCCGAATTCTCCCGTTTCGCGACCGCGATTTAGGGTTTTCATCGGACCCCGAATTCGCTGCAATCCTCGCGGGCATCAATCCTGTCGGGCATCGCCGTGGGTTGGGGGAAGGAGGGTAGGGAGAGAGAGAGAGACAAGTCCAAGACAGAGGGGCGGGCATGGGCAGCGGGGGGCACGAGCTGGGAGGGCACTTTGTGGAGCTGGCGTCGTACCAGAAGCTGGAGGGCACGAACATGTCGGTGGACAGCATGGGGAGCCTGCAGACGAACACGCCGGGGGGGTCGGTGTCCATGTCGGTGGAGAGCTGCGGGTCCAACAACTCGCACGCGCTGATCCTGCCGGCGCGCGGGCTGCCGGCGGTGCCGAGCGGCAACTTCTCGGTGGGGCACAGCATCCTGCGGCCGGGGCGGGTGTCGCACGCGCTGAGCGACGACGCGCTGGCGCTGGCGCTGCTGGACCCGCGGTTCCCGACGGAGGGGCTGGAGAACTACGACGAGTGGACCATCGACCTGCGGAAGCTGAACATGGGGATGCCCTTCGCGCAGGGGGCCTTCGGGAAGCTGTACCGGGGCACGTACAGCGGCGAGGACGTGGCCATCAAGCTGCTGGAGCGGCCGGAGAACAACCCGGAGAGGGCGCAGCTGATGGAGCAGCAGTTTGCGCAGGAGGTGATGATGCTCGCCACGCTCAAGCACCCCAACGTCGTGCGCTTCGTCGGCGGCTGCCGCAAGCCCATGGTCTGGTGCATCGTCACCGAGTACGCCCGCGGCGGCTCCGTCCGCCAGTTCCTCATGAAGCGCCAGAACCGCTCCGTGCCGCTCCGCCTCGCCGTCAAGCAGGCCCTCGACGTCGCCCGCGGCATGGCCTACGTCCACGAGCTCGGCTTCATCCACCGCGACTTGAAGTCGGACAACCTCCTCATCTTCGCCGACAAGTCCATCAAAATCGCCGACTTTGGCGTGGCCCGGATCGAGGTCCAGACCGAGGGCATGACCCCAGAGACCGGCACCTACCGCTGGATGGCTCCGTAAGTCGCGTCTACTTGCTCTGCTCTCTCTATCGTTCTCTCTCTCCCTATTGTTCTCTCTCTCTCTCTCTCTCTCTCTCTCTCTCTCTCTCTCTCTCTCTCTCTATCGTTCTCTCTCTCTCTATTGTTCTCTCTCTAGTGTTCGTCTCCGTTTCTTGTTATCGCGGCGAAAATGCTGATACAGCGATGAAACTGTAGGGAGATGATCCAGCACCGGCCGTACACCCAGAAGGTGGACGTGTACAGCTTCGGGATAGTGCTGTGGGAGCTGATAACGGGGATGCTGCCGTTCGCGAACATGGCGGCGGTGCAGGCGGCGTTCGCGGTGGTGCACCGGAACGTGCGGCCGGCGATCCCGGCGGACTGCCTGCCGGTGCTGGGCGATATCATGAGGCGCTGCTGGGACGCCGACCCCGACGTGCGCCCCACCTTCTCGGAGGTCGTCTGCATGCTCGAGCAGGCCGAGTCCGAAATCCTCAACACCGTCCGCAAGGCCCGCTTCCGCTGCTGCCTCTCCCAGCCCATTACCATCGACTGAAGCATCTCTCTACTGCTTGCTCCTTGTTCTCTCTCTCACTTCTCTCTCTCACTTCTCTCTCTTCCCTCCTCTCTCTAGCCTAGCCCTGAAAAAAAAGACTTGTGAGCTCTTCACTTTTTCTTCTGCTGACGGACGGACGTACGGACAGAAACGCAGACAGACAGACCTACGGACGACCGGCTGGCAGAGACTCGAGAAGAGGAGGCGGCTCCCTTTTAGGAAGAGATGATCGCAAGGGGGTTTGGTGGGCATGATGGAGCGAAGAGATGATTCTGCTTGTTTGTGGTGGTGAATTTTCTTGGCTTCTGCTTGTTGAACACGGTTGACCTCGCATGGGAATGCACTTTGATGCCCTGTATAATTAAATGCCGCCTGCTATTTATAACTTTGATGGAGAAACCCCGTAATCAATGTGAGTCTCTTGAGCAGCAGCAAATGGCTCTCAAAACCGGGGGAGTTTTTATTGGGATGCAATCGAATATTGGGGGCGGGGTGGGGGGTTTCTTCACAGAAGTAAAGGGGGAGGAGCCGAAAACAAATCGACAGAGAATGGCTCGTCAAATGGGTTTTTAATTGTGTAAGAAAAAAAAACCGGCCAGGCTCGTCGGAGAGGAATGATGCAATCAACCCGACGGCAGGCGCGTCCCAGCTCAGTGCCTCTTCATCTCCCGAAAGATATTCGCCACGTTGGGCGACAGCCTTGGCAGGATCTTGAAGAGCTGCACGGCAAACGGAGTTGAAAGAAGGGACACAGAGAGAGGGATAGACTCAAATTTGTTGTTTGCAGAGAGAGAAGAGCGTACCCAGAGCTTGACGCAGGCATCGATGACGACGGGAACGAAGCAGACGAAGACGGTGATGGCGGCCTCGTCCACCTGAAATCCGTAATGTTCGAGTATCGCCTCCACCAGCGCCTCCCACCCCGACTCCGAGTGGTACCTGCCGCGCCCATGCACAGCCCACGTTGTTCATCATCCCCATTCGCCGCCCAATACACCACAATAACTCGTACATGAAAAGTCTCGTAAACGCAAGTCATCACAAAACTTACCCCAAAAAAATGTCGGTGATCAGAATGATGAGGAACGCCTTCCCCGTGTCCGATATATTATTTATAATCTTGTATCCTGTAAACTTGAGCAGCGCCACCTGCAGCAGAGCCGATGATCAAGAACAGAAAGATAGATCTAGAGATGAAGACGACGGCGGGTTTGAGGCGGATGGGTTCGTCACCTTGTTCGGATTCAAGTACATGACCAGGAACAGAGTCATGCCGTATGCCATGTCCGACCAGATGTTGGCGAAGGCCTTCCTGTTCTCCAACCTCCATTCGTCTCTGAGCTCTATTCTGATGGCGCGTTGCACGATGATTAGCGAACAAAATAGCAAAATAACGAGCAAAAGAACATCGATCTATTCATCCATTCAATCTTACGCCTTCTCCCGCAGCTCCAGCCAGACCTCCTCGTCTGAGAGCGGCGGTGCTTTGCCGATCTCCTCCTCGAACCGGAATCTTGCCTTCTCCACCTTCAGCGCCTTGATCATCTCGAGTTTCTGATTTCTCCTCACGTCGAATACCTGGGACGCGAGGGGCACCTTCTCCACATAGCTTGCCAAAACAAAAAAGGGGTTGCCTTCGTTCAGTCATTCCGAATGCTCAGAAAGAAGAGAGCCTCGACACTCGTTCATTCCCTCGCTCACCTGTCTAAAAAGGGCATGAGCATGTAATCGTGAACAGTGAAGTCCACGGCCCAGGGCACGATCAAGAGGAAAGCCAAGAATTTTGCCTGCGCACAATTGAAATTTAATTGAACGCCATGGATATTACGCCACCCGGGGATTTCAAGATAATTAACAGAAGATTGGTCAAAGATAAGAAGAAGGACGCGGCAAGGAAAGAGAGGCAGCAAGGGATCAGTACCGAGTTGGTTGAAGCATAGCGGAAAACCTTATCCTCGAACAGGAGTTCATCGTCATAAGTCTTGAACAAGAAATTCTTGACGGCCCCGACCAATTGCTGCTGGGTCTCCGCTGAATCCCCGCCGTCGAAGGTAGACGAAGGCCCTTCTCTTTCCACCCGGCTAGCAGTCTCCTCTTCACGCTCGCGATGGCGATCCCAAGAAGAAGTCTCATCCCCGGGGGAGGGTGTCTCTAAAAGCCAGTCTTCCCAGACGTGCCGCTCGCCGGAATTCCTGGCTTCTTCTTGGGCCTCTCTCAGCTCCGTAATCACCTCCGCCCTCTTCCTCCACGCCTCGAACTTCTCCTCCTCGGACGGCTGCTCCTCGGCCTCCGACGCGCCGCCGACGTCCTCCACCGCGTCCTTCTCCGTCGCGCCGAACCAGCTCTCCGCGTCCTCGTCGTAGAAGAGCTTCTGCCACCACGACTTCTTCTTCTCCCTTCGCCTGGCGTTCGGGACTAGCCGAAGTCGCCGCATCCTCCCCAAATGGGAAACGACGGGGCGCTTCCCGGCGGCCGAGTCGCGAAACAGGCGTTCATCGGGAACGCGGAGGAGGGCGGAACCCCCGGCCAAGGACAACAGAGTGGGGCTCATTAAGAACATGGAGGAAGAGCCACATCTTTTGCCGCAGCAAATCCTCTGTCAGACGCTGAATCGCAGATGGGTCTGGTGGTATCTCCGCTGCGCATGTCCTGAGAACTTGGAATTCAATCCTGCAACTCCAGAAGCATCGCTCATCGAGGCCAACGAGCGAGATCGTGCTCACCGGAACAAGGAACAGGAAAATTAACAAGGCCCAGGGAAGGGGCCGCGTCCTCCTACCGCCCCGGCATTCTACTCTTGTAGAGGGCGGCTCTCCGCGTCAGAGGGAAAACGGAGAACAGCCCATGGAGGAGGAATGCAGAAGAAGCCTCCCGCGGGGATGACCGAAGAAGCCTCGGACGGACTACCCGATACGGACGATGAGAATAGCCGGGATTGCTGATAGCATTCCTTTGCCGCGGGGGAGGAGAAGGGGTGTGGGGGGGGGGGGGGGGCGGTGGAAGCGTCCAAGGAGCGAGGTCAAGGAGAGAAGGGCGAGGGAGGAGGATAGCGGTATCCGGAGCAGCCCACCCAACCCGCAAGCGAGAAAAAGGGGCAAATGGATAAAAAAACTCGCTCCGCCCCCGAGCGACCTCCTCAGGATTCAGGAATGTCGAGCCCGCATCGGGTCGTGAATCGCGATGGGTCGCCGCCCTCGCGCTCTCCCCCGGCCTCCCTCCACCTGTGTTGTTGTCCTCTTCCTGGCCGTTCGAGCGCTCGAGATGATGGTCCTCAAAGATAAATTATATAGCTTGGGGGCTGGGGCTTGGCTGCTTCTCAAATCGGGTTAATAGCACGAAATATCCCAAATTTTTTAAAAAATCTGAGATATAACCTAAACTTTTTTTTTGGCACGGCATATCCCAAACTCTCTGAGTCGACGCCGACATATCCCGGTGATGACGGAATCCACCTGGCAGCCAGCCACGATGGATTCCACGTCATAACGGGGATTCTGCCTGCCAGGTGTTTTCCGATAAGAGAGAGAAGGAGAGAGTGGGGCATTCTAGAGAGAGAAAGAGATGTGTTCTATAGAGAGAGAGAGAGGCATTCTAGAGAGAGAAAGAGAGGCATTCTAGAGAGAGAAAGATAGGCATTCTAGAGAGAGAAAGAGAGGCATTCTAGAGAGAGAAATGGAGAGAGTGGCCTTGTTCCTTGACTACGACGGCACGCTCTCGCCCATCATCGACAACCCCGATCGCGCTTTCATGTCCGATTCTGTGAGTATTCTCTCATTTCCCTGCTCATTCCCTTCTTATCTTCTCTCTCTAGAATGCCTCTCTCTCTAGAACGCCTCTCTCTCCCTTTCTCTCTATCTCTAGAATGCCTCTCTTTCTCTATCTCTAGAATGCCTCTCTCTCTCCTTCTCTCTCTCTAGAATGCCTCTCTCTCTCTTATCGGAAAACACCTGGCAGGCAGAATCCCCGTTATGACGTGGAATCCATCGTGGCTGCCAGGTGGATTCCGCCAGGTCAAAATCTGGTCGGAAATCCACCTGGCAGCCACATGGATTCCACGTCATCACCGGATATGTCGGCGTCGACTTAGAGAGTTTGGGATATACCGTGCCAAAAAAAAAGTTTAGGTTATATCTAAGATTTTTTAAAAAATTTGGGATATTTCGTGCTATTAACCCTCTCAAATCTCAGCGGAAATGTATATGACTAATGAAAAATAAACTTTATTTGTGTGGTACACAGTACACTGGTACTTTTGATATAGTGTCTACGTCAGGGACAGGGAGAGTGAAAATTATAATTTGGGTCCTCTCTCTCTCTATATCCCAGTCTCGCTCTGTCTCTTTCTCTGTCTCTGTCTCGCTCTCTCTTTCCTCTTTCCCTCTCTCTCCTTCTTTCCCTCTCTCTCTCCCTCTTTCCCACTCCCTCTTTCCCTCTCTCTCTCCCTCTTTCCCTCTTCCCCTCTCTCTCTCCCTCTTTCCCTCTTTCCCACTGACCCACTCCCTCTTTCCCTCTCTCTCTCCCTCTTTCCCTCTTCCCCTCTCTCTCTCCCTCTTTCCCTCTTTCCCACTGACCCACTCCCTCTTCCCCTCTCTCTCTCCCTCTTTCCCTCTTCCCCTCTCTCTCTCCTCCTTTCGCAATATATATTTATATCTATATCAATTTCTATCTATCTCCCATGCCAGTGGCTCCTCCTCTCTGTCTCTCGCTCTCTGGTTCCTCCACTCTGTCTCTCGCTCTCTCTCCATCTCTCGTTCTCTGGCTCCTCTCTGTCTCTCGCTCTCTGGCTCCTCCTTTCTGTCTCTCGCTCTCCGGCTCCTCCTCTCTGTCTCTCGCTCTCCATATCTCTATCTCTCTCTATCGTTGTCTATCTCTCTCTATCTCTCGCTCTCGTTATCTTTATCTCTCGCACTCTCTCTCTCTCTCTCTCGCTGTCTGTCTCTATCTCTTCATCTCTCTCTCTCTCTCTCTCTCTCTCTCTCTCTCTCTCTCTCTCTCTCTCTCTCTCTCTCTCTCTCTCTCTCTCTCTCTCTCTCTCTCTAAGGCTCTAACTAGAGAAATTGACGAAGAGAGACGAAGAGAATATGTCAAGAATATACTCAAGAGAAATGAAGAAAAGTGGGCGAACAAAGACCTAGTATAGATTGTGGGAAGAAAAGAGGAGGGAGAGAAGTAACTCTTTCGCACCAAAACTCTCGCAGTGGGCTGTGGCAAGTCAACAGCTGTTCCACCAAGTGTCCTGAGAAAACTTCCTAGTTCCGGGAAGGCTTTTTGAAGGTTTTTGAAGTCTTTAACAACTGCACGGGTTAGCAAAAAGATCATTCTTTGATCAGTTCTTTAGCTCGACTGGAAATATTGACCCTTTGGAAATATTGACCCTTTGGAGCATGCTCATTTCCTAGAAAACGATATACAAATGGAAGAGGCTCGCTCTAGAGCAGCTGCAGCTGGTGACACCGATGGTTTTGTGAACATTCTAACTGCTTTACGTGTGTATCAAATGAGCTTTGTGAATTAGATGAAAACATGACCCAGCCACTGTAGCACGGTCCGTCGCCACCAAACAAACAATTGTTGTATTCGTGGCGCTCACACAGAAGGAATGATTATGTTAAGATGTTACTCAAGGGAAACATAGGTTGATGGTGCCTCCCATGCTACTCTCCTAGAATATCTGTTTTTTTTTTGTAAAATTAAGCCTTTGCTCTTTTATCTGCCAAAAATCATTCAGGTGCTTATTTTCTCGTTCTTCTGTGCTAGTCGTTGCAATGGTGGTGATAGGTCTACCAATGCTAGTAAGTTCTTTGAAAACATTAGACACGATGAACACTTATTAATAGGTTTTAGTTATTGATTCATGATTAAACCATCTAGAATCACATGTTACCTACATTGATTCATGAACAAAGTATTTTCCCAATATGCATGGAAAATTGACTAATGGTCACCTAGTTTATTCATTCATATAAATTCAAATTAATTCTTAATTAATGCTCATTTGAGGTGATAAGGTCTATATAATGATTCAATTAATTTGTACTTAAATGTCTGGAGTTTATAATAATATATAGTATTTAAAGAGTAACTTTAAGGGTCTTTTACTAAAATGCTTTAAAATGTGTTTTGATGGATGTTCAAAGCAATCCATGCCTTTATAGGGGTTGTGATCAATCACAATAGGCGCTCAGTATATGATTTGATTTGTCACAATTCTAATTATTAAACCAATCAAATGAGGTCAAATTCAAAAAAATATTTTAATAGTGTTAGAGAATATTTTTATCTTCATGTCATTATCTTCAGCTATTTCAGTCTGAATTTATTGATAATTTAAAAAGATAAACTACATAAATAAAGTACTATCCAATAGCATGGTAACATACATAAAATTTTCAGATTATTTTAAATCTGAAATTCTTTGCCTGACAGCTAGTTTTACTCTTAACGCATGAGAGCTATTTTGAACTTATGACAAAACAATAAATACAAGAATTCAAAATTAAAAGCATTCCTATTTCATATTGTCAAATTATAATTAATACATTTGATGGTTGGATTGTCAATAAATTTCCATTATGCCCTTTCAGATTTCTAAGTCCATATATATTATTTTGAGCTGCCATTTCAAACTCCTCTTTATCATTGCTCTTTGAAAATCACAGACCAAAACCTACAGATCTTTCACTCCCTCAAAAAATTTTCAAGCAGAATTTCAGCATTTCTTTAACAGGATATGTGTTCCTAACATCAATCTGAATCCATAACACTTGGAATCATAACATCAGAGTTATTCATGATTCATAGGAAAGAAGGCTGGCCTCTGAACTTCACACGTCCTCAACCACCTGATAATTTTGATATGTTTAACATAAGCTTTATATTAATTTTGAGATTTGATCAACTTATGAATAGTTTATAGCATTTATACAAATTCCTAGAACTTAGAATCACCTCTTCTTTTGAGTTTTTAAATAATTACAAGGGTCGTGATGGATATTATGCGGCGCGCAGGCTAGCGAGCGGCTATGGCGCCCGTTGGGCGGCCAGGGGGCCCATAGGGGGCCACGGGTGACTGCGGGCTTCCATTGGGCTGCCGCTGGCGACCGTGGGTGCCCTTTTGCCGCCCCTTGGGCGCTCATGGGTGGCCATTAAGGCTCCCCTTGGCCACCCCTGGGAGCCCCGGCTGGGGAGGTGGCAACGCCAATGATGAAAAAATCTTAAATAATATAAATACAAGAATTCAAACTAGTGGGTTCGGTGCCTTGGTTTGTCCATGGAAAATACGTTTCCATGGATGTAGAAGCGTGTCGATCTATTCAAAATCGATCTTTAAAATAAAATGTTGAATGTACCTTTTGGGGAACTCGTTCCACCCTTGACTTTGCCGCTCCGAGACCGTTCTGAAGCCGTTCACGCGTCTGGCCTTTAGAAGTATCCATGCGATCACGTGGCTCTTGGATCTCCACCTCTTCCTCTTCAACTCTTCTTGGAGACTCTCTCCTTGGTTGATGTAGAGAATGAAGAAAGGAAGGGGCTCTGAAGTCAGGCTTGCATGGGCACTTAAAACGAGACCCCTTTCCCTCTTTATATTTCACTTAAGATTTTTCTCAAAAAATCCAAAAGTAAAATATATCTACCAATGTCATTATGACCTTATGTGTGTGACCCTCTATGCCCATGTATTGTTGTACTTAATAACTTTAATAGCCTAATAACAATTATTGACCAACCTTATTAATTAATTATATCAACATATAGATTAATTAAATAAGGGTCGATTTAACCCAATCGTTAAGTTAAGTTTCCAGCCCGTGGGGTGCTAAGCTACACCTCATGCTCTAGACGTTTAGAGTAGTTACGAACTCTCTCATGGAACATTTATCGTCATCACTTACCGTATATGTATAATCCATTATCTGCACGAAACAATCTCTTCTTATACCAAGGGTGGATGATCCCGCCTTGACAACTAGATCATCTCTGTGATGTCGGACGTCGTCGATGGTGTCTTCTGACGGGTAATTCACTAAGTGAATGTGACTACGTGAGTGCAAATGACCTTGGTGGAGTGTACGTACAGAGCTGACGAGTGGGGATTCGCCAAGTTTTGAGCTCCGGAACGGGTGACCGATGACGATGGCGGTGACCTTTTGACCCTCGTCGGAGTGACGACAACGACTACGGTGCCAAATAAAATAATTCTGTAGGGGCTCGCATGTGACGGAAGGGCTCGGCTCGTACCTAGGAAGATGCTCAACTCGTAGTTTTCTCAGAAATCTCTCACCTAATCTAGCCCTTGCGTGGTGGAGTGCAGTCGAAAATATACTAAAACAAGTAATATAATGGGCGAACAAGGGACAACATACCTTGTCAGTGGCGGCGTTCGTCGTTAGAAAATCTGTTAGTGTGCAGACTGGTGCGGGTAGGTAGGTAGAAGCGGGCCGATGGAGAAGGCACTATGTAGCTCGGCAGCAGGCAAGTGCGAAGCTGGAGAGTGTTGGCGGAAGTCGTAGTTGAAAGAGACGATTGAGGGACAAGTGGCGAGGCCGCTCGTAAGAACTGATAAAAATATATGTGGCCGGCAAGCCAATCACACATTCTGCATCTCATTCCATATTCATTAATAGAACATATTCATTATAGTGCACGTGTGATGCTCATAATGAAGTCCATGAATACATGATCGGACTTAGTGAATTATGATGAGATCATAATACGGAGATCACTAGTCTTTAAGCATGTGTTCTAAACATTCCTATTCAAAGGATACGCGAGACGGACATCAAAGTCTCCCTATAGAATAGCATTATCTAGTCTCACTCATATGATGAGTATGGTCGGTCCTGTAGCCATTAGTGTGGCGACACTAAGGATAGATAGTGGGTGCTCTTTAGTGGAAAGAGTTCACTAAATTGATCCGTACGAATCCCTGAATGGTATTATACCGAACTGTCAATCAGGTTGATTCATGTCACGGTTGTGTAAGTGGTCCTTAGACCTGAGACACCAAAGACGTCTTGTAGACGGACGGTTGTACTTTGGCTATGGCCAATGAGTCTCTAATCATGGGATTCTTAACGGTCTTAGTTCGGGTGCATCAAAAAGTACACGAAAGCGATTGAGTGGTCAAGATGGGATCGTCCACCCTCGGTATAAGAGGTGATAGATCAAGGAAGACGATGCAATGAAGTCCTTGGCCAAGGCAGTGAAATGTCAGAGAAGAGTTTTCCGATGATTTCCGAATGCATCAGTACTAACTCGGATGATCGATTAAGGTTTGACAGTTGACCATACCCTAAGTCGTCCAAGGAGCGTCAAGTGGATGAGGGATTATACATACACGGTAACCGATGATGAACAGGTTCCATGAGTCAGTCGATACACACTCATTTATATCTTCTAGGACACGAGGTGTGGCTTGGCACCCGACGTGTCGGAGTCTCAACCTATCGATTGGGTTAAATCGATCCGACGTTAATTAATCTATATGACGATATAGTTAATTAATTTGGAAGGCCAATAAAGGTTATTGGGCCGCTGGAGTCGTTAACTAGACTGATACATGGGCCTAGAGGGTCACACGCAAATGGTCTTTTGGACGTTGGAAGATATACTTAAGTTTTGGGGGTTTTTATGAAAAATACCCACTTAGTATAAATAGGGGAAGGCCCTGAACAAAATTCACCCATGCTAGAATTGTTTAGGGGCCTTTCCCATTCTTCTCCACTCTCCCCACACCCCCCTCTCCATCCCTGATGTGATCAGGACGATGTAACGATGCCGATTGAGATAGAACGGGGCTCGTCTACGAGAAGGAGGAGATCTTATGTGCCGAGAACCGCGTGGATACATCTAGAGGCTGCACACTTGAGCAGCTCGACTCGTCTCGCTCTGGGATTGAAGAAATCACGAATGAGATTCGTGCAAAGGTACATTGTTTCAATGTTTTTGTTGATGTCGTTCGATTCGCAAATAGACTTCCGTTGCGCATCATTTTTTATTTGTTCATCCAGATCTAGGCCTCTAGAACCCATCAAGAACGACCGTGCTCGGCGGATGCAACTATAGCAAGAAGCCGGCGCTAATGGCGCGTAGTAGTGGATTCGTCGAATGAGTTCTATTAGTAAGCGTAGAGTCGAATCATCCAACCCGATCGTCACAAATCGGAGTCACGGTGAAACACCACAGTGGCTGGCAAGCTCGGGCGCCTTGAGGTAATGGGCATGTGGTTGAATTAGTTCGACTGAGTGTATTGACCCCGAGTGGTCGCTTGATAGTCGAGTCTGGCCTCCGTCACGGTGCAAATACAACAAACAATACTCCAACTAAAGATGAATCAATCCGGTCAAATGCAGACTCTTGTGACAGAGCGACAGTGGAATGCGACAGGCGTTGCTCAGCGGTTAAAGGGCACACCGTGTGGAGCGTCTAAAAGTGTCTAGTAGTCTTGCCTTGCGTCGAGAAGAATCAGTCTGTCGATGTGCGTCCGAGCAGTCAAACGACCGTTTGACCAAGAGGGCGTCGGGTGTGGCGCGTGCACTTTTGGGCATCCCAGCTGAAGGTGACGGATTGTGACTCACAACAGGAGGTAAGAATGTCAATCACCCACCCCCCTTGAGGTTGTATGTGGATACATGTGTATTGCAGAATGTGGGGGGATCTGGAATGGGATCTGCGACCATCGACGGCAACCTTGCGACGTCGAGAGACTGCCAACAAATGGAAAGATTGTGTGCTATGCGAATATCACACGGGATATGGATGGGGGAAACTGGCATCGGATGGAGGTATCAAGACGGTATTGATGAGTTTGGCGATGCAAGACACTGATGACATCCCATCATACAGGAAGACTATGGCAATGTTGAATCTTGTGCTTTTCTCTCCCCTATCTTCCTTTGCCCCTCTTCTTTTCCTCCTTCTTCTTCCTTTTTCTCCTTTCTCTCTTCTCTTTTCCTTGAAAATTCTGGAATAACTGCAACAAAACACTTCCAGATCTAGAATGAACGTGGTCACATCATGGCCTTATATAGCTCCATGATGGGCCCCTTAAAATCAGTCCAACGAGGGGGAGTCCAATAAGAGACCCCCCCATTTACAACATAAGTAAAGAATTAAGAGATTAAACTATGTGAAAATAAAATGACAAGGACGGTACGAAAATACGATGATATAGACGCGTTACAACAAGTAGGAGATTGATGGATATTATGTGGCCGTCAAGTCAATCACACATTTCATGTTTATTTAAGTTCATTGAATAAAATATTTATGTTCATTATTATTCTGTGTGATGTTTATAATGAAGTCCATGAATACGTGCAATGACTAAGTGAATTATAATGAGATCATAATACAGGGATCACTGGTCTTTAAACATGTATTCTAAATATTCCTATTCGATGAATAGTCGAGACAGACATCGAATTATCCTGATAGAATAACACTAGTTGATCCTATGGCTATTAGTGTGGCGACACTAAGAACAGATGGTGGGTGATCTTTGGAGAAAGAGTTCACTGAATTGATCCGTATGAACCCCTGAATGGTATTATACCTTAACGTCAATCAGGTTGATTCAAGTCACGGTTGTATAAGTAATCCACTGACCTGAGACACCAAAGACATCTCGTGAGTGAACAACTACGTTTTGACTATAACTTACGAGCCTCTAATCATGGGATTCAAATAAGTTATAGATCGGATGTAGTAAGAAGCTTGTGGAGATGATTGAGTGGTCAAGATGACATCATCCACCCTCGGTATAAGAGGAGATTGAGTCGAGGAAGACGATGCAGAAAAATTCCTAGCCAGGGTAGTGAGGATATTGGAGAAGGCGCTCTCCAATGATCCCCGTTACGCATCAGTACTAATCGAATGACGAATTAGGGTTTGAAGATAAACCATACTCTAAGTTGTTCAAGAGTCTCACGCGGATGATGGATTATACATATGTGGTAACCGATGACGGTAAAGATTCCATGAGAGAGTTCAAGACTACTCGATATCTTCTAGAGCACGAGGTGTAGCTTGGCACCCCACTAGCTGGAAACTTAACCTATCAATTGGGTTAAATTGATCCTTATTTAAATTAAACTATATGTTGATATAGTTAATTAATAAGGTTGGTCAATAAATGTTATTGGGCCATTAAAGTTGTTAACTAGAATGATACATGAGCCTAGAGGCTCGCACGCGTAAGGTCAACAGGGCATTGGTGGATATATTTTACTTTGGAGGGTTTTTGAGGAAAACCTTAAGTGAAATATAAAGAGGGAAAGGGGTCTCATTTGAAGCACCCATGCAAGCCTAATTTTGAGAGCCTCTCCCCGTCTCCACTCTCTTCTCCACTCATCCAAAGAAGAGTGTCTTCATGGTGAGGAGATCTTCTAGACCTTCAAGAAGAGTTGAAGAAGAAGACGTGGAGATCTAAGCGCCGAGTGATCACGTGGATACTTCTAGAGGCCGGACGCGTGAAGAGCTTCAGAACGATCTCGGAGTGGCAAAGTCAAGGATGGAACGAGTTCCCCAAAAGGTACACTCAGTATGTTGATTTTAAAGATTGATTGTGAATTGATCGACCACCCTTCCGCATCCAAGGAAACGTGATTTCCATGGACGAACCAAAGCATCGAACCCAATAGGGTGCACTCGTCTTGACGAATACAAAACAGAAATTAAACAAATGAAAGCAGATAATGAAAATGTGACACGTGCGCTGACATGCTCTACCTAGGGTATTTAAACTGGGGCGTCTTCACGGATGCTTTGGCGTGCCGGTCGCGCTAGACATGGATCAACGGTCATGCTGATGACGATGATGACGGCTCCAATGACATTTCATCGACGTCGTTTGGGCGCACTCCATCACTCTGTAAGCTTCTTACTACATCTGATCTATAACTTCTTTGAATCCCATGATTAGAGGCTCGTAAGTCATAGTCAAAATGTAGTCGTCCACTCACGAGATGTCCTTGGTGTCTCACATCAGCGTATCACTTGTACACCGTGACTTGAATCAACCTGATTGACGTTTAGGTATAATACTATTCAGGGATTCGTACGGATTAATTCAATGAACTCTTTCTCCAAAGAGCACCCACTATATGTTCTTAGTGTTGCCACACTAATATCCACATGATCAATTATACTTATTATATAAATAGGATTAGCTAGTGCTATTCTATCCGGGTAATTCGATGCCCATCTCGACTATCCATCGATTAGGATTATTTAGAATTCATGTTTAAAGACTTGATGGAGCACGAGATCTTGCTCCATTAAGGACGACGCCGAAGCCCACATTGTCGCCAGCGACACCGCCTGGTTGACCCCAGCCAGATCGGCCCACAAAGGTGAAGGCGAAGGTACCCTAGTAACTCTGATTTTTGGGCCATATCCTTGCAACGGCTCTTTCGTTTTCCCCTTTGGACCCCCTTTCTTAAATTAAATGTTTAATTGTGTTTTAAGAGGGGCCACTTTCCAAATTGGCCCCCTTCTTTTGGACCTTTGTTGGGGCCCATCACCTTCCCTACATAAGGGAAGGAGAGGGCGCCCTAAGTTTCTTTTCTTAGAAAGGAATTTTAAATTTTTGGAAGAATCCTCATTTGTGAAAGAGGAAGAAGAAGAAAGGAGAAGGAAGGGGAAGGAGCCATGTCTGATCGGAGCCGCCCTGAGCCACCAGGACGCCGCCAAAGCGCTGCCCGCACAGGGAGTTGCCCAGGCAACCGTTCAAATCGACGTCCGTGTCGTGAATTTTCACATGGCCGCTGCACCTGGTTGTTGTCTTTTCTAGGTTGTCTAGGTCCTTCAGGATCGACCAGGACGCTGCCCAGACTGCCGCCTACGCCCGGGGCCGCATAGGCCATCCAGGTCGCTGACCGCCCAAGCCGGTTGACATGTTCGCACAGTGAACTCTCACCTAGTTGTCACGCCAGGTCATTGTCTTCCCCGGGTCGTCTCGGTCGTTCAAGGGGGTCGAGAGCACTGCCCAGGCAGCCATCTGCACCCTGGGCTGCCCATGCCATTCTGGATGTCATCCTCCCTAGCTGTCGTCTGACGCCGACAACCCGTAGCACCGTCCGCTGCTCCGTCCGCCCGCCCGCACCAGTCTTTCCCACCCGCCGTCGCATACCAACGATCTATAGCACCATTTGAGGCCTCATCGGTTCGCGTCATCTTGTCGACCGCCGACCGACGTCGCCAGGCCCGCTGCTCTTTTCGTGGCCCCGTTTGCCCAGGTCAGCCCGTCCAGCTCGCTGCCCATAATGACACCCGCGGCCCGTACGTCTGCATTCGTCCATTCGACCACCATCCAACGCCGCCAGGCCCACTGCGCCGACAGCGGCCCGTCGCTCGCGCCAGCCCATGCGGCTCACCGTTCGACATTACTCAGCACATCGCGCTGTCCATGGCGTGTTCGCCTGCGCTGGCCCGTTCGACCACCAGTCTACGTCGTCCAGCTCGGTGCATCGTCCGCGGCCCTGTGTGCCCGCTCCAACGCGTCCGGCTCGTCGTCTGACGCATGCTCATGCCTCGCGACCGTGCTGCCTTTCATGGCCCCTTTTTACTCCACTCCTGCTCATGTGTCACCTCTCTTGAGACGCGTTCCGCCGCCAGTTGAGCAATGTCGTGCCCGTCTCTGGCACAACACCTCCATCTTCGTCCGTCGGCATCCTGCATCGACAAGGGCGACAACTCTGGGACGACGTCACCGAAGAGGTACCTCGCTCCCCTAGCCCTCTCATTATTCTATCTTTTGTCGTATATCTTTTCAATTGCACTCCATAGTTCTCGGGATAGATTAGGAGAGAGTATAAACGGACTCGAGACTGCCTATCGAGTGTCTATTCTAGGCACGGGCCAAATCCATCTGTTACGTGAAAGCACCAACGAACTCATTCTGTTCAGCGTCGTAGACTCCGTCGTCACTCTGACGAAGGTCAGGGGTCAACATCATCATCATCAATCGCCCACCCCGAAGCATGGAGTTCAGCGAACCCCACGAGTCGGTGCTTGCACGTACTGTCACTTAGGATTTCATTGCACCACCTAGTCGCATTTCCATAGGTCGACACTGACGGACCACGTCTTCGACAATGTCCGCGTTAAAACTGGTATCTGAGCATCACCTCGGCACCCCTCGGGACGACGTCATTGTATCATGCTGTCATTATAATTCACTAAAGTCCCAGACGTCGTCCTGCATCAAGACTAGTGATAACTATATCATGATCTCATTATAATTCACTAAGTCATTGCACATATACATGGACTTCATTATAAACATCACATGGAATAATAATGAATGCAAATATTTTATTTAATGAACTTAAATAAACATGGTAGTGTGATTGGCGTGCTGGCCACATAATATAAATCAGGTAACATACACTTTATCATGTAACATTTCAAGATGTTTGCATAGTGAAGTACTGCTTTGAAATTTTCTACAACCGATAATGATGTCGCTAAAGTTGCATTTGATTTTTTCTACTTATTAAGTGTTCTGATGTAATTCGATTCAACTTCCACAAACATGTCTGTGAATAAAAGTCTGCGTGAAAATGTACCTTGTTCCATCCTATCGATTCTATGTTTTATGAAATGAACATAAAGGAAGGATAAATGATGAAAACGAAGAACACAAAATACACAGTAGTTTCAGAAATAGTCAGGAAGGGAATAAGGAGAAAAAATGGAGAGAGGAATAGTGGGAGAGGAGAAGAAAAGATGGAGAAAATATGAGAAGAGCAGAGGGTGGAATAAAATAACATATGTGCGACTGGATGAAATTAGCAGAGTGGAATGATAAGTGATGAACAAACAAGAGACGGAGTCAAGAAGAGAACAAAACGAAAAAAATTGAGAGAATATGAGTCGTAGAGGACTGTAGAAATGAAAAACAAATGAGAAAAAAGAAGATGAAATAAATGAAAATTGATATACCTAATCCACAATCAAAATCAACTAACACATTGTAAATTGATTAATAGGAAATATGAGCCATGAAAAAATAATCTAAGAATAACATTGCTCTCTTTTCCAAACTAAATGGGAACGGGAGGTAACTCACTCTTCAGGACATATATTTAAGGGTTAGAATCTCCACTTGTCTATGGCCAGAGTTCCAGAAGCTCTGGCAGAATTCCGGAATTGCAGAAGAATCGCGCCGTAAGGTCTGCTGGCCTTCCGTCATTTTTTTTTCTATTTAGTTTTATAATAATTCACACAAAACCTAACTTTAACACCCCACAGGGCTCTGTGTCAAGTGATGTGTGGTTTCTCCAAAGGGGTGTATGATGTGCTGCTCAATTTATTGAGATCTATTGCACAAATTGCACTACTAGAACTTGACTTATGCATGCCCCGTTATCATATTTTTCTGGCCCTTACGCCAACGAATGATGAAGATTTTTATTTTATTTTTATTTACGTCCTAAATCATATATTTCTGTTAGGTTTATTCAGATTTCAATTGATATTAGATTTTAAATTCGAATGAAAATGAAACTATTGATTCAAATAAAATAACTGATACCTTCCGAGGGAAAACCCAAAACAGATTTTAACAATGAACGAATTGGTCTCCAAAGGGAGGGCCCCGAATCAAAATATCCAATCTCGAGTCCCTCACCGAGTAGACATCGCCTTCAATTGAACCGGACTGTGCCTGCCTGCCTGCCGCCGCTCTCTGCCGTTCTCCGACCCGGATCGGAACCCCGTTCTCTTCTGTCGTAGGCGACTTGCGGAGGCGGTGGTGCACTCGCCGAGGGCACACTCTGCGAGCTCAGCGGGTTCCATTTCCGGCGCGCACAGGCGACAATCGAAAGGTCCGTTCTTTTATCAAACAAGACGGCGTCGCTCCTTGTCCCCCCTTCCTCTCTTTGGAATCGTTGCTTCTTCCATTGTTTCCTCATCTGGCTGCAGAAATCGATCCCGGTCTGCAGAAATGAAAATCTTTGGCCGGCGTTGAGGGTTCAGGTCCAAGACCCTCCTCGTCCTCTCCCCTCGCCTCCGTTGAAAACAAGCCCTAGGGTTTCTTCTTTCGGGGATATGGGGAGCGTGGTGGAAGACGAGCAAAAGGCGTACGCGGAGTTCCGGGAGAAGGTGAGGAGGACGGTGTTCATCGACTGCCTGTCCCCGGCGGCGACGGCGCCGGTCGTGAAGGCGGCGATCGGGCAGTTCGGGAAGGTGCTGAGCGTGCGCATCGTGCCCAAGCTGCCCGAGGCGGCGGAGGGCGGCTCTCTGCCGCAGGGCGCGCTCGTCGAGATGGAGACGGCGGCGCGAGCCAAGGCTGTGCTTCAGGCCACCGGCGACATGCCCTTCATGATCTCGGGGATGCCCCGGCCCATCTCGCCGATGCCCGCCACGGAAGACATGTTCTCGGACCGACCCAGGAACCCCGACCGGCCCAGGATCGCCGCCCGCTGGCTCGACGACCCCGCCGACCCCGACCTGCCGGCCGCCCAGAGGCTCCGCCAGCTCGCCGCCAAGCACGCCAGGGAGCGCGCCGCGATGCTCCAGGTGAAGGAAGAAGAAAACGCGCGCGCAGCAAGTGTCATTTCTTCTTCTTGAACTTTACAATTGAGTTTTGGTTGATGGCGCGCAGTACCAGCTGGAGGAGGAGGAGAAGCTGGAGGGGCAGCAGAAGCAGCTGCTGCGGCAGAGCTACGACAAGTACGAGCTCATCCAGGGCATCATGCAGGACGGCTCCCTACGCCAGCTCGCCTCGTACTACAACATCCGGGTGGGGGAAGACGACGACCCCGGCCTTCCCTAGCTTAGCTAGCTAGCTCCTCTTCCCTGCCTGCCCCCGAACAATTCTGGTGCGAGAAAAGGAAACGGATCCAAGGAAAAAGGGAAACGGAGAAGAAGGTGTCGGTGGCTTGCCCCCTGTTTTCATCCCGTAGTCTAAGGGAAGAAGAAGAAGAAGAAGAAGAAGAAGAAGAAGAGGAGGAGGGGGGCGGCGGGGCGGAGTGCGGGGGCGGCGGAGTAGTTGTCGATCATGATGTTGAAGCGGCAGGCGGGGGTGGAGGGGTCGCGGTCGGTGGTGGCGGCGAGGCCGTCGAAGTCGCAGGCGCGGGCGTCCTGCACGTTCTCCTGGAAGTAGTTGTTGAAGGCGTAGGAGGCGTTCCCCCGCGCGTCCAGGTTGCCGCAGGAGCTGCCGTAGCCGAGGCTCGTGCAGTCGCCGTTCTGGCACGCGTAGGTCACCGCCGCCGGCAGGTCCCGCGCCGTCACCCGCGCCGAGGGCTTGAGCACGCACCACACCCGGTCCAGGTACTTGACCCCCCTGGCCGGCACCAGCCCCGGCCCCGCCGCCTGACCCGGCTGCAGCCCGCCCAGGCTGAGCGCGTACTTGGGCCGGCCGTCGTAGGCGAACACGCCCCAGTGCCGCTCGAAGTTGCCCGGCTGGATGCTCTTTTGGTCCTCGTCGATGAGGCTGAACAGGTACGCCTCCATCGGCCCCGGCCGCAGCGGCGTCCCCCGCCCTGACCGCAGCCAGTTCATGAACCCCTGGTTGAACCTGCCGCCATCCCCCAGCCATTTTTACTCGTGAAGAATCGATGAATTGATGATGATGATGATGAAGAATCGATGATATGATGATGATGATACTTTTGGGCGTTGGCGGGGTTGGCGCTGCGGTAGCCGTCGGTGGGCCAGCCGACCTCGCCGACGAGGATGGGGAGGTCGGGGACGCCGTTGCGGGCGAGGGCGCGGACGAGGGTGTCGTGGTTGGCCTCAAAGACGTTGGCGTAGGTGGTGGAGCCGTCCTGGACGGTGTAGCCGCCGTCGAAGAAGGCGTAGTCGGCGGGGAAGTCGGGGTCGCTGTACAGGCTGATGAAGGGGTAGATGTTGACGGTGAAGGGCGCCCCGGTCTGGGCCAGGAACTGCACGATGCCCACCATCAGGTCGCGGATGTCCGCCCGGAAGTCGCCTCCCGACGGCAGCCCCGTCCCCGACTCGTACACGTCCGCGTTCAGCGGCACCGTCGCCTTCACCGACCCCGCCAGCTTCGCCGCCGCCAGCGCGCTCTGCACGTTCCGCAGCGCCGGGAACGTCGTCCCGATGAAGCTGTTGTTGTACGTCTGCAGGAACGGCTCGTTCCCCACCGCCACGTACCTGCGAGCAACAAGGGCGAGATAATAGGCGGAGAAGACAACAGAAGAAGAAGAAGACCAGAGATTGAAGAAGAAGACCCGAGATTGAAGAAGAAGACAACAGAAGAAGAAGAATGAAGACGAAGACATTGCTCGTCTTGACCTGATGAGGACGCCGTCGTCGAGGTAGGAGGAGACGTTCTGGGAGACCCAGCGCTGGGCGTTGCGGACGTCGGCGGCGAGGGAGGCGAGCATGTCGTTGGGGATGCCGACCATGACCTCGAGGCCGCTGCGGCGGAGCGCGCTCAGGATCGCGCCGTCGGCGTCGAAGAGCTTCACCTTCTGGAAGCCGTTGTCCTTGAGCAGCCGCACCACAATGCCCGGCGGCAGCGGGTTGCTCGTCTGCGTGCCCCAGTTGGCCCCGATTCCCGCCGCCCCCCCCGCCGCGCACGCCCAGAGGCACAGCCCCACCGCCGCCCACCACCGCGCTCCCCCCGCCATGGTCCCCCGCCCTCTCCACCCTCTCTCGATTCCGAGCAGCGCTCCGGGAAGAGGAGGACGAGTCCGAGGAGGGACCTGTTTTGTGCTCCAAAACGGGCAGGCAGGAGAGGGAGATTGTGGCGGCGCTGCGGTAAATTTTGTAACTGAGAAGAAACAACTTATTAGATAAGATTCCCTCCCGGCCGGCTCCCACTGAGGGAGGCGAGCGATGAGCTGTGTGGCCTCTCCTGGTCCCGAGGCATCGAACAGTCAAACGCTCAACAGTACTCAAAAGGGAGAGGCGGTGATGAGGGGGGAGAATTAGGTTTTAATCTGGGAAAAAAGTAAATGTCAATATGAGACTTATTATATTCTTATAACCGGTTGAGTGATGCTGAATTTTTTAGCCATGGGTATTTGGGGGGTATCAGGTCGGAACCCAGTAAGTATTCCAACTAGTGTTAAGTTATGTTTGATTTAAGCATACATAACTCGGAAATTCTGACTTTTGGTATCATTTTCCCTGGATTTTACAAAAACTTGGGATTACATGTATGATGTCCTAGTTTTAAAACAAATTCATCTGATTCGTGAGATTCTATCATGTCGTCAGATCATTGATAACCTGTATATGTGTTCCGAATATTTTTCCCTCGAGTAAACTGGTTCTTTCTCGATTTTGAATAATTCCGTCATTAAACACAAGTTACCGTTTTGTTAACTATATTCTCCCTGAGTGATGTAGAAATTAGGGACATAAATAAATTTCATATTTGCGTGCAAGCAAAAATGATATCGTTAAAATTTGTCCATCTGTTAATATCTAGATGGAAATGATTCTCATTTCGGCATTCTCATTGTAGTCCAGTAAGAATCTTTAGTCAGATATCTATAAGGACGCATGAGATCTGCAGTTTCATCAATGCATCGGCATTTGACTATGCTAAGCAAGTGATGATAATTTAGAAGTCCACTCCGTTGGGAGCATAGAGCAACTTTTATGAATTTTAATCCAACAATTGTCATCACTTGCTTATTGTTTAATGAATTTGCTTCATTTTATAATGAATTATTATTTTAACAAAGTGCATTAAAGAGATCTTTTTTGTCCAATAGAACACACACCACAAGCGCCTCAATTGAGTCGGTAAAGACAAAATCTGTTTATCAAAGTGCTTCTCTGATTGCTCGAGACATCTTTTCAACCATTAAATTTTCATTTAGTTCCATTTTTAGTAACATAGTGAAGAATATTCCATTAATAATGCCAAAAGGGGTGGATGGGATACGTATTTGTTGTTCGAACTCATGTCGATCTACATACAGTATGAAGGTTACAGAGTCAATTGGTTCGAATTCATGTCGTCAGTAATACGAAAGAAAGTTAACCCAGCCTAATGGCTGCCTTTATACACGTAGTCATTGAGCGATTGGAATTGAGAAGGAGAGACAAACTGTGAGTTGTAGGTTGAGAAGTAAAGTGAGTATGTCGATTGATTTCCTTAAATCGGAAACCTCAAAACCCTCTTGGATAATAGCCTAAAAGCCACCTCTTTATCCGCACCCAAAGTTGCACGTTGCACCTAGATCTACAAAAGTTTGACTACAACTAAGACCATTAATGGTGTTGTTGTGAGCAGCTTAAGCAGTAGCTAGCTTGTAAATTACTCTATATAGCCGATGGAAAGTACTTCAGTCATCGGTACCACCTCACAGGAGGCGTGAATACTTCACTATGTTTATAGAACGACGAGGTGCGCTATTTGAAGCACCCCAAGTGCTGTGTTATGTGAATGGGCCTTAACGCTCAAGCCCCATCGCAGCTCTCTGCCATAATTTCATGCCCAAAAAAATTCATCTATAATTTCTGGTTAATTTAGATTATTTATTAATGTTAAAGCAAATTTTGTGTATTATTCTCAATTTTTTGTTCATTAATTATTAACACTCAAATATAATAAAAGATCTTAACATGTAGGTATTAAGACCTTAACGGGTTGACATTACCTTTATTTATTCATGGCATATAGATAATCCCAGTATATGAAAATTTTTACTTTTCCTGATTTCTTGATGTTTGACGTATTTTATTGATTTCAGTTAAGTACTTCACTGTTTTCAGAAAGAAATAGATTAACATATGGCTTGGGAGATTTACTTTGTAATTTATCATGAATTTATCCATTATTGTAAGAGCATTCCCGTTAATTAATATTTTTCATCTAAATATTAAATTAGGCGGTTATTGTCTTGATTATAGATCTACTAAGGCACTTGATTATCCATTAATATATTTAATCGTTCGGTATGGAAAAAAATGTATAATTTATATTATTTCAACTTACAAAATGGGCAATGTGTGACAAAAATTGGGCACATAATGCTAGCTTTGACAGCCCACAACAATCATTGTGCCCAACAGCGCAGTGAAGTCAATAAACAATCACTATGTTAGTCATTTCCATAAATTAGCCATTTTCATCTAAATATTAAGATGTGCAGTTATTGTGTAGAGCATGGATCTACTAAGGCACTTGATATCCATTAGTATATTAAATCATTTGGTATGCTAAAAATAGGATTGTATTATTTAAACCTACAAAACGGGCAGTTTGTGATGAAAATTGGGCACACAATGCCAGCTTTGATACCCTGCAACACCCATGATGCCTCAAACCTCGTTAACATACATAAAATTTAACAACATCTCTCCTCTGTCTATCTTAATTCTTATATCATTTACTATTTTCTCCCTTATCTTAAAAAAATCACATTCACGTCTTCCCTAAATATAATCTCTCAAACTACCAGATCTATCTCTTTTACCCAACACAAAACTTATTAGTCATAACATATTTCCTAATATCTCTCGTCAACTCATTTCAATTAACTCTCAATTAAAAATCCAAACATAATTATTCTACCACTTATTTTAACCTCATCTTCAATTATAATCCATCAATTCATTTCATCATTCTACTTCCAAACTATTCATGATATCTATCAAAATACCACCCCATAAGTGATCTATATGATATCATATATTATCTATCCTTAATTCTTACTTTCCCTAATATCATCTAATATCACTTATTATTACATACTATCTTAAAGTTTTCTTCCACTTGTTAATTAATTTATCTTCTACTATTTTTTCTCTCTGTATTATTATTAAACATCTCTTATATTGTCTTATTATACATTGTTCTTTGAAATACTTATTTCATCGTCATATTAGTCCATTTCCCTACCTTTAGTATTGAATTCAACTCAAAAGGCTAGTCCCTGTGGAGACGACATCACCCCCATTTTGCATATATTACAATGAGCTTAGATAATTATAAATTCTATTTAATTTGGGCAAATTAAATCACAATTAACATTTTATTTAATTTGGACACTACAATTAACATTGTCATTTGCTATTGTCAGTTATCAAGTCAACTTTGCACACATAATATCCATAAGTTGAGCATTCCTCGAACAAGTTATGTTGAGTTCTTCAAGTGCCCAGCCTTTAGACATGCCCGCACAATATTTGGAATGTTGTAGCTCCTCCTCCGTTCAGATGTGACCGTTATTTATACACAGCGATTGTTTCATGGTCCTGATTGCATACAATGAGAAGAGAGCACATGGAGATGAGGGAAAATATGGATCTAGACACAAAGAACTCTTGACTGGTTGCGTTCCATTGAGGATTTCTCCCATCTATACTTGACAAAAAACTTTTCATAGAACCCCTTAACTTTGAGTATAATCAGATGTCAATAGAACATTTGAATACGACCCTCGATGCCCATGTATCACTCTGTGAATACCTAATAGCCTTTATTGGCCAACTTATCAAATATATATCATAGACCACTTAATCAAACATTGATTCTGCACACTCAATAATTGAGTTGCTAGCACACGAGGCTCCAAGACACACCTCTTTCAGGGCCCAGCCCCTGCAGGGGGGGAACTGATACTGGATCCGGATTTTGGGTCCATCTAAACAGTAGGACCAAACTCCAGTCCGTCCAAATTTAGGTCTTCCGTTGTGATATTTATTCGGTTATTCCCTATGAAAATTATCATCCACTGTCTAACTTCAGTTGAAATGTGACATTTTCAAGTTGCCGAAATGGGCCCAGAACATCAGGCCTGGCCCAATAAGGGCCCAACCAAGTCCAACACCTGCTGCTGCTGCGGGAGCAACAAGCTTACATCCAAAACAGGGGAAAGAAATGTGCGTTTTGTTTCTCATTTTATCCCCCGCGCGCTTCGCAGACGGCGCAAGGGGGGGAAGTCGCACGAACAGAATCCATGGCGCAGTTGTGGATCGTCGGCTCGCACGGCTTTCTCCGCCCCCGGATGATTGCTTGACTTCCTGATTCCTGCCCAGATTCGGACCCCGCTGTGGAATCAAATTTCTCCGTAAAGTCCATTCATTCAAAAATTCGTCGCTTCGCAGACTGCAATTGAATCGCACTCCCGCCCAACCCTGCGGTCTCCTCTCAACCTACTACCTCATGGAATGGATCTCCTCACGGGCGCATTTTTCGTATTGAATCCCCCGGGTGGTGTCGGTTTGTGCTCCTGCCCCATCTAAGTTCACAATTCCGCTTTTCTCTCATGCGGGGCGTTGCCTCGTAGTCACCGATGAACATGCCCGAGTTTCGCCTTCCGCCCGGAAAATTGGGCGAAACATCAGTCTATTGCTCTCATTTATGACCTAGCTTCTGCCCTTAATCGGCTGAAGTGTTGTCCCCTTCTCCGAGGATTATCTGATTATTGCCTCTTTGATACATTCATCATCACGAAATTGCTATTCCTGTCGAACTGGCTGAAATACATTCTAGCTCTGTATTCCTTTTGGTCCATTTTTTTCAACAAATTTGTCATCTTTACTGAACTGTGTTAATTTCTCAGACCCGTAATCAAGTTGGTCATCGGCGAAGCGGCATCTCCCGAGCCGTCAAGCTCCCGATTACCGAAGATGCAAAGTACGGGGGCTCTTGGCAATATGGATCCCGAGATGACTGCGCACCGCAGATTAATGTGTGACAAAATGCAAGTTCTCTTTTCTCTGAATATCTGCTCTCCGTCTAATTTGTCGAACTACTGACAGGCACCAATGGGGCGGTCAAATGAATTATTTCTCATTTCTCATGATGGGGTTGTCAAATGATATTATTTTTGAAAATTGTTTCTTTTTTTCTGCCAGTTCAGTGAACTTTTCAGGTTATATCAAGACATTTATATTCATTGCCGTCTTTATTTATTGCGCGATAACCATACATAGCGATACTTTTAGACTGATTGATTTCTCCCAAACTACTTGACGGCAAAGTCGACTGCATTTTTTTCCGTGCTAGTGAGGTGCAATTTCTTCAAACTAACTTGTGAGGTCTTAGGTGTTTATTAACTAGTTTTCCATGCTTTATATACTCTAATCGGTCTACCATGGGAATCAGTCATGTGCTGGTTTCTCCAAAATCAATGAATTTCCGATGGTTCTTCTACGAATTTCTCCTTTTCCGGAGAACCTTTTCGTTCTTGAATTTTTGTTTCGTGAGGTGGCTTGCTTGTATCATTGTGCGACTATGCTATGATTAGACCGTGTTCCAGAACAAGAAAGAATGACCTTGCTATTTCCTCGCTGTGCAGAACGCAGATCTTCCACCAAAAGCGTGCAAATTTGAGCGCTGAATTTCTTCAAAAGTTGCCCGATCTTGTGAGGCGTTTGGAATATGGGCTGTACAGATCAGCTGCCACCAAGGTCTTTATTTCTGTCTTTTTCTTCTCTTTGAGTTTTGTGGGTAATTACCATCATGACATCATTTTATAACAGCATCTATCATGACATCATTTTTTTTTCAAAAAAAAATCATTACACAAAAAAAAGTTAATTGACTCCCATCTAAGCAGAAAACTCCTTTCCGTTTGGGCGGGCATACATTATTGTGATCATTATTCAAGTCTGCTTTAGTTTATCTTTTTCTCGTTGATGCCTTAGTTTTTTTTTTGTTTCTTGAGATTCTGTTGTCTTAGTTTGATTTATGCCTATTTCTATTTCCCTCATTTTTTATTCAGGATGATTATTTGAACATGGAAACCTTGGAAGGTCGTCTACATGCAGTGTTTAGGAGTTTCTCCAGTCAAAGCAATCCTTCCCGTGCATCTTCTTCCATACCCGTTAACACCATGATACCGACGCCGGGGATGTCGCAAAACCATCTTTCAAGGTCTTCCTCTGCCAGTTATTTGGCTACTTCGATGTCCAACTCTAATGGGCCTGGTAGCATTGGAGTAACTTCTTCAGTTTCCGGTAATGTGATGCACCCTGCTAGTGGTATGTACTTTTTTCTCTTTCTGTTGTTAAAAACGAGTAATATTCCTGAAGTCTAAGAACTACTTTGTCCGTATTATTCCTGAAGGTCCGCTACCTGCTGTGTACCCTCAAGCCCCGCCAAGTGTGTCTGTGGCTGCATCACAGCTCACAACCCAGCTGATGCCCACTCCAGGATTGACAGCCAGACAATCCTTTCCGACGAATTCTGATTACAGAAATGTGGATAGGATGTCTGGCATCGAGTCAACTAATTTGGCCCAGCAGGATCAACTATTCCGTAAACAGGGGCAGGGTCCCCAAAATCAAAATACTGGCGCATTGCATGGCCTTGGATCCTATGTGGGAACCAGTTCTAGAACCAGCATTCTCCAGAGTTCTCGCAACTTCCCAAATGGAGCTGCCAATAGTGGAGGTGCGTCACTATTGGCTAACTCTTCTTCGCAGTACATAAATGGGTCAGCAACATCTGAAGGGCTCATGAGTGCCACAATGCCTGTTGTCCCAGGTCAGCACAGCACACGTTTATTATTTTGTTATGGCGTGATTTGAATATTTTTTTTCTTTTTCCAAAGTGTGTTTTAATGGCTGCAGATGGATATGGGGTGAACGCAGTTGAATTAGGAGTAGATTCGAGTTATGTTCGGAATATGGAATCCATAAATTTGCAGCAAAAATCCAAAGTTTATTCTCCCTGTCAGGGCCATCAATCAGGCTTATCCTCAGTACAGGAAACATCTATAAACCCTAAAGGCACATCTACGGAAGATCATATAAGGTATCGGCAACAGCAATTTCTGCAACAGCCTACACAGGCATATGGCCCATTGTCTCAGCTGCAACGGAAGCAAAGTCAGCTAAACGAGCAAGATGCGCTGAGGAAGGCTTCGCCAAATCATTCATCTAGGACAGCGAGTTATGGTGGCCCAACCTCAAGCAGTCGTGAGAATGATGGTCGTCCAGACTATTTAATTTCTCAGCCTGCTGTACAGGCTGATCTTTCTTCAAGTTTTTGCAGTCAGCTTCAGCAAACTACTACAACGGGTTTTCATGAGGTGCATGCTCTTAAGTCTGGCTATGCGCAAACATTATCGCCGATACAACCGGTATCACATCAGCGGAACCGGATTAATGAATCACTGAATGAACTCGATTCTTTGTCTTCTTCATCAAAGCCTGAGACTTTTTTGCCATGCCAATTCCGTAAGTCTGAGTTGTCGAATGATGAGCGACAGGTTTTTCACAATGAATTTCAGCACAGGATTATAGGATTAGATGAGGCCGAGCGACCTCATTATTCTATCCAAGGACCTGCTAATGGGAGCTCTATTTCTGCAGCTGAAGAGGCAGTGACGATTGAAGGGGAGGGGAAATCTAGAAATGTGATGCGTGAGCGACAGTATCTTAATCAGCAGAGATGGCTACTGTTTCTGCGGCATGCCCGTCGGTGCCCAGCTACGAAAGGCAAATGTCCCGAAGCTAACTGCTTGACAGTGCAACAACTCGTGTCACATATGGCAAACTGCAAGGGGCTCCAGTGTGGGTATCCTCGTTGTCGTCAGTCGAAGGCCCTCGTGAAGCATTACTGCAGTTGTCGTGCGGTAGATTGCCCAGTCTGCGTTCCAGTTCGCGTTTATATATCAAAACAGAGAAAGGCTGCTGGTCACTCTCCTACAGTTGCTAATTCAGCATCTTCGCTGCATGCTCCCCTTAGAACTGTTATCAATGGATCTGGTCCTGAAGCGCTGGTGACAAACAAGGTAGCTCGAGGCGTCGAAAGGTCTGGTGATATTCAGTCTTCTTTTAAACGTATGAAGGTTGATTTATCTTCCTCTTCCCTTGCAATCAATGGTGAAAACCAAATGATAACATCCCATGCATCAGAAGAGGTGCAGGCCAAAGTAGAGCAACACGAAGACTTGAGATTTGTCCCAAGGTCGGAGACTGTTGAAATGACAACAGCACCTGCTGTTTCTTCTGTTTTCAAAAACGTTGTTACAAAGGATGGCGTCATGGATGGCTATTGCTCAAAGCCTGCTGCCCAGATTATAATGTCTAACGAAAAAGATAACAATCAGAAACTGGAAAACATGCAGGTTGATGGACCAGCACCCTCAAACCAGTTGATGATCAAACAAGAAATAAGTACTTCTTGCGAATCTATTGCTAATACAAAACCAGGGAAGCCCAAGATTAAAGGTGTATCATTGACTGAATTGTTTACCCCAGAGCAAATCAGAGATCATATCAATAGTCTCAAGAGATGGGTGGGCCAGGTTGGTTTTCTATCTTATCATAGGAGACTTTAAGGTTGAATATCAATTCATTTATCTTTTATAGAATCTTCCATTGTCGAAATGTTTGTTTCCCTCTGTTTTTTTCTTCATTTTATTCTTTCAGTGGCACTAGGGTTAGATTTCGCCTGAGAAGTGAACTCTTAAGATGAGACTAGGACGAGTGTTCCTTTCTCATTCCGCCGCCCAAAATTTTGGATGGTGAAGTAAATGATTCCCTAGTTTTGATAAATTGAGCAAATATTTGTCTTTCTGTTGCATTAAGATCTAAGTGGCTGCATGTTTGTTGTGGTTGGACACATTTAGATTGTTTGGAGTACGTGAATTCGTTCTGACATTCTTACTATTTGCCTTTCTCTTTCTACTTATCTATTTGTCGCTACTTTTGTCTTTGTTTGCTGATCTTCTTATATCAAGATATATAGCATGGCGTAAAATCTTTTTTGGGATTTAGATTGAATACGAGCAGTAGGGGTTTGGTTTGTGTGCATAGACGGAATTTCAGAATTCGTCGTTTCTCGCCGATCTCTAGAATTAGAATCTCAAATAACCTCTTCGCAGGTCAAATGACCATCGTCCTGTAGTTTTGAGTGACTTGGTATATATTTTTAGTTGGATTGATAAGTCCAACATATCAATCAGGTTGTCTAGTTACTCTACCATACCTATGAAGTTCTTTTGTGCCTATCTGAGTAGGTTTATGGACTGAGTCCTCATTTAATGAGATTGTTTGGGTTTACTGGTCTGGAATTTTTTCACGACCTACTTAACTCTCGCTATTTTCTTATAGAAGATACTGGTCTTCCAAGAATACAACCCTTTTGGTAAGGAACACCTTTTGATATTGTGGGTGGTAGTAGTATCCAAAAGTCTCTTTTGGATATCCATCAAACCTACGCTTCTCAGTCTAGTTTTCCCCCATAGAGTTCATGGGTTACTTTTGATTTTCCAATCTGGAATCGTGAAAGCGATTCTTCAATGTTTTCCTGGTATTTTTATTTCATTTTATTTAATGGTGCCTTTTCCTCTATAAAAGTCTTTAAATCAGTTTGCTATTTCTTGTGCAGAGTAAAGCGAAGGCCGAGAAAAATCAGGCCATTCAATGCTTAAGTGAAAATTCATGCCAATTATGTGCAGTAGAAAGGCTCACCTTTGATCCTCCTCCTATATATTGCTCCCCATGTGGCGCTCGAATCAAGCGTAACGCCCCATATTATACGGTTGGCACTGGCGAGACTCGTCATTTCTTTTGCACTCATTGTTACAACGAAAGTCGAGGTGATTCTATCGAGGTGGAGGGGACCTCACACCTGAAGGCACGGTTTGAGAAGAAGAAAAACGATGAGGAGACTGAAGAATGGTGGGTTCAATGCGACAAATGTGAGGCTTGGCAGCATCAAATATGTGCACTTTTCAACGGGCGTAGAAACGATGGAGGAGACGCAGAGTACACATGTCCAAATTGCTATATGAAAGAGGTGGAAAATGGAGAGCGCTCTCCTTTGCCGCCGAATACTGTTCTTGGTGCTAAAGATTTGCCTAGAACATTGCTGAGTGATCACATCGAGCAACGTCTCTCAGTGCGTCTGAAATTTGAACGACTAGAAAGGGCAAGAAGCCTTGGGAAAAATGTCGAGGAGGTGAGTTCTTCTTGTCGTATTGCTCTACATTTTCCTTTTGTTTTTTTTTCTCTGGTTCTTCTTTCTCAAGTACTTTACCATCAACTAAGGCTCTCTTTGTCTGTGAGAATCGCGCGAGTCCCAAAAAGATTCGTAAAAAGTACGGTAGTGTTTTAATTCTTCACGCGCATTACTGTACGTTGCATAGTGTTGCATTTCGAGTTCTCTCTGACTATACGACATGATTTGGCTTTGAATGACTTGAAGGCCCAATGTAAATGATTGACGAAATAATTGGGCATTATTTTGTTTGCTCTTCAGAGTAACACCCTACTTTAGTTTTGAACATACTAGTTTGTTTCTTTTCTTTGCCCGCCCATCTCTGTTGACCGGAGAAATGAAGGTCTCCGGAACAGACACATTCAATTCACTTTTCGTTTCATTTGCAGGTACCAGGAGTAGAAGGACTCGTCGTCAGGGTTGTATCTTCTGTAGACAAGAAGCTGGAAGTGAAGCCAAAATTTCTGGAGATTTTTCAAGAAGAAAATTATCCATCGGAATTTCCTTACAAGTCCAAGGTATAGTCTGCCGTCATAATGAGCATGCACGAGGCTTCATTTCTGTGAAAAATTCGAGTGATATGAAGTGAGGTTAGATGTCTGTGGTTTTGTTCAAATCTGTTTACTCGAAGAATTGTTTCTTTCCTGCAGGTGGTATTACTATTTCAGAAGATTGAGGGCGTCGAAGTTTGTCTTTTTGGGATGTACGTGCAAGAGTTTGGTTCGGAATGTCAATTCCCAAATCATCGGCGTGTCTACCTGTCATATCTGGACTCTGTGAAATATTTTAGGCCAGAAATTAAGACAACTTCCGGGGAGGCCTTGCGCACGTTCGTTTATCATGAAATTCTGGTACCAATCTTTTCTTATTATTTCTGTATAGTTCCATCTAGAATTTCAACTTACTTTCGGAGTCTATTTCGACATCTTTTGGTCGAGGTGTTAACGACGACTGAGGGACTATCTTGCCGCGATTCCTGTCAGTTTTTTTTATTGAAGCTTCATGTTTATTGTTTCAGATTGGGTATCTTGAATATTGCAAGAAACGCGGTTTTACTAGTTGCTACATATGGGCGTGTCCCCCGTTGAAAGGGGAGGACTATATACTCTATTGCCATCCTGAGATTCAGAAAACTCCCAAATCTGATAAACTTAGAGAATGGTGAGCCTGAACACCCGCATTCGTCCCGTTTCCATTCTTCTTTTTTTATTGTGATTGATAATATTTTAGTAGCTTACGTCGAATCCTACTTCAGGTATCTTTCAATGCTGAGGAAGGCTACGAAAGAGAACATTGTTGTTGATCTGACTAATTTGTATGACCACTTCTTTGTGCAAACGGGAGAGAGCAAAGCCAAAGTGACGGCCGCCCGTTTGCCCTACTTTGATGGTGATTATTGGCCCGGCGCCGCAGAGGACATGATCAACCAGCTTCAACAAGAAGAGGACGATAGGAAACACCAGAAAAAGGGCAAAGCGAAGAAGACGATAACCAAAAGATCTCTCAAAGCGGCCGGTCAGTCCGATTTGTTGGGCAATCCGTCGAGGGATTTTTTGCTGATGCAAAAAGTAAGAGTATACAGTTCTCCTCTCTTTTTTCTCCCCATTTTTTTTAAAACATGTTCGGTTTCAATCGTGATGGTTAAAATATCTTTTTTTCCCGTAATCTGGCAGCTTGGCGAAACGATCCTCCCGATGAAAGAGGATTTCATCATGGTGCACCTGCAGCACGCCTGTTCTCATTGTTGCGTGCTCATGGTTTCCGGATCCTGCTGGGTGTGCACGCAGTGCAAGAAGTTCCAACTGTGCGACAAGTAAGCCGTCATTCCAACTGTGCGAGAATTTCAATGTAGTCGTCGTTTTTTTGAAATAAACCATGCCGCCTATTGTTGTGTGCCCGGCAGGTGTTACGAGGCAGAAGCCAAACGCGAAGACAGGGACAGGCATCCCGCAGGCTCCAGGGACAAGCACCTCTTTTCCCGAGTAAGAATCGAGCCACAACTATTTATTTTCGGAGGATCTATCCATCTAATCTTCTCTTCCCCCCCCTGTGCGGTGTGCGGTGTGCGGGGTGCGGTGACCACCTTTTGTTGACCTTTTGTCTTTGTTGTTTTCGGCAGGTTGACGCGATGGGGCGGGACGTGGCGGAGGAGACGAGAGACGAGGACGAGATCCTGGAGAGCGAGTTCTTCGACACGAGGCAGGCGTTTTTGAGTCTGTGCCAGGGCAACCACTACCAGTACGACACGCTGCGGCGGGCGAAGCATTCGTCGATGATGGTGCTGTACCACCTGCACAACCCGACGGCGCCGGCCTTCGTGACGACGTGCAACCTGTGCCACCGCGACATCGAGACGGGGCAGGGGTGGCGCTGCGAGGCGTGCCCCGACTTCGACGTGTGCGACGCCTGCTACCAGAGCGGGGCCGCGGGCGAGCACCCGCACCGGCTGAGCAGCGCGCCGTCGGCGGCGGAGCGCGACGCGCAGAACAAGGAGGCGCGCCAGAAGCGGGTGCTGCAGCTGCGCAAGATGCTGGACCTGCTCGTGCACGCGGCGCAGTGCCGCTCGCTGCACTGCCACTACCCCAACTGCCGCAAGGTGAAGGGCCTCTTCCGCCACGGCATCAACTGCCGCACCCGCGCCTCCGGCGGCTGCGTCCTCTGCAAGAAGATGTGGTACCTCCTCCAGCTCCACGCCAGGGCCTGCAAGGAGTCCAACTGCCACGTCCCCCGCTGCAGGTTTTGATTATACTCCTCTTCTCTACTCTTATATCTCCCTCTCTCTCTCTCTCTTAACACGTGTGCATCATGCCTCTTCTCTCAACTTACATACATATATATATATATATATGCATCATGGGTCTTCTCTGAACCTCGGTCTTCCTGCGCCGCAGGGACCTCAGGGAGCACTTGAGGCGGCTACAGCAGCAGTCCGACTCCCGCCGCCGCGCCGCCGTCATGCAGATGATGAGGCAGCGCTCCGCCGAGGTCGCCGCCGGCTCATGACGCTCTTCTGTAAGTGCAGGGCCCTTCTTCCCTTCTTCATTCTGTCTTCATTCTTGTCAAAACTCTTAATTATTTATGAATATATAAATATAGCCCCACACCCCTTCCGGCATAGAGAGTCATAGTAGTAGACTAGACTAGTAGTCTAGTAGTTTGTTGTTCGTGTGTGGGAACTGGGAAGTGGGCCTGTTAATGGGCCTGATAATGGAAAAAAGAAAACGAAAGAGGGGACGAGGCTTTGTGGGGCTGTGGGCAGACGAGGAGGATGAGCTTCCTCCTCCCGCCGCGGACCGGCGTCGCCCTCCCCCGCGCCTCCCCCCGGCGGGCCCGCTCTCGCCCCCCCCCTCGCCTCGCCTTCTCGTCGGCCCCGCGCGCGGGCCTGCGCGGGGATGGCCCGGCGCGAGGGCGAGAGCGGGGATGGCTCGCCGGGCTGCTGGCGGCGGTCGTCGTCCTCTCCGCGTCGTCGTCGATCCCGGCGGGCGCGGCGTCTTCCGTGAGAGGAGGGAAGGTCTCGGAGGAGGAGCAGCAGCAGATGCAGGACAACGACGGCACGCTGGCGGACGTGCCGCAGACGCTCTCCGGTTTGTCTTCCTCTCGCTCGATTTGTCCGTCTGGATCTGCAATGAAATGAAATGAAATGGGTAACGCAATGACAAATGGGCAGGTGGCGACGGCGACGAGCGGAAGCGCATCCAGAAGCCCAAGTCGAGGCAGGCCGAGTCCTGCACCGTCAAGTGCCTCGGCACCTGCATCCGCGGCGGCGCCGGCTCCCCCGGCGAGGGCCCCTTCAACATCCGCAAGTCAGCCCCCGTTAACATCATCCTCATCATCTATCATCTATCATCTATCATGATCATGGGCATCATCATTTATCATGATCATGAGCTTCATCTTCCTCGTCATGATTATCCTGTTGACGAGACGCGTGGACAGGCCCATCGTGGTGTTCAAGTCGGGCTTCCGCAGCCGCAACTACTGGCAAGTGCACTCTCCTTGCCTGCTCCCCTTCCCCGCTACGGCGGACTGTTCTAATTTACCGTCGTGGGCTGCCCTCGCAGCTTGGTGGAGTGCTCCGACATCTGCAACCTTATCAAAGACGGCGAAGACGGGCCTTGACGCGCGCCAGACGCCACCAGGTGGGCTGCGTCTTCTACCTCTTCCTCTTCAATCTGATTCTTCGTCACCGTCTTCCTCTTCTTCTTCTTCTTCTTCTTTTCTTCTTCGATATTCAAGAAAAATTTACCTGCCATATTCATCAAAATATACGTTTTTCGGGGACATGGGTCACGAGCAGCGGTTGGGTCCTTCCCTGTTCACTTCGCCGAGGTCTCTGCAAGATTCTCCTCTGGAGAAAAGAAGCGTTTGACAGTGAAAGACTTAAATCTCTGTCCCTCTCTCTTGAGACGTTCAAATATCTTTAGAGAAAAAGAGAAAGAGAGAGAGGGAGAATTGAGAAATCGACAGAGAATTTGGGTTACCTTCTTCCAACTTCGGATGAGGTGCCGCGGCGTTGCCGCGCTTGGAATCTTGTGAAACCAACGGAGAACACCGGACAAATAAGTCGAAAGGCAAGAGTTGAACGGACGGCCGACAACAAGGGCAACCGGATGCGGAACAGGAAAGGTAGAGAGAGATGAACATGTCGGATCAATTAGAACAAAAGTTCATACCGGAGTGCGGGTGGAGAGTGAAGAGCAGCGAGGACGATGATATAATACCGAGATGGGGATTCCGTTGGTGGACAAGGCGGGACGGAACGGATATTCAGTCAGATACTTCTACATTCCGGTTCCATTCCAAGCTTTACACGCTAGGGGTCATATGCAAATTACGATCAATCTTGCCGACCATGGTCTAATCAGTCTTGCGGACCGATCTGATCAGTCTGATCACGATACTCGCAACCGACCCAATCCGATCATGACCAATTGCGATCAAGTTTTGTTTTGATCAAACTCTTAGTGAAAATATTTTTTGATGACGATTTCAAGGACTGAACTCAAGTAAACAAATCTCGCCATAAAGCTTCATGAGAATTCTGAATGCAAAATAATTCAATGAATTTCAATTAAAAACTGAGGGCAAATCTGGAGAAAAATAAGAAATTAAACTGCAGATGGCATGACTTGACCAATAGACTTGGTTTAATCACTCTGACATTAATTAATATATATGATGATATAGTTAATTAATTTGGAAGGCCAACGAAGGTTATTGGGCCATTAGAGTCGTTAACTACACAGATACATGGGCTTAAAGGGTCACACGCAAATGACTTTTTGGACGTCAGAAGATATACTTGAGTTTTGGGGGTTCTTATGAAAAACATCCACTTAGTATAAATAGGGGAAGGCCTTGAATGAAATTCACCCAAATCAGAATTATTCAGGGGCCTTACCCTTCTTCTTTTTTTCCGTGACTCCTCTCCATTCCTGATGGGATTAGGAAGGCGTAACGATGACGATGGAGAGTGAATGAGGCTCATCAATGAGGAGGAGATTCAACATGCCGAAGACTGCGTAGATACTTCCAGAGGATGCACACATGAGCAGCTCCACACGACTCGTTCGAGGATTATAGGAATCATAGATGCAATCCGTGCCGAGGTAATTCATTTCATGATTTTAATGATGCCATTTGATTCTGTTATGCGTCTTCTGCTGCGTGAAATCCTTGTTTTCAACCAAATCTAGGCCACTAAAACCCAATAGAGACAAGGTGGTGACAACCACATATAGTCTCACATGGCCACACATACATACTCCACAACGCCCCCATATTTGGCAGGCCATTGTGCATACACAACTGCCTATTTAATGATGCTTCACGCAAATTTGGTGCTCACACCCTAGGAAACTGTTAACTATCTTACAATATGGGTTAGAACTAATTCATTTTTAGCTTCTGCTTTAATGCATCACCGCCAGGTGCCCGCCCATTTAGGACAGTCTGGCAAGGGAAGGTTTCTAGCCAGATTTGGTCAATTAGATAAACCAGGTTGACTGCGTTGGTCAGGTTCGAATTGGGTCAAGTTCAACCTGGTTTTTTCTTAGTTCTCAAATTTATAACTTTTAGTGCTAAGATAAACTTATACGGTAACCTATGGATTGATGGTCTCTAATAATACAATAATGCTCCCACAATTTCATGGACTTTATATGAATTTTAGAATCTAAATACTGGCTTTAACATGTTATAAAATATATTATTAATTTCTTAATTTCATATAAATGTTGTTATAGGCCTATCTGGTCATTTTTGACAAATTCTACTTGATTTCTTGCCAAAAAGTTTAAATACTTATATGAGTACTTTAAAGTCTCATGTTTGTAGATTTTTTTATGAATTAAATGGGTTGACTGTGATTTCATATGATTTCGAAAAAAAATTCAAATTATTTTTCCAGATTGATGCATTTTTGGCTTTGGGCTTCGAAGGCGTAATTAGAGTGTGAACCAAGTCCTAGATCCCTGCACTAATCTGGCTAAGTCTTTTGCCGAAGAGGAGCATGAAATTTAAGAGAATCCCTCTTACTCTAATAAATTCTCCATGGCAGCATATGTAATTTGAATTGATCATGATAGCTCAAAGCTCATGTGCACTCACTTCCCTTAGAAGAGGGTTGTGTAGACTCATACGCCCTCACAATGGTTGATGATGTAATAGACTTAGACTTCAAATTTACCTCAATTGTGTCTTTAAAAGCTCAAATTTTACCTGTAAAAAGTTTTCGAGGATTCCACTATTCCCTAGTGATGGAAAATTTTACTTAATTAGTGTTGATATAGTCACCTGCCATCTACTCTAATACTAATTTATTTCTGTCAAGCTGTTTCAATCATATCATATGTTGAGTTTGGCCTTGTGGGGAAATATTCTATGACTAAATTACAGTTTTTCCTGCTCAAATTTTCACATCTATTCTGATGGTGGGAATCCTTTGCATTGAAGCTCCAACTATAGTTACTTGTTTTCAAAATCTATGGATAATCTCATTGAATGATCTTGGAATATAATCTTCATTTACAATTTCATGTTACTCGCTAGCCTTTTCACTTGGATTTTGTGCCATGCATGAGAATTACAAACCTGACGTCGACATAAAACGGCGGCTAGTAAAATCACGGTAAAAGGGACTTAGGAATGCCACTAGGCTCCGAAGGACCTAGTCGTCTGGTTGACGGCCACCCGTGTGAGCGCTAGTGCACACAACTCGACGAGTCCAACCGGGGACACAACGATAGAAATCCTAGCTATTAGAGTGATATCTCTATCTACTTCTAACCTTACCCCGGAGGTGGAGACGATTTCGGGAGGCACTAAAGGAAAATAATGAACGCATAAATAGGGAGAAGTGCGAGAGTACCATAATATATGTGACCTGGTCATCTGTGATAGTGACAACAGGATCCGGCATGCGACACCTCGAGACGCAGACGGCGAGCAGAGTGGCACGTGTCGTTTGAGCGGGTGTCATCGACACATGGCAGCGATGAGAGGGCATGCGGCGGCATCACGGCGACTTCCGGCGTTGTGGAGGGGGCTGTGCGTAGTGGCAAGCGACACACGACGACGGTGGCAACCGCAGCGGTGGTGACCGATTCAGACATGGTTTGATTTGAATTATCTGAAGCATACCCTGGAGCCTACCTTGCATACATATATCAATAGAAGAGTATATTAATATGGAAATACTATAAAATTATAAATGAAACATATAAAAATATAAAAGACCTACAATCAAACTTATTTCTCGATTCAATAGAAGCCAAAAGAAATTAATACAGTATTCAACTAACAATAGATATGTCAAAGTCAGGTCATATTATGCCCATTACTAATCCTAAATAGAATGTCACAACATAGGAATCCATATGTTAACATAATACATGTAATGATAACAATGCGTGGGCACATAAATGTGAATGGCATGGCAGGCGTGGGTGAGGGCTAGGAATGTGGCGCCGGAAGTAGACGATAGCAGGCATGGCGTGGGCTGAATGGCATGGTACTTGGCGTGCGAGCGGCTGTGCATGGGTAGCGCGATGGTGCGTTGGTGTTGGCGGTCGGGGCACGGGCGGCATGCGGCTGCGAGGATGGTGTGCGGGCAGTGATAGGGCAGCGCAGGTGGCACGTGGGTCATGATGTGAGTGGTGCACTGCACTGTGATGGAAGAAGGCACACAATTGTGCGTGGACGGCACGTGGCATTGCATCGGCGGTGGCACATGCTGTTTTTCATGGCAATGCGTGGTTGGCTGTGCACGGCAGTGAAATCGGCTGTGGCGGCAGAAATGGCCACGACAATGGTGGCAACAAACGGCGATCCGATGACAACGGCCGTGGCATTAGGGTTTCAAAGGGATATCCCATACTTGTATTGGCAAAATCGTAAATATGACTAAACACTAAAAAAAATCAAATAAAAAGAAGGATTGCTTCTTTTTTTTTTTTTTTTCTTCTCTTTTCAACAAGAGGTACCCCTCTCCCCCCTAAAAGGAGGTAAATATAGCCCCCCACCTTAGAAAGAAAGGGCAAGGCCCATAAGTTGGGGTTTATGGGTCCCTCTAGAAAGTAGAGGCCCATACATAGGCCCATATAGAGCCACACACACAAAAACACATAGGGCCAGACACATGCCCAAACCTACAAACATGTAGGCCTACATATACGGCCTTCTGAACTAAAAAGAAGCCATAAAATCAGGAAAGAAGATAACGTCAATCTCTGGGGGCCCATTGACTAGGCCGAATACTTGAAGGCCATGTCTTTCACTTCAGCCCATGCTCCTCACGCTGGCTGAGACCTGTCTTCACTGCTAAATAGTCCCCATCAATCTCACATTAAAAACTAGGGAAAGTGGGAAATGGTTTCCTCTCAAGGATAATATGCATTTTTAGTACCTTATATTATCATATTTACATGTAGGCTTTGACATTTTGGGCCGGGGACTGGTCGGACTGGACCAATCCGGGACTGAACAAGACCGGAACAGAACTAGACCAAACTTCAGATAAGGTTTAGGTCCAGGCCAAAAAACCAGACCGGACCGGACCCTGTTCCACACACTACCCATCCCCCTCCCCGTCACCCTTCCCATCAACCCCCCAGGCGCTCATCGCCACTGCTCCACGCGCACAACGCCTTTGCCACCCTAGTGCTCCTCCGCCAACCCTGTACCAGACCGGACCGGGACCGAACAAGACCGGTCCGGAACCGGACTGAACTTCAAGTAAAGTTTAGGTTCATGTTAGAAAACCAGACCGGATCAGGATCGCCAAACCCTATTCACATGTTTTTTACATTAAATTACTTATATTTGCATGTTATCAAGCTCAAAATATATAAATATATATTTTAAATGATTTTATGAATTTTCTGTATTTTTTGTGCATTTTTTGGGAATTTACTGACAATAGATTCTAAAAGAATGTACTTTTTTGAGACGAAATATATTCTTTTGGATTTTTTCGACATTAATTTGGAATATGTGATTTTTCCAAGTCAAAATATATTTATTTAATTTTATTTTTTGGGATTTTATTTTATTTAATATGAATTTTAAAATATTTTATAGTCCTTTTACCTCGTGTCGCCATGTGTCACCGTTGAATTCATCGAACATCGATAAATAAGAGCTAGTGCTAATGAATGGCGACAACCAATCATATAGCAAGGCAAACATGGCTGCGCTATTAGCAAATTGATAATTGCATTTATGACTTACACATCGACTTTTGAGTTTTCTGATGCAGGGGTGATGTGGATCGATAAAAAGGAGGCTTTTTTATAATAAATGTGCGCGTGGGCGGAGGCGCAAAGCGACAAAATATAACTTTTTTATTATTTTTCTTTTTTCTTTTGAAATAGTGATGGTCGACGTAGCCACACCACACGCCGCCACATGTACACATGGCCTGCGAGTGTACATGTGGTGCGCAGCTGTCAAAATTTGAGTGGATACAAGAAAGAGAAGCGCTAACGTGGCACACACTGACAGGCTACCACGTCAGCTGCGAAGAGTATTAAAATGTATTCTTTTATATTTATCATTTTATGTTGTCTTTTTGCCCTCTTACATGTACACATGGTGACTCCAAAATGTGCACGTGTGGAAGAAGAGAAGACGCAGAATTTCAAAAATCAGATATTTTAAGGGAAACAGAAAACAAGGAAGCGTCAGAGATGACGAAGAGGAGAGAGAAAAATCAAGGGCTAGGATTGCTCCAACTTTAAACGACCATATCTGACTATGTACCACTCCGATTGAGCTGAAACTTTTAGCACTGCTTCTCTCCCCTTCATATTTCCATCAATACCCTCTGGTTTATAAATAGAGGTTTAGATCACTGTGAAATTCATACTGAACTTGTTTCCCACTTATTTGGGCTGATTGAAAAATAGTGAGTTTTGAAATCCATCAAGTGTGTTCTTGATGTCCTGAGTGTGTGGGGAGAAGCATTGGAGTTGAGTGGGAGCTTACTGGCACTTGTAAATTGCCGTGATCTTGGCGGAACGTAAGGATCTAATGTAAGCATCTTTGCCTTATGTTGTTTCTTTTTCCAACATCATAGTTAGCTTAGTTAGGGTTTTTAATCATCTTTTCACAATCGTTTCACTTCCTTATATCCCCATATCTCTTCTCTACCTTATGTGTTGGGTTCTACAGGCCTAGATCTGAATGAACAAATCAAAATGATATGCAGGGGAAGACATTTGCGAATCGAACGTCATCATTAAAATCATGAATAGAAGTACCTTTGCATGGATTTCAACCATGATTTCTTTGATCCAAGAGTTGAGCTGCTCAATTTTGCAGCCTCTAGACGTATCCACGTGATCCTCGACATATCTAATCTCCTTCTCTTTGACGAACCCCGTTCTACCTCCACCGTCGTCGTTACGCTATTCTGATCACATTAGGTATGGAGAGAGCCGTAGTGAGAGTGGAGAACAAGGGGAAGGCCTTTGAACAATTCTGGCCTAGGTGAATTTTACTTAGGGCCCTCTCCTATTTATCATAAGTGGGTATTTTTCATAAAACCCCAAAACTTAAGTATATCTTCCGACATCCATAAGACCATTTGCGTGTGAACCTCTAGGCCTATGTATCAGTCTAATTAACAACTCTAGTGACCCAATAACCTTTATTGGCCTTCCAAATTAATTAACTATATCAACATATAGATTAACTAATGTTGGATCGATTTGATCTAATTTCAATGCCTTGGCCAAGGACTTCATCACATCGTCTTCCTTGAGTTGTCACCTCTTATACAAAGGGTGGATGATCCCATCTTGACCACTCAATGGTCTTCGTGAACTTCTTGATGTACCCGAACTAAGACCATTTAGAATCCAATGATTAAAGACTCGTTGACCATATTCAAAGTACAGCCCTCCGTCCCCAAGACGTCTTTGGTGTCTCACGTCTAAGGACCACTACTGTGGCGTGAATCGACTTGATCGACAGTTTGGAATAATACCATTCAGGGATTCGTACAGATAAATTCAATTACTCTTTCCACTAAAGAGCACCCACTATCTATCCTTAGTGTCTCCACACTAATGGCTACGGGACCGAACATACTCATCATATGAGTGAGGCTAGATAGTGCTATTCTAGCCAGATACTTCGATGTCCATCCCTGCGAAATGTTGTGCAGCGTAAGACTTAAATGAAATTGAACGACATCGATAGAATAACACTATCTAGCCTCACTCATATGATGAGTATGGCCGGTCCCATAGTCATTAGTGTGGAGACACTAAGGATAGGTAGTGGGTGCTCTTTAGTGGAAAGAGTTATTGAATTGATCCGTACGAATCCCTGAATGGTATTATACCAAACTGTAGATCAAGTCGATTTACGTCACACTTGTGGTCCTTTGACCAGAGACACCAGAGACATCTTATTAATGGACGGCTGTACTTTGACTATGGCCAACGAGTCTCCAATCATGTGATTCTAAATGGTCTTAGTTCAGGTACATCAAGAAGTTCACAAAGACAATTGAGTGGTCAAGATGGGATTTTCCACCCTTGGTATAAGAGCTGACAACTCAAGGAAGACGATGTGATGAAGTCCTTGACCAAGGAAACAAAATATTAGAGAAGATTTTTCTGATGATTGCCAAATGCATCAATAACGACTCAATGACTGATTGGGATTTGATAGTTCGCCATATCCTAAATCATCCCTGGAGCATTAAGTGGATAAGGAATTATACATGCACGATAATTGATGACGAAGAGGTTCTATGAGTGAGTCGATACGCAATCTATCATATCTTCTAGAGCACAAGGTGTACCTTGACACCCCACGTGTTGGAGACTGGACATATTGATTGGGTTAAATTGATATGACATTAATTAATCTGTATGATGATATAGTTAATTAATTTGGAAGTCCAATAAAGGTTATTGGGTTGTAGTTCTTTATTTAGACTGATACATGGACCTAGAGGGTCACACACAAATGGTCTTTAGATGTCGAAAGATATACTTAAGTTTTAGGGGTTTTTATGAAAAATACCCACTTATTATAAATAGGAGAAGGCCCTGAATGAAATTAACACATGCCAGAATTGTTGAGGGATCTTTTCCTTTTTCTCCTTTATCCCCACACTTCCTCTCCACTCCTGATGTAATCGGTACAACGTTACGATGACGACGTAGATTAAACAGACGTAGATTACGATGACGTAGATTAGCGAGGAGGAGATCTAACATGCTGAGGAATACATGGATATTTCTAGAGGCTGCCACATGGGCAGCTCCACGCGAATCGTTCGAGGATCAAAGGAATCACAAATGTGATCCATGTCGAGGTACTTCATTTAATGATCTTGTCAATGCCATTAGAATTCTATTACATGTCTTTCACAGTGTGGAATCCTCGTCTTCATCTACATCTAGGCCACTAGAACCCAAAAAAATTGTACTTAAAAGGCACTTTACTCAAGTATTGATTCTTGTTCTTAAAGTCAGCAAATAAATGCCAATGATTACTTTAGTTCATGAGAATTAAGCGCCTTACCTCCATTTTCAAATTGGATTTCACCACACAAATGGGTGTGTTTAACAGGTTTGGTGAATTTATTAAAGATTAGATCTACAATTATGATCCTTCCATCTTGTCCTGCATATCAGTCCATATTTTTTAAATTGACATGCAAACATTTTTTGCTGGCAGCGTATCTCTCAAGTAAAAAAAATTAAAGAATGGTTGTAAGCTTGATGTAAATAATTATTAGAGATGATAATAATCAGCCATAAGATGGGAAATTGGATTGCAATTTAAACCACAACAGAATTATTGTAATCCACTGTAATATTATAAAAAACATCAAAAATAATATAAATCAGAATATCATTATAAATTTATAACTGATTATTTTAATCAGTGACAACATGGATATATGATCGCTATGCTCCTTATAAATATGTAAATTATGTAATAGTAATATAGAAAATTAGACAATTATTGGTGATTATCAGTGCGCCACATGTCCCTAATCGTTTAAAAAGAGGAAAAGTTAGTTCATTGATTGCCCCATTATTTTATTCTTTGTTTTTTAAATAATTGGTTTCAAACCTTCATTGGCCCAAAGATATACTTATTTGATGCTTGATATTATATAGTGTGTTATCTTCTCTATATCACTCATTTCTAGGGCCCTAAGATCATTTCCAATGGGTAAACCCTCCCCCCCCCCCCCCCACCCCGAGTAGGTGAGATACAAATATGAATTGGGATGGAGATCCTCTAGACGAGTTATATATGGTTCTAAAAAACTAACAAAAAAACTAAAAAGAGTAAGTGCATAAATTTTTATATGGCATAACTCTGATGAAGGAAATATAACATACTAACTAATGGGGTAACTATTTTGGACCAGGGACCAGTGTTGGCCGGACAGAATCAGGACCATTGGTCTGCTATTTCAGGATTGACCGCTCAGTTCGTTCACATCCGGTCATAGTGTCAAACTAGGACCAGGATCCGATCGTAGTGCAGCATTCAGATCTCGCTCTCTCGCCCAGGTTGCTTGTCTATTTACTTTCACTTGCCATAATCATTTTTTTCTTGTTCTTAATCATAATATTATTCTGTTACTTCAGTATTCAATTAAAAATGGACCCTCGATTCTCATGGAATATATGTTTCCGGACAAATGTGCCGATCCCAATCTGGCCTCAGCACCATCATCTTCCCCTGCTCACTTCTCCGAGGTCTCTGCGCCATCCTCGGCTGGAGAAAAAATAAACTGTTAGTGTGAGAGACAAAAATTTTCTCTCTACACTTAGATGTAGATAGATGAAGGAATACATAGATAAAAAGAGATGGAGGTGAAGAAAACGTACCTTGGAGGCGGCGTTGCAGGGTCTCGAGTTGCCGGATAAAGCCGGGGTTGGGGCATATCTGCGGCCTCTTGCTCTTGATCAAGTCGAGAACCTGGAAGAGGCTCATCCGGTTCTTCTGCATGAGGTAGGCCGCCACCACCGTCACGCTGCGGACCATAAGAAGAGCGCCATTAACGCCTCACCCAGCAAAGACGGAGACGGACGATACTTAGCGCAGTGAGAGGAGCACAACATCTACAGAGGCCCAGGAATGAGAGGGATGGTCTCTCACCTCCTGGATCTCCCCGCGACGCAATGAACGAGAACGCCGCCGCCCTCGCGCCTGGCCTTGTCGATGAATTCGATGCACGCGTCAAAGTACCGGGAAAGATCAGTGTAGGGGTTGTCCAGCACTGGGAGAGAAGAGGACGGTCGAAGGGGTCTGCATTAGCAGGGGGGTCGTTCCAGAGAGAAAAATCCTTTTTATCGGCCGTCTCACCTTCTACCTTCCTGTAGACGAAGTCCTCGGGGTATGCCGGCTTCAGGGACTTGGCCACCGTCAAGATGTGGGTCACGTTCAGCGACTTGAGCTCGTCTCGATTGAATGCCGCCCCCACCGAGCCCAAGAACAGCCCCTGCAACGTCCCCCCAACGTCTCCAGTCTTCTGATCATATATATATAAATATATAGATAGATAGATAGATAGATAGATAGATACATAGATAGATACATAGATAGATAGATAGATAGATACATAGATAGATAGATAGATAGATACATAGATAGATAGATAGATAGATAGATAGATAGATAGATTGATAGATAGATAGATAGATAGATAGATAATATATATATATAAATAGATAGATAGATAGATAGATAGATAGAGAGAGAGAGAGAGAGATAGAGAGAGATGAAAGAGAGATATGAGAGAGAGAGAGAGACCAGAGAAGAAATACAGAAGAGCGAGAAAAGAGAAGAGAGAAGAGAAAAAGAGAAGAGAGAAGAGAGAAGAGAGAGAGAGAAGAGAGAGAGAGAGATAGAAGAGAGAGAGAGAGAGAGAAGAGAAAGAGAGAGATGATTAAGGACCCACCTCTTCGATTTGGCAAGGGGTTTCGTCCCTTTTCGCGTACTGCGCTGCATAGAGCCCTCGAAGGAGCGCATCCATCTTGTACTTGTTATTTGGAGGCATCACTCTGTGTCTTCTCTTCTTCCTATCTTCTGACGAGGGCTTTCCACCGAATTACCTTCTTTTGCTGCCGGACTTCTAAATTCAAGAAATCCACAAAAATATCCGAAAAAGCCCATAATTTTCGTAAGAGACTGGTACAAGGCGGACTTGACCAATTCCAGGCCTTTGTATCCCACTCTAGAAGAGTAGAGGAGGAAATAACCGATTATAATCTTCATCCAGCTCACGCTAGATGTTTAATTATCCATGTCAGTCGTCATTTTGGGTAGAATTTTTCGGGTATATTACTGTTTTGCAGGTGAATGATGATCGAGATCGCGTTTACCCGACCCCAAATGCATTGGCATTTGGCGGTCGAGTATTGACGGTCGAATTGTGCAAGATCTGCAAATGGGATTAAATTCTGAAATTTCTCCTTATTGTTCATCGATTGTCTACGCCATGAACGGTGCACGGGCGAGAGTGTTGCATCGTGCGGATTGGGGGGAAAACACGGAAGATTATCGCGGCTGTTTTTCAATTTCGACGGCGACGCTGATAAGAATTCGATTAATGAAAGGTGAATCGAAGCCGCGTGATGAATTTGGAAAGGAAAATTCAGGGAAGAGAACGAATCGGATCGTGGGAGACCTCCGGAGCAATTTAGCAGGGAAGATCGTAGAATAATTATTGCGGCAAGATCAATCGATCAGATTAGGCAGATGAGAACATGGCAGATAATTCAGATCAGGAGATCGTACCCAAATTTGGACAGAGATCGAAGTACAGCGAGGAAGGGGCGGCGAGGACGGTCGTACGCGGAGATGGACACCAGCAGAGAGAGAGAGAGAAGACGGTAATTACCAGATGAACACCTTCTTAATTAAAAGATGGGGGAAAAAATCAATCTTTTTGTTGAGAAGAGGAATACCCACGTCTCCGATAAAAAATTGAGAGGGCCCAAATTGTCCCTCTGATAAAATATTATCCCCAGCCCGGAAGAGAGAGGTAGAGAAGAGAGAAAAGCGAGAGCGAAGAGCGCGAAGAGAGAGAGAGAGAATCTTCGTTATCGCTCATGCTGGCAGAGGGAGTTGTGGGTCGTCTTTCACTTCAAAATGCTCGATATCGTTGTTTATCCCGCCATGGCAGTCGATGGATTCTTCAATCTCCGAAATCTCGCTTCTCAAGGTGAAGAATGTTCATTCTCCGATCATCTCCCCAGTTAGCCGCCGGACTAGATCTCGTTCAGATTTCGCTTAGTTCGTCGTTCCAGGAGAAGCGATCGGGGAATTTTCACGGCGCCGCGGTCCGAGAATTTGGGAACGAACGGGGAGAAGATCGCCAACCTCATCGCCAAGCACAAGGAGAGTATCAAGATTCCCGATTTTAACTACAGCGACGGCAGTTCCTGCCGGATCAGCGAATTCCTCCAGCATCCATCCGGAGTGGAGTCGATTCTGAACATCAGAACTTTGCGTCGCGTTGAACGCCTGGAGATGAACACCTTCAGGTTCAGCAGCAAAAATTTCAATACAATTTCGAGCCAGCGACATCCTCTGATTAACTTTTTAGAAGTGCAGTTGCACTCTGCCGACGATCCAGTTCTTGAAGTTCGAGGTGACGCCGGTGATCGTTCTCCGCGTGACCACCTCGAGCGAGGATTGCGTCGTCGAGATGCTGTCCTGCAAGGTAGGCGAAGAACAAACCTCCCAAATGTTTTCCAAGATTGAACATCACGACAACTGGCTGGCCAATTTCTCGACTATCTTTGTAGTTTCAGGGATCCGAAGTTTTTGAAGCGCAAAGCCATCGATTCACAGGTACGCGCAGAACTCTAGAATCTTGATCATTGGCTATTATTCCTGCGCAACTCCATTCTTTCCCCAAACTGGAAGAAGAAAACCTTGATGGGCGCAGCGGCGATGAGGAACCACATCACCTGGGATGAGGACGCCGCAGAGCCTTCCCTGAGCTTCGACGTCGATTTAAGAGTCGCTCTTGAGGTAAATCTCCTCATCATTACCACCATCAACATCATCGTCACCATCATTATCATCATCACCATGGTTACATCACAGATTTACACCAAGCCGTTCACAATGCTGCCAATATCTGCAGTGGAGAAACCAGGGAGCCTGTGAGTAACATAGAGAAATGGGTTCATTAAATTCCATGCTACCGCTTTAAATATTATAGTTAAGGGATGTGGGATTGCAGGATTATGCAGGGTCTAATCGACCGGCTCGTTCCCCTTCTTGTGGAGCAATTGCTCGAAGACTATCGGAATTGGGTGGCCGCCACTGTGACCACGGCGCCAGCACCTTGATTAATCACTCTGAATCAACGTATACTACTAGTTATTAAACGATGATTAGATTTAGAGAAGGGGGAAATGTTAAGTTGAACGGGTTAAAGAGAGGAGTTGGGATTGTTGATTTGAGGAGATGAATGTCAGTGCGGGTAGCAGGCTGAGAAATCCTCTTCTATGGAGGAAGAGGAAGGAAGGTTATATCTCAGAGCTAAAAGCAGTAGCTGCCCGCAATGTGGAATGATGTTGGTGAGCTTACTGACCGTTGGCGCATGAAGAGAGCGCGAACGGCTAATTGGCCACCATTCATACATGAACGATTCGATTACAGAAGGAAGAAGAAGACGACGACGAAGAAACCAGAAGAAGATTAAGAGATGGAAGCGGCTAGGGTTTTTATCTTGTAGATCTACTCTGTCTCAGCCGATTGGATTGGTGGGTGGGTCAGGATGGCCCAGCCTACTTCGTCGGCCCATTAAGCGTGCGTTTCTGGATATCGTCCGGATGCTTTTGACATGCGATTGCTCTTTTAGTTAGACTTTGAGAGTTTTCTCACATGGATTTTCATTAATGGCCCCCCAAACAGACAGGCGCAACATCCATGTCAGCTAATAGAAAAAGAAAATTAAACCTTAGCTTAATTCACTAGAGTTTTTCAAATAAATTAGTACAGCCTTAGCACTGGAGCTGTGTTGAATGACTTGAGCCAGCAAACCTTGTTCTATTTGAAGCATCTGTGTCATGGATACATCAAAACTGACATCTTCAATATTTGTTCTACTGCCCTCGAGGGTGTTGTGCTTGAGTCTACGACCACTGGAGCACTCTCTAATCATGAGAATACCCCGAGGGGAGAAACAAGGCTCTCAGGAAAAAAAAGAGATACTGTAAAATTGTCCTTCAATGTTACAGTGATGCATTCATTATATAGGCCATCAAATGCAGAGGGTGATTCAAAGTGGCAGTATCCTTTAAATGACAATTTAAAACATTGAGAATAACAAGTCAAAATTGAAGACCATAGACTTAAAAGGCTTGATCAGATAGAATATTTTGACAATAGATATTCTGTAGATTTTAGGTCATATTGAACCTGTCAGCAGGCATTGTGTAGCTCAATAATATTTCAACAATACAAAACAGATGTGGGGAAAAGATCTTCTATAAATTATAGCATGCGTAGAATCTGTGAGAGGATTATCTACGTCTCTAGACGATTGCTACTTGTCTTATCAACTTCTATAAGATCCACTTTGGCCCACCATCTGTTAATGAGCTTTGTGAAATGAACTTTTGGGCTATATCACATAAATATCCATACCTGCATTTGGATAACCTGAGCTTCACGATGTGAACCCTCAACCCATCTTTGGGCTAGTGAGGCTAATCCTAGTTTTGCAACTTACTCTGTCCATCTCTCACATTGTGGTAATTTCTACCAATTGTAGAAAAATGATTCATTTTGGTTCTTAGCGTGCAATTTTCTACTACTCTATAGCTTTTCCTGGTATTGATGTATAACTTTAAACATGTGAGAGGAGCTCCATCATCCTAGGCCTTGTGGTTTTTGATTTTAGGAGGGATCAGAGCAAGCATTCGACATGTTCAGTGATGTTATCCAGTTTGACTTTCATTCTAATGTCAGTTCATTCCTCGTGTCTTGGAATTCGGCATTCATATGTTATGGGTATCATAAGAATATAAAAGTAGAAATTTAAACTTCCTCGCGGTCTGTAAGTAAACCAATGCATCTTTTACTTCCTTTAAAAGCTCTGTCCAAAATTTATTTACAGTATCCTTTTGAACCCTCCATAACACAACCTTAACAATCTGAATTTATGAAATCATTATTTTTATTTTCCTTAGCGGGTAAGTTTTTCCATTAATCATTATGCAGTGACTAGCTATCATCCCAAGTTATGATCCAAATATTATTTATTAACTAAGAAGCGTTATAGTTAGTACATGTATGTTGAAGGATAAGTTATTGGAGTTTGATCACATGAATGTACACCATGTACCTACTTATATCCATGAATGATTAAAATATTCATGATATCATTTATTTTACACATTTAAATTGAGATAAAATTTTGTTTTATTATTTATTCATAAAGTATAAAAATATTATTCATGAAATGAAGGCTAAAAATACTATAACTTATAGGAGTAATTATTTTTTCTATTTTTATGATATTACTATGACTTTTGGCATTTATTTTGAAAATAAATGACTAGCGGGAATATTTTTTAAGGGATTATTTTTAGATATTTCAATACTTCGTGGACTAATTAGATTGAGAAAGTGATTTGCAGAGTTAGTTTTGCAGGTCATATATCACACTAATGGGTTACCTGGTCACACAAGTGGGCTGACAGGCATCAAAATTGGATTAACATATTTGTGGATGACAAATCAGAATGGTCTTGCATATGCACGACTGGAAGGTTTACTCAATCCTGACTCATTCAGCTTGGATTAAATGAGGATAATGCGTGTATGTACATATTACGCCATATAAGTGTTGGTTCTTAAGAACTCAACAACCTAGAATCATAAGATCTAGATAGAACTACGACCCCAATTTTATTTCTTTGGATATATCTCTGTCCCCCATTCTTGGTGATGGAATGAGTATTTTGGTGATAATCAGTTGGAACCATTATTGTTCAGAGAGAGAGAAGAGAAATTAATAAAAGTTAACATTCTCCTGACAGTGAATTTTTGAGTTCTGAGGCATGGCATCATACACTGATTATATTGGAAAAAAAATCAATAACTTGAAAAAAATCATAAACAGGACTGGTGGGCTCAAAAAGGAAATGGATGGGAATAGTTGGAAGAGGGATGAGACCCATTTTGGTTGGTTGGGTGGTTGGAAGGAAAAAATGGCCAGATCAAGAAGGAAGAGGCATTGAGCAATAAGGCCAGTGGCTCAAACTGGTTAGGGTCTCCCTCCCAGTGATGTTGTGTGCCTTCTCCCTCTTCAGCTGGGTTTTCATGTTTCTGTTTCTAAACCTTGTCCTCCAGCTCGCTGGCATCAGAGAGAGTGTCATTCTTCTGGGATTTGTCAGCCAAGCTGCGGCGCTCCTTGCCGCCAGGCTTGGCAGAGGCATTGCCGTACCAGATCATGCCCAAGACAGCCAGGAGCATTCCCAACACCACATGCAAGTTTAAGCCCTCTTTACCGAAGAAGATGAACCCCATCACCAGTACCAGGATTGTCTTCATATGCCCCAGAACCTGGAATGACACTGCTGTGAACCTCCCAATGCAGATGAACTGGCTCAGATTTGTGCCCACCGCAATAGTGCACGACAACACTATCAGCAGCTGCACCAACAACAACCCCACCCCATTCATCAAATGAATAATCGAGTAATTCCAGAAGTGTTTACAAGTCATCATCATCATCATGCTCATTATCATTATCGTAATTATTATTTTTATTATCATTATCATGATAATCATGATGATGACGAAGAAGAAGATGGGCTCACCACAGTGCTGGTGGAATAGTCAAAACCGTCAACCCTCTTGGCAGTCAGCCAGTAGTCCACAAAAGGGCCAAGCAAAAGCAAGGTGCCTGCTTGGACAGGGGCAGTATGGGCCAACAGATTAAAAGATCCCAAGGAGTACTTGCGCTGTAGATAATGGATGTACTACAAAAAAATTTGGAAACTAGATGAGTCTGTGCACTCAATCACGCAAGGTGGCCAGGCACAAGGATTTGCTCACGTATTGCTGCAAGGCAGTGCTCCATACTGCAATGACCGCTGACAACAGGCCTTTGGTGTTTACACTTACGTCAGACACCGTACAAACGGCAACACCGGCGAGCACAAGGAGTATGCTGAGCTTTGTGTCCCTCGAGTACCGGATCTTATCGAAGACAACCTCCAGCAGGCAGGAAACTGGAATCATGCACAACTTTGCAATCTGCCAAAATCATCCATCCTGTCATTATTCTTTTTTCAAAAACCCAAGTTTCTGTTTTTTGTCTGTTGAAACCGGCAGCATGATACTTTTAAATACTGTGGGGAAACTGACCTGATAGAACCCCACGGAGTTCCACATCAGACTGACATTCATCCCAACAATGGACAAGTTGGCAAAGACAACAAATTTCAAGAGCTCAGCTGCCGGCAAGTAGGTGTTCTGAACAAGTCCAAGCCACCTAAGAACGATTGTCATGAAGGTGGTCGTCATGAAATGGAGGCCGGTCAATGTTGTAGCTGCAAAAGCATAGAAGTACATCTTCATGTTGACCGTTTGGCAGTAACGATGAACAAATATGCAAGCAATGAGAAAAATAGAAAAAGCTAAGAGTAGAAAAAATGATTTTTTGGAATTTGGATATAAAATCAGTCTAAGACAAGCAATAAATTATAGGAGAAAATGGAGAATCGCAAGGACATTGTGTTAGTAGGATACAACTTTCTTGGAGTTCCAACAATTTCGAAAAATCTTAATCCAAGAATCTTTAAAAAGAAAAAAATTAAAATTACCTGCCATTTCAGACGTGAGAGATTCCATCATCCAACACAGAGCGTACACAAAATGCAAGGAATACAGAAGCAAGAAAGAAGAATGCGAGGTTCTTACCAAAGCTGAAGCCATAAGTAGCCATTAAAGCTTTATTGACCATGATGATCGCGACGGATGTGACAACGTTGAACAACCATGAGGCAACATCCAGAGCGGCCTTCTTGCCTGCCTTGCCGGCTGGCGCCATTTCTCTGTTACTCTTCTGCGGTATTCCTTCTCTTTCACCACGCCAATCTCTGCATCTTGTGCCCCCTCAAAGAGCTCTCCTAACCTGCGATCGAGATGTAAACAAGTAAATGAATCGCGATGTAATAGATCACCGCGTAGGGAAAGAAGTGAATAAAAACCTGAGAAAGTAGAACGGACGATCAAGGAATTAAAAAACACTCAAACCAGGGCGATCTCCGATTTCAAGGGTCGCAGATTATGGAAGAAGAGTTCGTAATAGAGACAGGTATGTGAAACGTGCAGCCTTCCTTCCAGAGACGGGCATGCCTGCAGATCAAGCAGTGGACCGAACAACTATTGGAGAAACCAGATCAAGAAGAAAAGGAATCAAAGGTCAAACGATGTTCCAAGCAAATTCTAGTTTGTGGATCTGATGTAAGAAGGATGGCAAGAAGGAACGTCAGATCCCACCGTAAAAGGAAGTATTCAGCGCAGTGATTGAACATGGGGAGGGAGAAGGGACCAGTGGTTGAGTGAAAGATGAAAAGAGAAGACAAAGTTGGAAACCAGATGAGCAGATTTCGCGTCATCTGCCCCGGAGAGGAAATGGGAAGGTATATTGGCGATCTGTATTCGCAAAGACGGGCTCTTTGGGGCCAGATCCGCCGTTGGATCGGGGGCTGGGCAGGACGAGGAGGAAGAATTGGGTAATGAGAAGGGGAGAACGCAAACCTTGCTGCCCGAGGGGGGAGCGGGGTGGGAGCGGGCGTCTTGGCGAGGTGCGGCGGAGGGGAAGAGCGAGCGCACGAGGCGAGAACGAGAGATTGGAGAGGTGGGTAGCAATCAAAATCTGGTCTTTGTACCAGATCTGGGTTGCAGCTTTCTGGGTCAGTCGAACCCAAGTCCGGCGTTTGACGGGCCACACCCCGCTATGCGTGGTTGGGTACGAACCCCAGATGACTATGAGACATGGGCCGGCCGTTGGCTAGCTAGCTATCTCTAAGACTCTAAGAAGCTAGATCCATTGATAGATGTATCTCTTGCCATTTTTCTATTCCGCTATCTTACTGTCGCTCTCTTTCTCCATCCATATTCGAGTTTCCTCATTATTTATATATCACTCTCTCTCTATCTGATTATCGACCTGCCCATCTATCAATCTATCCTCCTATCCTTCACCTCTTGCGCAATGTATCTCTCTCTCTCTTGCCATCTTTCTCTCCCTCTTTATCTTTTATTATTCCCTCTCTCTGTGTCCAAGTGTCCAGAGTCCAACTTCGAGTTTTATCTATCTCTATCTCCCTTTCTCTCCTCTTATCCTGTACATGCAATTTTCCAGTCCTCTCCCTCTTACCTATCTTTCCGGCTCTCAATTCATCTAGCCAACAAGATAGATGGACTGATAGATGGGTAGGTCTATAATCACACAGAAAAATGCACGTAGATGAAAACTGGAGAGAAAGAGAGATAGAGATAGATAAATTCTATAGATACTCGAAAATGGGTACTGGACAGAGTGAGAGGGAGTTTAAAAGATGAGAGGGAGAGAAAGATGGAAAGAAAGAGAGATATATTGTGGATTAACAGGAGATTGATAGATAGATTGAGATACATTGAGATCGGAGATATTGATTGATGGATCGCACGAGGCGAATGATAGGTAGATTGATTGCTAGATGAGCAGGTCGATAATCCGATAGAGAGAGATAGATGAATAATATGGATCATTGAATATGGACACAGAGAGGGAGATATAACGATGGATGGAGAGATATGGCAAGAGAGGGAGATATATTTATGGCGAACGATGAAATAGAAAGATGATTTGATCTTCTTGGAATTGGAACAGTGCCCAACGAGAAGGAGAAGGCGAGTGGCCGGCTTGGATCTGTAGTGAATGTTGATGAGGACAAGATTTCTATGCACCTCACTAAGACAGGTAAACGAATCATCAAACAGCTTTGAGATTTGAAGTACTTGTCAAGGTTTAAATCACTGTGTATTCATGATTCGCTACCCACTTTTTTGTGTCAACTGTTAGACTTCTGGACCCATCTCGGCTGCATTGGCTGCATAATTCACAATAATATAAAAAATATGAACTTTGACTTTGAGAAATAAAATCTTAATGCATATAATGTCAGAAATTTGTAAAAAAATATTCTAAATCAAAATTTTAATTTCTTTAAGCATTTAATGTCAAGAAAATCAGTAAAAATATCCAAAAAATCAGAATACCAATCTCAAAACAGATTTTAATCCTTTGAGCCATTATGACAAACCTATATAATCATTTAAATGCATCTAATTGTGTCAATTTTATTCTATTAGATTAATATTTAGCATACAATCAACCACAAAAATTTTTATTCCTTTTTTGCGAGGTCTTCAAAAAAGGAAAGGGTAAAAACGATTAGCTGGAATGTCTATGATGGTTCTATGGCTTACCACTATGCTTAGACAATCTTGCCACTCCCTTAATTCAGTCATATGACCCATTTATTTGAGAACTAAATGATATTTTCTACCATACCAAAATATATCAGAATTATTATAATGTTTTTAAAAATGTATAAATATTTAATATAATTTGTGTTTATTATCCTCAAAATGATGACATGCAAAAGGGTGATGTCTTTACAATCGGTTGCAACCAGCACTAGAAAACTGTCAAATTTTAATAGCAAATGACCTTTTTAATTGACTATATCTAGATATATATTAATCAATAAATGATTGATTTATCCTAACCAATAGGTAGTTGAGTTTTGATCCCATCAATGCCAAGGTATACATAATTATCTAGAAGATACATGAGTAGTAAATGAATTCTCCTCTTGAAAATTTTCAACTCTCCTTGAAGTTCTAGAGGATCTCATCACCATCAACTCTCACTAAATAGAATGAGTGTCATGAGCAGAAGAGAAGAAGGGGAGGGGGGTTCCTTGATCTAGCTGACATGGACACCTAATATGGGATCTCCCTATATTTATACTTATTTGGGATTTGTTAAGAAAAATCCTCATTACTTGACCCTCTAGGAACGTCCATAGATCTTATGGATGTGACTCTCTAGGAACATGTATCACTCTATTTTATCAGCCAACCTTATTGCTTAAAATATATTGACAAATAGATTGATTAATCAATTATTGATCAAACCCAACCAATAGGTTGTTTCTAGCCCATGAACTCTAAAATAACTTAGGTTATTGTTAACCATGAAGTCATAATCCATCATTCCAATGAGTATTCATGTGTAATATAGATAATTAGAGAATCCATTATCCAATATCTCCATTGTCCTGCTCAAAGGATTTCATGCATCTTATTACTGGTTCACTATCCTCTTATACTGGGGGGATCTCATCTTGACCATTCAGTTACCTTCGTGTACATCCTATCAGATATGAGTTAATACTAGTTTGAATCCAATGATTAAGGACCCATAAGTCATAGAAAAAAATATAGTCATGTATGAACAAGATGCCTTCGGTGTGTTGGGTTTTAAGACTACTTACATGATTATGCATGAATACACATGATCAACTAAGGATTCATGTAAATCAATTCAGTAAATTATTTCCCTAAAAAGCATATAATGTCAAACAATTAATCTTCCCAAAAAAATGGCCGGAAGATCAGCCATACTTTTCATATAAGTAGGATCAAATAGTGTTATTCTCTCTAGATACTATGAATAGGAACATTTAGAATGCATGATTAGATACTAATGCTCATTTTATTATGATATAATAATTCAAGGACTTTATTATAAAATTCACACCATCATACTAATGATTTAATTATATAAATAATAATGATTTTCTTAACGGACACACATTATCCTTCATTGATATGATATTTTGAATACCTTGAATAACCACATCATGACATTGTCTTCCTTGAGATGTCTCTTCTTATACTAAGGGTGGATGATCCCTAAACACACAATAATCTTTTTACACCTATTTGTACGTTCAAGCTGAGAAAACATGTAATCTTATGGTTAGGAACTGATGTATCATTGTCAAAATACAATATGTCTTTGATTTCTCATGCCTAAGGATCACTTCGACATCCATGGATTGCATCAATCTATAATATTTTTAAGTATAAAAACAAACATGGATCCTGTGGGATTTAGTGAGATCTTTTTGCAAAGAGTACAGAATATCTCTCATGAGAGTATCCACACTAATTTATGTGATCAAACGTAATGATCAAATCAGGGGGATTAAATAATGTTACTTAATTATAAAATGTATTTATAATGTTATTTCGAATATCCTATAACTAAGAATATTTATAATATATTTTTAAAGATAACTGATCGCCACATCATGCTCACATCATAATTTACCAATCATTACATATATCTTTAAATTTCATTATAAGCATCCCACATGGATATTAATGAATATATTTGTATTAATAAAATTTGAATGAGATATGGAATGTCTGATTGGCTTGAAAGCCTCAAATATCATATGCATATGAATGTTTATCATACATATTTAAATATAAGTTATCACCCAAGTATGATTTAATCATAATTCTCTTACCATTTCCCATGTCCTTTGACTTCATAGTAAACACCAATCAAGAATGATAATGAATATTAAAGATAAAGGCTTAGAGAATTTTAATGAAATGAAATGTGTTTAACTGAATGTTCAGAGTGTAGTGTGCCAATTCAACCATCAGTAAATGGATTTGACATTAGATCAGATATCCATATGAAAACAATCAACTTCATATGATTCAAAATGTGCAACTCAAATGTGCATGTGATGACTACCTTCATGTATATGAAGACATGCAAAGTTTGACCGTCTGGCCAATGGGCCAAATCAATGAGTTAGGACTAAAATATCTATGACATGTTTATTGCTGTGTTAATGTCGTTGGTCAAATATTTATGATGACCATACATCATTTAAACTAATCTGTGATGACCAACGTGGTTTTATGTTTGCACTTTAGAAATTTATATCCAGATTAATAGATTATTTTATAGAGCTTAAATATAGATGAATAAACTTAAATATCGGTAAATGTTATGAAAATATTATTTTAAGTATTTTCCACGATATTTCAGAAAATTTTAAAGGACTGCAATGATTTCTTTTACTTTCTTATGGCTTATGAAATAAATGGCAAAGTTATAATTATGCCAGCGGAAAATTAAAGTATGCACCATGTATTTTTTAATCTCATATTAACTGCATTTGACTATTTGCTACCGATAATCACAAATAACACAAAAATTTTAGTAGTCCTTTCATACATTTCAAATATTTATTTTCATCAAAAGCTTCAGAAATGTAAGTACCAAAAACTCAAAATAAATTATTACATTTTTAGAATGACACTCCCATTTTTCCCAATTTTCCAGTATATTTATATAATTTTACTGATATTAAATTAATTAATAGAATGATATTTACATAATATATATTAGATTATATACATGTTTTAGGTATTTTAACATGTTTTATTTTAATTTATTTTCTACAACATCTATGTTGCAATACAGTTCTTTCAGATTAATGCAAATCATTGGCTACAGAGAATGGTTGGCCCCATCTAAACATTCCTTCAGCTAATGCTCACAACATGCCCTTCTAGTCATCTTTATTATATATTTTTACATAAAAGGACATGCAATCAATTGAAAACATAGCGGATTTAAATCACAACAAATGCTATATGACACAAACATGTGTCAAAGGAAAAAAATAGTAGTTTATTTCACAATAACTACACTTCAAAATTTCCAATGTCAATTTACACTTGGCATATTGTGCTTTGATAATGAAAAAATAGACTGATATTCCCTATTAGTTTTTTACTTTTTCAAGTCCAACAAATACCTTGAGTTACCTCTTAATGGTCGAACATGGCTGGGATGTGTGGCAGAAATACACATTTTCAATCTAATGATTGGTCTCTTTTTGGCAGATTTGAGGACATGATTCATGTAAATGATTGGCACTTTATAGAAAAATTGAGGGTACATGTCAGTTTGTGATTAAAGCTATTTTTGAATGTGTTTTGATTCAGAATCTTTACAAAGTCAGATGATTCTTCTTCCATGTTAGTAATCCGTGACATGGATTGGTGCAGAGAGAAATAGTCAATGATCCAGATTTCTCCAACTTTAGAGTGGGATATCTAAGGATCCAAAAAAGTTTTCAGGATGAAATTTTTTAAAGGAAGCTACATATTCATATCCTCTATCCATCCATGATATTGCATCTTTACCCCATGAACATTTATCATAGTCTGGATAATTCTCTCTGATTTGTCATTTTTATGGCACTGTCATCCTCGTCAACTGCCCCACCCATAATAACCTACAAAAGAAAACTATGTAAGTATGATGTAGGTATCTTATGTCAACATTTGATATCCTTAAAGAAGATAAAAAAAGCCAATATTATTTTTTTATATTTATAGTTGGAACATTATAACACATGCTTCAGGCTAGATTAGTTTGAAATTCATTTTATGATGCCATCTTTTATTTGTTTATTTCATAAGTTTCCACCCGATTAGACATGATACATCTCCTTAGCTTTGTCAGCCCAACCCCCATGAGGATACACAAACCAAGGATGTTAATCTCATATTGAAAGAATAAAAAATCCCCCCATACAATGTTGAACCTAAATTTAAAGTTAATTAAAAATAATGTTCCCAAAGCATGATCATGGGGTTTGCACTCCCTTTCACATCTCGTTCATTGAGGGAAATATATGGCCGAAAAAATAAATCACAAATTCCACATCTCGTTCATTGTTCATTAATAAAATATATTCAATGTAGTGTGTGTGTTGCTTATAATGAAGTCCATGAACACATGATCTGAACAGGTTATTATGATGATATCATAAAATGGAGATCACCAGTCTTTCTGCACACATTATATATATTCTGATTCAAAAGATACTTGAGAATGATATCAGATTATCTAGAGAAAATCGTATTAGCTAGTCTCACTCATATGATGAGTATGAACGGTCCTCTAGCCATTATTGTGGAGACACTAATGATAGATAATGAGTGCTATTGAGCAGAAAGATCTCACTGAATTGATGTATATAAATCTCTCATTGGTATTTGATAACACCCTAATTTCTGTCTTTATTTCATGTTATTAGCACAATTTTATGCATTTAAAGAGCTTAAAATTGGGTTGTTATCATATATTTACATGAAAATAGTGTTTTCAAGTGATTTCTGATTTTTCCCTAATTTTCTGTTAATTATATGAATTTTTAAGGATTTATTGAAGCTCGAAATAATTATTTTTGGATGAAAATGGCACATTAAAAATTTTATTTTGACATTTATCAACATGGGAATGAATCAGGGAATTTTCTAGAATTTTTTACGAATTTTTAGGAATTTTCTGGGATTTATTTCAAGAAAAAATGCATTTATTCTATTAAAAAGGGCATATTTATAAGAGAAAAAAATGTATTTATGCAATTTCTAGACTTTTCGGGGCCTTTTTGCAACGTTTCGTTGCAAAAGACCCTGAAAACAGCTCTCGGTCGCCATGGTAGGCGTAAAGATCCAATTTAAAATCATTCAGGGTTTATTTGCAATTGCATTATTAATTTTAGAGAAAATCGGAGGAGAGAGAGTGCCGAAAGGACATATATAAAAATACCTCTGGGCGGCGTCAGATATCAATAATCTGTTTTATGAAGGGCTTTGTTGAAAAAGCGCGCCGGTGCCTTCCGCCGCGTCGACGTGGCGAAATCATAGCCGTTGGATTAAAATCCAACAGATATGAGATGTGCGCTACACACAGGAGGTAAGTACACCGCCCGTGCAGCGCATACAACGCGCATGCACGGGTGGTGACGTGGCGACAGTTTAATGGATAAGGTATAAAGAAACGCACCGGTACGTGCGTAGCGATGCATATGCAAATCCCACTTTTCGATTTTTCTTTTGTTTTTATTTTTTTCGCAGGTGGGGTACGTGGCGCGATGAGAGAGAGCCCGCCAAAGATATTTGAAATGCGGCAACCAATAGGCTGCCGACACGTCATTGCGTGAATTAAGAAATAAATCAATTTTAATCCAATGGTTAAAATTGGTTAAAATTGATTTATTAATAACTTTTGATCCTGAAGTCCGATTGAGATGATTTTTTTATGGATTTGTTCGTCTTGATCCCCTCTTTCTATGTGTATGGTTGGATAATTCAGATCTAGCCTACATTGATAGATAAATATTAATTACTAAATGGGGGTAAAATGGTGATTTTCACCATGTAACCTAGGTATAAAAGCTGAATTTCGAGAGGAGGGGCTCATTCTTGATGGTTCTCTATCACAGCTGCAAGATAGAGAGGAGTCACACCCTGGATCAAGTTATCTGGTACTTTTTCCTTGATTGTATTTGGATTTGTGCATTTTGAATGAGATTAGTTCAATTTCTTGTTTCTTCTTCTTGGTTTTGATATGAAATTCTAAATCGCTTGGCTTGAGCGGCATGTACAAGCCCTGATTAGGATTGAGAGGAGAATTTGAGGGATTCAACTAAGCATTCAACTGCATTCCAAAGAAAAACTCTAAAAAAATTAGTTTTAATTCTTAGGAGATTAAATTACCCCCATTTCAGTTCTGAATTATCAAAGTTGCAAAAACAAACCAAACTCAAATTAAAAATTCCCTTTTAACCTCTCTAATTGACCTCTTGGATCCTTTTATTAGGATCAAAGAAGCCATTTTAGAGCTCCATATTTCTTCTACTCATCTCAACTCTTCTACCCCCCTTTCTAAATTCTCATCTAATTAGGGTGACTTGATCCTCATTGAAGATCAAATTCAGTTTAATCAGAGTGAAACAACCAATACAATCACCAAATTGAATTCCTTACTAGCTTCCCTTGGACGACACTCGTACTTATCACTATACGTCTTAAGTGGAGTTCTTATAAATTTTATTGCATAAGCCAAAATCCACAACGACAAGGGCAAAAAATTGCATAGTTTTTACCCCTATTTTTGGCTTATCAGTATTATACCAAACTGTCATTCAAGTTGATTCACGTCATGGTTGGGTAAGGGGTTTTTAGACCTAAGACACCAAAGACATCTTGAGGACAGACGATGGTACTTTTGGTGTGATCCACGAGTTCCCAACGATGAAATTATAAGCAGTCATAATTCGAGTGCAGTAAGAAATTGATGAAGACGATTGAGTGGTCAAGATAAGATTATTTTCCCTCCATGTAAGAGGAGACAACACAAAGAAGACAATAAGATGAAGTCCTTGACCAATGATTGGAATATTAGATAAGAGTTATCCCATATTTTCCAAATGCATCAGCACCAAATTGGAGTACCAACTAGGATTTTATAGTTGAAAATGTCCTAAGTCATCCTTGGAGTCTCTACCCGATGAGGGACTATACAAGGTAATAAATGACAGACATGTTCCATGAGTTAATTTTTACACTCCTTTGTATCCTCTAGAGCACGAGGAATAGCTTGATACTTCATGGGCCGGAGACTTTGATTGGGGTTAAATCGAACTAACACTAATAAATTTGTATGATGATAATGTCAATACAATGGGCCGTTAGAGTCATTTATTAGAATTGTACATGGGCCTTGAGGGTCATATGCAAATGATAATTTGGACATTGGAAGATGTACTTAGAGTGTGGGGGTTTTGTAAAAAATAACCCATTTAGTATAAATAAGGAAAGTGATGCCGGACGTCGTCGAGACGTCGTCCAGTCGTCGCCGAGGGTAGTAACTCGGTATCGAATAAGGATCCCTATCGGACAACGATGGGAAGAGTCGTCCGATAATGAAGATGAACATATATGATAAATGACGAAAATGCGAAAGTCCTAACTGTAGTACGTGCAAATGCCGATTCGCGGATATGCCGTTCCTGGGATTCGACGGGGTCGCCTAGGGAAGGGTCAACCAGACCACCCGAACCTCGCCCGAGGGGGTCGAGGACGTATATGTCGCCGAACGGGAATATCCCGCTAATATGCTCACACGCGTCGTGCGAACCCGACTCGTACCAGGCAGGTAAGACACTCGAACAGTTCGTCGTCGTTCTCTCAGCCTGTCTCTCTCACCTATATCTAACCCGAGCGCAGAGGAGGCAATTCAAAAGTATGCTGAAGTAGATAAAAGACGTAAAGAGCAGTCAGAGGGGTACCTTCGTCACGTCCTGTGAAGGATATCACGTAGCACCTTGGAGCCGGAGGAGCAGCAGTTTCCCGGGCACAGACGTCATAGAGGTGCGAAGTGCGGGCGAGGCGGCGGTGCGGACAGTCGGTTGGTGCGGGGCGGGCGCGTGGCGCGGGCAAGTACCAACGTGGCAGCGCGATCGGGCACAGCGCGGGGCGCAGCGCAGTCAGCGGTTGGGCGTAGTGCGGCGGTCGGGCGTGGCGCGGGGCGCAACGCGGGGCGTGGGCACGGCGTGGCACGAAGGGGCGCGGTGTGGCAAGGCACGGCGGCGCGGCTGCGGTGACGCGGGACACGGCAACACGGGGCGTGGCGTGGCGCGGCGCGCGAGGTGGTCGGACGCGCGCGGGCGCAGTGCGGGGCACGGCACAGGCGCGGGTCACGGGGGGTGGCGCGGTGCGGCGCGGCGCGGGCGCAACGTGGGGCACGGCACGAGGCACGGGCAACAGAGGGCGGCGGGCGGCGGCGGTGCTGACCTTCCCAGCAGCGGCGAAGGGGAGGCCGGTGGACAGCAGAACAGTGGCGAGAATGGCGGCGAGCGGCGGCGAGAATGGCGGCGTGCGGCGGCTATCTGGTGGGGCGGCCGGGACGGTGAACTCTCTCTCTCTCTCTTCCCTTCTCTTCTCCTCCTTCTCCTTCTCCTTCCTCTTCTTCTTCTTCCTTCTTCTTCTTCCTCTCCTCACGAAAGTGACTCTTTGACTTCTCAAAACGTTATTACTTTTCAAAGAAAATCAAGAGTAGTAGGGGGGGGCGCCCACCCCTCCCTTTTATAGGAGAGAGGTAAATGGGTCCCTTAAAGTACAAAATGAGAAAATAAGACAAAACTAGGGGGACTTACTAAGGCCCACTAAGGGAGGGGAAGATATCCTCATATGGGAACTTCCCTCTCTTTAACGTAGGTGAGACGACAGAAAACTACGAAAGAGAATAAAATGCAAGAAGACGACAGAACTACGAAAGGGAATAAAACACAAGAAAATAAAATGATAGATGGACTCGAAGAGGGCGCGCCATTACTCGGGATATCTGAATCCGGGTGCGCGCGACATCGCTTTGGCTTGTCATGCGGGCTGGATGAGAGTTGGTGGCGAGATCGAAGGCGGTACAGACTCCTCGAGCGATGGTCCTGCGGTCTCGGACGGTGCCGCGCCATCAGAAAGGCCTTGAGAAGAATTGTACAAGCCAGAATTGTGAAGGGCCCTTCCCCTTCTTCTCTTTGCTGCTCTCCATTACACATGTGATTAGAATGATGTAATGATGCTGATGGATTATGAATGAGGATTTTCAATGTGGATGAGATTTGACATGCTAGAGACTGAGTGGATACATCCAAAGGCTGCACACGTGAGCAGCTCATCGCAAATCACTAAAAAATCCAAGAAATGACAAATCCAATTCATGGCTTGGTGATTTGAACATTAGGGTTTTAATGCCCTTTTGATTCCATTCAAAAGTCTTTCATTGCGTGAATCAATTTCATTTTATCTAAATAAAGGCCAGAGAGCCCAACAACTATTGTCTGCCTTTTTAGTTTGTCTAGGCCCATTGAACGTGGTGTTGTAGTTTCTTGTGTGCTATTGCTTGTTGGCCGCTAGTTAGATTTAGTGGGGCTACGCTCATTGACCTAGGGTTTTCTTGGGCATTGCTATGCCTAGCTAGCTTGGCCGCTAGGTTTTGCAGTACAAATTGTTTTTCTTCTTCTTCTCAGTTTATATTATTATTTCAATTTACACTTGAAATACGTAACACTAAATAAGAATTTAGCATTCTATTTAAGACCTTTATCAAATAAACATGATTCCTTAATATAAAATTCTGAATCTATAAATTGTCGAAAATTGATAAAAAATGTAAATTTAATTCCCCATCAATTATACTTTCCCATCAACTTATAATAAACCATTATTCCTCTCAATTATAATTTCCCATTAAATTGAGTAATATAAACATAATGATACAAAATAACCCTTATATGTATATGCTTTCAAGCATCAAATAGGGTTAATGGAGGATTAGTAGCTTTGCTTAATTTATCCACAAGAAAGCCATGAGAGCATAAACCAAGAGATGGATCATGGCCCAATCCACTACAACCTTAAGGAACAAAGACATTAAAATGAGTAGGCTTTGGGCTAACTCAACCCCACGCCCAAAACATAACATCCCTAATGTTAAAGAACAATATACTTGTAAAATCTAACATTACTGAAGAAGATCAAAAAGCCAAGTTGAAATATACAAACAGCTGATTTTTATTTCTCTTTTGCATGCATATGATTTGATATGGTCTAGGATGACATGGCCACATGCACGATGACTCATGTTGCCAGTTCTCACCAATGGAGTATGTGGCTGGTCAGCGAATCACACATTCCATACCTTATTTCATGTTCATTAATAGAACATATTCATTATAGTACACATTTGATGCTTATCATGAAGTCCATGAATACATGTTAGGATGTAGTGAATTATGTTGACATCATACTAAGGAGATCACTAGTCTTTAAGCATATTTTCTAAATCTTCATATTCAAAGGATACTTAAGAAGGACATCAAAGCATCGAAGATAGAATAACACTATTTGGCCTCACTCATGTGATGAGTATGGCAGGTCCCATAACCATTAGTGTAGAGACACTAATGATAAATAGTGGGGGCTCTTTAGTGGAAAGAGTTGAACTAATTGATCCATAGTGTTGAGGTTTTTGGGTTTTAATTTACACTAAATTACATTAATATCATGAATTTATAATTAAGAAACTAATTTATAATTAGAGCTTAAAATGTTTTAAGATTATATTTTTTAAAAAAATGTGTTAAAAATGTAAAATAAACTAAAATAATCTTAAAAGTACTTGGGAGAATGAAAAATGTTTTTTAAACTTTCTGAAAATACTTTTAAAAGGTAATTTCATGTTTAAGGTATGTTGAAATTATTTTCAGAAGCCTTAGAAATATTGTTAACTACTTTAGGAAATATTAAAAATATTTTTATGAATTTTTAAACTATTAAAAGCCTTTTAAATGGTGAAAAATTGACTTTTAAATAAATTTTTGGTATTTTAGTTCATTTAAAAAGGGTCCACTAGTAAAGTTTGAATAAAATATATATATATATATTTATACATATCTATGGGGAGGGCGGGATTTGAACCCACAACCTCTGGCCCAGAAATGGAGCGCCTTACCAGTGCGCCATGAAGGTTTTATTTATAGAGAGGCCTTTTTTTTAATCACATTAACTAATAAGTTAAACTTATTTAAAGGGTCAAAGGGCGGGTCCGATGGTTGACCTTCCAAAAAGGTCTTTATTAAATGCCAAAATTCAATTTTTTTCCGACTTCTGACATTACATTATTAATTTCGTTAATGGGTAATTAATGTCATTAATTACGTCATTAATGAAACCTTCCAAAAATCTTTGAAAATTCATAAAAAATTAAATACAGCTCCTTTTGAGCTCGAATTTTTTTTTGAAATTCTCAGAAAATTACAACCTACCCCTCTGGTCCTATAAACACCCCTTCAGAGTAAGGGTTGAGGAATCCCTTTTGAAAACCATCTCTCTTGTACTACTCTTGAAGAAGAAAGTGCTCCTTCTTGTGAAGTTTCTCCCCTGCAATCAGCGTGGTTGTGCTTCTCCATTGATAAGGGAAGTTTTTTATTTTCATAATTCATCCATTTAGTGAATAAAGTGATAGTTTCCTTCACATTATTGTTATAAGTGGTGAATTTGTGTGATTTCTTGAAAGAGTGTGAAGGATTGATCTTGAATCCTTGAAAGAAGTTTCTAGTGGGATTGAATTTGTGATCTGAGTAGACATTTTGGAAAGCAAAAGGCTGACATATTTATCTTGATATCATATCTTGAATTTTAGTGTTGATTATCCGTCATACATCGTTGAGAGCGGTGATTTACCTTTGATCAATCACGGGGAGCGGCATAGCTTCTGTTTCACTAATCTGAGCAGGTAAAGAAGATCGAGAAGGCAGGGAGGTGACGTGGGTGGCACCAAGGACGTGACAGTGACGAGGGAAGTGGACGTACGAGGAAGAGTTCGTGACGGTCTACCTGAAGGCGGTTCGGGGTTGAAGCTCGTGCACCAAAGAATGCGACGTGCCATCGGAAAACTCCTCTGCAGAAGCAACTCTGTAAGTTGGGTTAGGGTACCTTACGAGGGAGGATCCTTAGTAAGGTTATCCTGAGTCCTAATTTGGACTCGAAGAGGGGCCTTGGATTGACTCGATCACTAAGTGGATCGAGCAACCAAGTAAATCTAAGTGTTTGAGAGAAAGAAGGTGAGAGTCAAATCAAGGAATCTTAAAAGCTAATTAGGCAAACAAAAATAGATAAGCTAATTCACCCCCCCCCTCCCCCCTCTTAGCTTCAAACACGTAGAAATACCTGAATGTTATTATACCAAATTTTTGATCAAATTGATTTACATAACAGTTGTGTAAGTGGTCCTCAGACTTGAGAAACCAAAGATGTCTTGTGGACGGATAGTTGTACTTTGACTATGACCTATGAGTCTCTAATCATGGGATTATAAAAAATCTTAGTTTGGGTGCATCAAAAAGTTCATGAAGATGATTGAGTGGTCAATATGATATCGTCCACACTCGGTAGAAGAGGATACATCTCAAGACAGATGATACAATGATGTATTTGGCCAAGGTAGTGAAATGTTAGAAATAGTTCTCGTAGAATTTCTTAACGCACCAGTACTACCTTGAATGAATGATTAGGGTTTGATAGCTGACCATACCCTAGGTCGCCTTAGGAGCATCAATCAGATGAAAAAAAAATGTAAACAGTAACTAATGACAAATATGTTCTTTGAGTGAGTCGATATAGGCTCCTTTGTATCTTCTAGAGCACGAGCTATAGTTTAGAACCCCATATGTTGGAGACTTCATCAATCAATTGGGTTTAATCAACCTAAGATTAATTAATCTATATTATGATATATTTAATTAATTTGGAATGCCAATAAAGGTTATTGGGCTAATATAGTCATTAACTAAATTGATACATGGGCTTAGAGTGTCACACACAAATGGTATTTTGGACATTAAAAGATATACCTTAAGTTTGGGGGTCTTATAAAAAATACCTACAATATAAATAACAAAAGGCCCTGAATGAAAATTCACCAAGGACAGAATTGTTGAGGGGATCCCCTTCATTCCCCATGCCATTAGGACATCATAACAATAATGACAACGCTTCAACAAAGCTACAGAGGCAATTTGACGTGTCGAGGATCACATGATAGTTCTAAAGTCTGGACACATGTGTATCCCCAAATGACTCATTCGAGGATCAAAGAAATCATAGATGCAATGCGTGTCAAAATAATTCATTTCACGGTTTTTGTTGATGCCATTGTGATTCTGTTTAATTCTTCTATTGCAAAGTGTTTTGAGTTTTTCATCCTTACTGAGGCCCTAGAGCCCAACACTCACAAGGCTACGGAAAATTCAAAGCTGATGTTGAGAGGATGTAGACTAATTATTAAACGGTCCACAACTATGAATTAATTGCAGCCATTGACTCCTCTCAAAGATAGATCTGACAACTAGGGCCTGAGCCAACAATCCGTACCCCAAGCCACTGTGTTCCTCCTATCGGTCAACATATTCTGGTAGAGGCAACTGCCAAGGCTAATCCTAAATCCTCAATGACCACTGTGAGGTAGCCCAATCCATCAACGGCTAAGGGAGGCCCTCATCTACCCATAAAAGGGTTGTTGTCACCCTATTTTAATTATCTTCTAAACATGAATGCTAACGGTGATCAGAGACTTTTCTGGAGTTTATCAAGCTACTCCGGAGTCATAAAAGATCTATGACAGCTTGACTAGATCATTAAACTTCCAAGAAAGGTTTAGGGAACGCTTAATCATCCTATAATGAAGGATGACAATGGGAGAAGCACACAAATTTTTGGAGGTGACGATCAGCTCTCCTTTCACATAGAATATCCATGAGGAGGAAATCTATTTGACATATAAGACAATCATATATTCCATGTTTTTCCCATATTCATTGATAATATATATTTTAATTTTAATACATGTTTGATACTTATAATTGAAGTCAGTGAATCCATGCATTGATTGAGTGAATTATGGTGAGATTATAATATGGTGATCAGTAGTCTTTAAACATGTGTTCTAAATATTCCTATTTGAATGTTACTCAAGAAGGACATCAAAATGCCATGAAAGAAGAACACTGTGTATTCCCATTTAGATGATAAGTAGAGCCAATCATGTAGCCATTGGGATTTCACAACATCCTTGCTCGAATGCAGCAACAAGTCCATGCAATCAAGATGGGGTCATCTATCAAGAAGAGTTGACTCAAGGAAGATGATTTAGTTAAACCCCTAGCCAGGGTAGTGGAAATATCAAGTTGTTGTTCTATGGTAATTGCACCATGCATTAGTACTCATTAGAAAGACCAATTCGGATTTGATGATTCACTCTACCCAAAGTCATTTGATGATTCACTCTACTCCTTTGTATATTCTTGGACACAAGGCGTATCTTGGACCCCAAGGGCCGAAAATTGAACCAAACAGCTAGGTTAACTCAATCCTTAATTAATTAATATATGTGAGATAAAATTAATTAGTAAGGTCATCCAAATAATAGTTGTCGGGCTACTAAAGTTATTAAATAGACTGATACAAGCGCTTAGAGGGTCACAAGCCTAAGGATTTTAGACATTGGTTGATGTAATCTAAGTTATGGACTTCTTTTAATAATTCTAGAGGATGGGGACTTTTGAAAAATTTTCCCCAATTACTTCTATGAAAATTTCCCTAGATAGTATAAATAGAGGTGGACACCCTCATTTGATACCCATGGGGGTCAATTTAAGTGCCCCTTTTTCTTCTCTTACACTTTCTAGCAGCTGCATCTGGTGAGACTAGATGGAGAGAAAATCAGATTTCGAGGAGAAAACTTTGTTGAAAGAAGATGAGATCTAGTGATCTGAAGATTGTGTAGATATGTCTGTAGGCCAGACTCTTGAAAACTTGCAGATGCTCACTCAAGAAACCAAGAAATCACAGATTCAAACTTTGAAAATTTGATTTTATGGTTTTCAGATCATTCTTTGATTTAATATTCAGCTGTGCAATCGAGTTTCGATCTTGCCGAATGAAGCATCAAAATCCAAACAGCTGGTTCTCCCTAAACTCCCTTTAGTTGACATTTAATCTTTGTTCATTGTTTGTGTACTGATTTAGATTGAATTATATTAATACATATGATTAAATCTTAGCCCCCTTATTGTTCTATGTGATCTAAAATTTCTCTCTCTCTCTCTCTCTCTATCTAATTTCTTATGTTCTCTTAAAAATGAAAATATCTTTCATCCCTATCTCTCTATATCTTAAACTCGTTTCATATATAATCTACCTTCAACTCCATCAATCTGTATATAATTAATATTTTTATAGTATCCATCTAATTCTTATTCCTTTTCTTCTCTATTCTCTCCAATGTATTTTATTAAAAATAAAATAAATCTATATGTTATATGCCAAAATATCAATCTTCCTTTGATTACTATATCTACCTTTCCCATCACACATGTAACCTCTGCATAAATTAAAATAAATAGTAATAAAAAGATACCATCTATCAATCTTTTAACTTTTTCTCTCCCTCTCTATTTATTACTTGTATATCTTAATAAAAATATAAAATAGCTTTTCTACTATCTATGTTAATTAAATTATTTATTATAATACCATAAATATAATTCTTCATCCTACATAGTCATTACCTCTAATCTTTATAAAATAATAATGAATATAAGAACATAATAATACCTGATATTTTTTTGTATCACATTTACTAAGCTATTCCTTATCCTAATTTATTACATAAATAATTTCTCTTACTATCCATGTTATCATCCTTTTCTCCCTATTCCTAACTCAAGCATTATAATATATATGTAGAAGTACAAGTCCCTATGAATATGGCCTCATGCACCACTAAACATAACTAAGTCTAAAAAATTACAAAATTTGGTCAAACCAAATTAGTTTTATGACATTATTTTATATTTTATAAACTTTTGGACATAAAATACACCAAATCTTCTTTTGCTAAAAATTAATTGACTAGAGTGAGATACAACAGTAAAAAATAATCTATGAGGAAAAGTCAAAAGAGTCTAAACTTGATATTTGGGAGAGCAAAATGGTAGATAGAGAGGGTTTTGCTTCTCCCCAAAAGCCGACTTTTATATTTGGAGACATTTATATGTTTTTTAAATCATCAAGAATGTAATGTTTAAATATTCTCGATCATTAGATCCAATACTCTAGATGGATTCAATCTTTATTTCTAGATCAATTATCCTTGATTAAAATTTCAATGTGAAATTGAATGACTAATTACCCCTTTAGAATCTGTTATTTCTAATAAATAAATAAAATACAAAATTACAATTTCCATCACACATAAACATTTTTGAATAGCTTATTATGTATTCTTTTTTAAATTTTTATCCCAAAACACGGTGCCGGGTATGACCAAGCCAAAGGTTGTGCTCGTAGACCGATCCAGCCTTGCCCTGGACACCACCCAAGGGGGTTTTATCAGTGTTTTTAAGAGTTTATAGGCATGGAGCGAGCGTAGATGTCCCAATTACACACATATCCTGCTCGCCCACACCCATGACGCAAAGGAAAAAGATAAAGTGGTGATATCGTTGCAGGTCGTGGAGGAGATCTCAAAAGCCTACAACTTGTTCTTGTCCCTCGGAGTTGGTGATGCATGGAGGAGATTCATTCTTCATACCATCATCAGGTATCATCCTAGAGGTGCGTGAAGGGTACAACATTTAGGCAAGACTCCTTGCTTAATATGTATCCCTTTATACTTCATACGCGTCAATAAAGAGACAGAACTATCCCTTTGATATGGACTCCAAAAGGTTTCAAATTCATCTCTAATGAACAAAATAATTTCCTTAATTATTATTTTCATAAACACAAAATCTATTTTTAATTTCTCCCATATTATAATAAACTATCTTAAAAAAATCCATATGAGAAATTGATCTCAGCATTTAACTGTCAAATGAATTCTGGCTGATTAAAATTGAATGAGGCAATTCACAGAAATGCTAATACCCTAAAAAATTAAGTCTTGACTTATAGGTTTGACATTTTGACCTTTTAGTCAAAATTCTACTGTATTCATAAATATATAAATATAGCGTACGAGCTTATTATATTTAATTTCAAATGGCATATCAGTACACCTAATATTCCATAGGATTTTTCAAAAATATATTCATGGTTGACCATTTTTTGGCCAAACTTAGGCTACATTGGGTATTTAATAATATCCAACAAAGGACTTAAAAAATAACGCCTGTTTGAATTATCATCTTAATAAAAATTAATCGTCGTAGGTCAATGGTCCACTTGTGATTCATGAACTAAATATAATTTTTGCTCTCTCTGTCTGTCAGTTTGGTGTTTGATTCCGTATCGGCTGAGATTATATTAGATTAAGTGTATGCAAAACCTTAAACTATTTAGTTAATTGAAGTTGTATACATTAATGTCTTGAAATCTAACTTACATTAATATCAATCAAGTGGAGAATGTTATTACACAATATGTGAATGGATGCTTAATAAAATCATTTTTTTTATGTAATACCAAAGATACCTTAAATCCATCAAAATTCATGTTTTATTGTGAAACAACTTAAGTCAACAATAGCTGAGGCTATTCAAGATTTTAGACACAGTCATTTTACATAATATACGTAAATTACTGAGAATTTAAATAACAATGAATGATATATGGCTACATGAATACCTTATTAAATGACTTCAACTTTATGGATTTCTTTTACACTAAAGATAATGTTGGGCATTATCTTTCCACATACAAATACAAATAGAGTTTCCAAAATTTATGGAAGCAATATGTTACCAAGAAATATACAAATGTGCAATTTCTATTTTGTGGAATAAAACTTTTAAGCCTCAAAGAAGGAACAACCAATCCCATTTTGTAGAAAAAGACTTTCCCTCCTCACACACGTTATATGCATCCCACAATCAACGGCTCCAACATTTTTTACAATCCAGTGTCCAGAAAAAATATGCATGTACATCTAAACGTGCATTAACTTTAGGTCTATGATTAACTTTAGGCCCATGATGAATTAAAATTCTTCATCAAATAGGCCACTTTCCACGATTAACTTAGGCCAATGATGACTGAAATTCTTCATCAAATAGGCAGTCGCTTCAGCTTCCAAACAAGTACTGTATTGACCTCCCCCCTGCCCATTAACGCCGTTCCGTTCGACCCCTTTCCAGACTGTTATGAAACATAACCGTATCTGTTCATGGCCTGTTCCCCCTAGTGGGCCCACTTCTGGCCCACTACCTATCGTCCAACCACACCTCCCTCTGTCTCTCTCTCTCCCCTCTCCTCTCCTCTCTTTGTGGTTCGTCTTCTTCTTTCTCTGCATCGTCTTCTTCTTCTTCTTCTTCTTCTTCTGGGAAGGGAACGACTGTAATTGAAGGCTCTTGGCGAGAGAGAGAGAGAGAGAGAGAGAGAGAGAGAGAGAGAGAGAGAGAGAGAGAGAGAGCAAGGCATGGCGGCAGGGCGGCGATTTGCGGTTCTGCGGACGGGGCACGCGACGGAGTACACGGAGCGCGTCCATGGCGGGTACGGGCGGATGCTGGCGCGGCTTCTCGAGGACGACGACGAAGAACGGGGCGGAGGAGAGAGCGAGACGTGGGACGTCTTCTCCGTCATCGACGGCGACTTCTCCTTTTTGCACCGCGAGGCCGGCGACGACTACGACGGGTACGTCGTCACCGGCAGCGCCGCCGACGCCCACGCCACCGACGTCGACTGGATAAACCGCCTCCTCGGCGCCCTCCTCCTCCTCCATTCCCGCAAGAAGAAGCTCCTCGGCATTTGCTTCGGTCACCAAGTACCAGCCTTCTTCTTCTTCTTTTTTCTTCGATTTCTTCTTCTTAGATTGCTTCTTCGAATGCTTCTTCTTCTTCTTCTTCCTCTTGGATTGCTTCTTCTTCTTCTTCTTCTACCTCTTGGATTGCTTCTTCTTCTTCTTCTTCTACCTCTTGGATTGCTTCTTCTTCTTCTTCTTCTTTGATTGCTTCTTCTACCTCTTGGATTGCTTCTTCTTCCTCTTCTTCTTCTTCTTCTTCTTCTACCTCTTGGATTGCTTCTTCTTCCTCTTCGATTGCTTCTTCTTCTTCTTCTTCTACCTCTTGGATTGCTTCTTCTTCTTCTTCCTCTTCGATTGCTTCTTCTTCTTCTTCTACCTCTTGGATTGCTTCTTCTTCTTTTTCTTCGTATTTCTTCTTCCTCTTCGATTACTTCTTGTTCGATTCCTTCTTCTTTCTTTTCTTCTTCTTCTTCTTCCTCGTCGATTGCTTCTTCTTCTTCTTCTTCTTCCTCTTGGATTGCTTCTTCTTCTTTTTCTTCCTCTTCGACTTCTTCCTGCTTCGATTTCTTCTTCTTCTTCTTTTCTTCCTCTCCGATTCTTCTTCTTCTATATTCGATTCGTCTCATTCTTCTTCTTTCTTTCTTCCTCTTCGATTCTTCTTATTCTTCTTTCTTTCTTCTTCTTCTTCTTTTTTTCTTCCTCTTCGTTTCTTCTTCAATTCTTCTCATTCTTCGTATTTCTTCCGTTTTTCTTCTTCTATTCTTCTCATTCTTCGTATTTCTTCTTCCGTTTTTCTTCTTCGATTCTTCTCATTCTTCGTATTTCTTCTTCTATTCTTCTCATTCTTCGTATTTCTTCTTCTATTCTTCTCATTCTTCGTATTTCTTCTTCGATTCTTCTCATTCTTCGTATTTCTTCTTCCGTTTTTCTTCTTCGATTCTTCTCATTCTTCGCATTTCTTCTTCCGTTTTTCTTCTTCTTCTTCGATTTCTTTGCAGATTCTGGCACGGGCGCTGGGGGGAAAAACTGGAAGGGCAGAAGTGGGCTGGGAACTGGGAGTGAAGACTCTCCAAGTTGATTCAGAGACGGTATCCCGCCTCTACGGGCTGGCCATTCCCTCGACCATCCGAGCAATCGAGAGCCACCAAGACCAGGTGATGAAATCCTTCCTTACCCATGAACAACTGCCAGCGCAATGGTTTTATTTTGACGCTGCGTTGCAGGTCTTGATGCTGCCTCCACAAGCTGTGCTGTTGGCATCCTCCGAGAAAACAAAGATCGAGATGTTCGCCATCGGCGATGATGTCTTGTGCATGCAATGTCATCCTGAATTCACCGAGGACGTGATCGAGGACCTGGTCCGGACCCGTCTTTCCAGGAACTTAGTCAGCGTGAGCATCTCAACTCAAAAACATACAGTCTTTAAGTTCTTGTCTAATCCGATGAGCGTGATTCCTTGACTTGAACAGAATGATTCACTCAAACATAGTTAATCTGATGTTTTCAGGATGACCTGGCCAAGGAGGCTTTGGCAAGCTTTGGGGCAGGCCCAGCAGACCAGGCAACGCTTAAACAGTTGTGCAAGGCGTTCCTCAAGAATGTTTGATCAATTGAAACAGATAATCTTTCATTTTTTTTCTTCTTCCCACAAGTAGAACTCCAACCAAGTAATCCCAGTTCATTGGCACGTCTCTAATCTTGTATAATTCTTCCAAAAAAGAAAGAAAATCATTAGCCCTTGGTGACGAGGGGTTCATACCAGCTAGGGGAAAAGCCTGCTCTGCTCCTGGCTTCCTCGTTGAAAGGAGGCTTCAGCACGCCCTTGAAGTATCTCCTCACCGTCTGGTGGAATGTTTCTACTACCGCATCGTCTGTAAGAACTGAAATTTCTTCTCCCGGCGAGTTGATTTTCGATCTCCTCGTGCAGAGATAGCGAAACCACTTGACGCCGGCGGCGCAATGCGAGATTTCTTCGGGGTACACCACGCTTTCCAGAAGCTCCGCGGTGCGTTCATCCCCGTTCTTCCGAAATTTGGAGATCGTCGTCGGAAGAACGTCCAGACCCCTGGCCTGTTAAAGATTTTCCGAGTAATTTCCTTTTTTTTGGGGGGAATTATTTGTTGAAAATGGGGACGAAGTGTAAGGATGGATTGCTGACCTCGTGCACGCAGTGCTCTATGGCGAGGCGGGGGAGGAGATCGTGGGAGGTTTCAATGGCGGAGTCCCAGAGACCGTCGTGGACGGGGAAGGCGCCGTAGAAGGAACCGAGCTCGTCGAGACGGGCGGCGAGCAGCGTGAAGTGACGGCATTCGTCTTCGGCCACCCTCACAAAGTCTGTGAAGAATTCCCGCGGCATGGCTTCCTGTCTCCCGAAGCGGGCGATGATGTCCTGCCGAGACAAGGCCCGGGATTTTGGCACGATTAGAAATTGAAGATCAGGAATCGATGAAGAAGTAGAAGATCAGACGTTGAAGAAGAGGAAGAAGAAATTGAATAAGAAGATCAGAAATAGAAGACAAGGAAGAAGAAGATGAGCAGAAAATGAAGAGGACACGAAGAAGATGATCAGACATTGAAGAAGATGATGATGATGTCAGCTATTGAGGAGGATGAGCAGAAAATGAAGAAGATGATGATGATGTCAGCTATTGAGGAGGATGATCAGAAAATGAAGAAGATGATGATGATGTCAGAAATTGAGGAAGATGATCAGAAATTGAAGAAGATGATGATGATGTCAGAAATTGAGGAAGATGATCAGAAATTGAAGAAGATGATGATGATGTCAGAAATTGAGGAAGATGATCAGAAATTGAAGAAGATGATGATGATGTCAGAAATTGAGGAAGGTGATCAGAAATTGAAGAAAAAGAAGATGATGTCAGAAACTGAGGAAGATGATCAGAAATTGAAGAAGATGATGATGATGTCAGAAATTGAGGAAGGTGATCAGAAATTGAAGAAAAAGAAGATGATGTCAGAAATTGAGGAAGATGATCAGAAATTGAAGAAGATGATGATGATGTCAGAAATTGAGGAAGATGATCCGAAATTGAAGAAAAAGAAGATGATGTCAGAAATTGAGGAAGATGATCAGAAATTGAAGAAGATGATGATGATGTCAGAAATTGAGGAAGATGATCAGAAATTAAAGAAGATTAGAAATTGACGAAGAAGAAGAAGAAGAAAAATTGATGTGTACCCATGAAAGGTCGATGGCCCAGCTCTCGGTGTGGACGAGGCTGTGAAGAATGGCCTGGCGGCTTCGGAGTGTTCCCCCCTTGCCCAACTTGGGCATTGAGCGCGAAGGCAAAAGCGTCATCTGCAGTAGGGACATAAACCCGGATAGACAGATAGAAAGAAAGTTAGATAGATAGATGGAGAGAGAGTTGGGTAGATAGAGAGATGAACGGAAAGATGGGTGGATAGATAGATGGATGGATGAATGGCAGAGAGAAAGAGAGATAGATGGATGGATGGAGAGATAGATAGATGGATGGAGGGAGAGATAGACAGATAGATAGATAGAGGGAGAGAGAGAGAGGAGGAGGGAGGAGAGGGGGGAGAGAGAGAGAGAAGAGAGAGAGTAGAGAGAAGAGAGAGAGAGAGAGGGAGAGAGAGAGAGACTGAGGGAGGGAGAGGAGAAGAGAGAAGAGAGAGAGAGAGAGGGAGAGAGGGAGAGGGAGGGAGAGAGAGTGTAGAGAAGAGAGAGAGAGAGAGAGAGAGAGAGAGAGAGAGAGAGAGAGAGAGAGAGAGAGAGAGAGAGAGAGAGAGAGAGAGAGAGAGAGAGAGAGAGAGAGAGAGAGAGAGAGAGAGAGAGAGAGAGAGAGAGAGAGAGAGAGAGAGAGAGAGAGAGAGAGAGAGAGAGAGAGAGAGAGAGAGAGAGAGAGAGAAAAAAAAAAAAAGAAAGTGTACGGTGGGGAGCCTGGCGGGGCGGTCGGGAACGAGGAGATGGCCGCTGAGGGGGTCGGAGAAGGCGGTGGAGATGCTTCCCTGCAACCAGGCGGCGGCGGCGGCCTGCCCGGCTTTGGCCTTGCGAAATGGGTCCGCCTCGTTCAGTACTTGGAGGGCTGCCTCCACCAGCGTCTGCTCCCCCGCCATGGTCTGCTCCTCTCCCCCCAACCGGCAGATGTTTCCAGGGCGAGATGCCCCTCAAAGAGTCTGCCTTTGAAAACAATTTATACACTTGATTACTGTAAGATTTCTTAAACTTTTTCAAGGATCAGATGAACTTTGCCATATAGAACATTTTAAATAAAACCATGAGAAATCCTTGTTCTCAGTACCGCAGATGAATTCCCAAAATCCAAATTTTCCATTGTATTCCGCCCTCCACAATGTTTTCCATTATAGTCTCCCGCGTAGACGTGGTCGTTTGGTTCTTTTTGTGCGATTTTGTGCAAATTGTTCGTTCTGTTAGGTTTTCTGAGCAGAACAAAAACAAATTCGAATAGAACATCGCATAGACCCGTGTGCAGTTCTTTTGTTTGCTTTGTGCGAATTTTGTTCTCATTTTGTTCTCATTTTGTTCGAATGTGTGAATTTTATTCAAATGTGCGAATTTTGTTCGTTTTTGAAAATAAAAAGAACAGAACAAAGAACAAAGCCCTGTTAGGTTCCTTTGTGCGAATTTTTTGTTCATTTCAAACGAACAGAACAGAACAACCATGTCTACTCCCTCGTTTGTTCTTCCACACAGCTCTACATAAATTTTGGAAAGGTGGAAATGTCTTGAGGTAAAACTTATATTGTTCTATAATACCATGTGACTGAATTTTCCGACCCAAAGTAAAATAAAATATTAAAATGTAATACGGTATCACTTTGGAATGTGGGCCTCATAATTTTATTCGTGTTTCAATACAAGCAAGATTATCTAACCGTACCTAATATTATTTAGTGTTTGATTTCTTCAAAATTGTCAGATTATCACAACTTATTTTCATCTATTCTCCACAGCGCTAAATAAATAGCATAAAAATCAATTTGGGTATAAATAATAAAAGGGCCTTGATTTTTTATCAGAATGTGAAGTAAATGATACCTTACTCTTTAGTCTTATTTTGTGGTTTGATTTTACTGGATCCTATGTTGTCAACGGAATGAAGTAGGGTTGAAGTAATACTCGCTAATGAATCAATTTTAGAGAAAGTCATTTGAGATGATTTTATTTTGTAACAATATATCTAATGGACCATCACATGTATTTTATGCTGTCATCGTGTTTTCTTGAGTCAAGTTAATGCTCAAGAAATTATATATATATATATATATATTTGTATAAATTTATCATATATTTCAATACCATGGTTAGAGAATAAATTATATCGATGTAGAAATGTTATGTAAATGTCTTCTAGTGCTAGATCACCATGGAAAATAGACCTATTTTTCCTTCGTATTTCCTTTGAGAAAATTCATATTGTATCCATGAATGCTTGATCTAATTGATATTTTCTTATTTGTCGCAAGTCTAACTATTTTTCTTTGCTACCCCAATGTATAGTATCAAATTATAGGAGGGTCGCACCGCTTATGTGGGTAACTTGTTAGGCATATATGCCTGTTAAGCAAGCCAATCTATATTTTTAAAATTTTTTCCTCAAAGGAATCGATATAACTAATTTAATTTTGTTCTTCACGTTAATGAGATAAGTATGTCGGAAATAAAGAAAATGAAAAAACAGAGAGATACTACTTTTAGTACTGGTTTAATTTATCCATAGCTCCATCTTAAAGATAGATTATGTTTTCTCCTTCATATCATTCTCCCAATTTGTTATAAAAAATGTCTTCGTTATCTTTTGAGACCTCACAAAGTGGCCAGTATACTGTCACTCACTGCCACATTTTTGTCATTTGTATATCATAAATCTACATCAATTCATGAGAACCTTTAGCATCCAGTTATACATACAGACAAAAAAATAAATGTGTACACAGATGAATCTAACTAATCTGTAGTATTATTCGGTGATTTATGATTATCCATAAGTCTCTAACTCAAAAAAAAACCCTTCAAGACTCTACAAGATAAAGCTCACAATAGTAAGTATTGAAAAAAAAGTTATAAAGGTGGAAATCTTAATAAACATTTATAGTGCCACATTCAAGACCTCATGAAAGTTTTAGTTCAATTTTTAACCATTTCGTTGTTGACCTTGACTATCTTCTCCATTCTCTGTGAATAGCTTCTGCAAAAAAATATATGTTAGGTTCCATATATTACTTATCACTAAGGAAGAGCGGGGTAATTGAGGCAATCATTAGCAGCAAGAGGGGGAATTTTGATCTCCAAGATTAATAGGGAGTTGGGAGTCCTAGCCATAGAAGAAAGGCCTGCCTGCACCAAAGGTTTTTCATGTCACACGGGGTCCCAATCATAAAGATGACAAAGTTTTGAATGTGGCATTGGCCCACATGGTGGCATTGAAAATGTCAGCGGCTAGGAGATGATGATGGTGACAAAGTCTAAGATAAATTGCATTTTAGGGATAAAAAGTATTTTTTAGTGTAAATTACACTTATTGGATAATATTTTTTAGGATCACCATAACTGCTAAATAATGTCCAGATCAAGGGGTAGAGGATGCATATATCTTGATTTCAAATTATATGTAGTAGAAAAGATTTCAGGTATAAGTAGATATTGAAATATGTGAGAAGAATTGAAAGTAGGTAGATGATCAAAGAAATCCTGAACTTCAGTGTATTGGGTTCTGAGGCCCTGATTGACATAATAGTTTTAACTATTCATGTAGACGAATTCCTATATAATCATAACAACACTTTAACATGAATTTTAATCGTAGTTTAATTCATTATTTGATAAAATTTACAATAATTTGTCTATGTATGAGTTGAAATGTAGAGTATGTTTATGATCCAATGAGTGAGGTAAAATTAAGAAAATTTCATAAGACATTCTTACTAATTAAGTTCCCATCTCAATAAGACTGCTGTGGAGCATAAAGAAATGTTTAAAAATAAATTAAAATAAATTAAAATAAGATAAAATAAATTAAAATACATTAAAATAAATTAAAATAAATTAAAATAAATTAAAATAAATTAAAATAAATTAAAATAAATTAAAATTAATAAAAATAATAAAAGAAACCCTACATCTCCCATGCTACCTTTCTCTCACCAATGTGTATTTTCAGCTCTCAAAAGGTCCCTAACTACTCCTTCGTGAAGATCTTTTTAGTGATCATACAAGAAATAGTGATCTCCAAAAAGTTTTCTTTTCGATCTTCACATCGATCATGGGTCTGCATTTTTCATTTTAAACAAGATTCTGGTTTTTACAATTAGAAACAATAGTTTGTTTTCATTTAGAAAATTTCTCTTCTTCGATATTTTAAAAATGATAAATGTTTTTGACCAAAGCCTTATCATTTTCATATTGTTCATCTCTCTCTATCTGTGCTGATTGATCTGAGTCGAAGGTTTTTCTTATTTCTATCATACATATAACCAGCTTTGATCCCTCTACTTTCTCATTTTACAATCTTCAAGTGAGTTGTTTTCTTCTTGTTCTACTTGTCTTCCTCCGCAATATTTCTTAAATTGCTATTTGGTGTATACATGTCTAATGTCAGTGTTATCTCATGCTAAAAGGCAACTCAACACTGGATGGGACTCATATGAATATTACTATGAGATATCATTTGCACTTGTGTGAATATTACTATGAGATATCATTTGCAAATCAATGTTAAAAATCAAAAGATGAATCATTAATGTTGTGGCAGATGTATTGTTAAAATGTACTACATTCAAAATTCAGAAATATCATGTGAGCTATTGTTGTCCTGTTTAAGCACTTGGATCAGAATATATCGTTGATCTATGGAATGAAACTCCCATCTGAATCTCAAAAATTTTAAGAGCCTGATAAAGGACACCATTATTACTTTTGGATACTCATATACAAACTATGCCATGACACAATCAACCTGCATAATGTCATCATCCCAACTTAAATGAATGGTATTGATCAAATTGTCCATACCTTATGACACTTACACATGTTGTATGAGACTGGCATCAAGCGGAACTTGACAAAGGACGACATCAATGCATTGGAATTTATGAATGAAGTCGAGAAGACGTTTGTAACACATGCGATGAAATAGACAAATGTGTACTTATTGAAGTTGACATCTATCAATTACAAGTGGGCAAAAAATGTAAGAGAACACATTCTTGAAATGTCCTACATTTCTGCATATTTGGATTTTCTGGGCATGGACGTAACATAAAAATATTTATGGACTCAAGCTAACATACAATGCTCATAGGGACAAGTGGAGTACTAATGATTTCATATCAATCTGTGCTCAAGAAGAAAAGAGAATGAGTGGATAATGCCACGAGGATATCCATTTGACCATGACTTTAAAGGGCAAAGTGAAGTAGTCCTTAAAACTAAAGAAAACTGTGTCATGTCCTCCTTATAGAGTTCAAAAAATAAGTACGATAAATTCCTTGCTTCCTTCCATTGTTTTAAGGCTGGCCACTTCAATAAAGACTACCCCAAGTACCATGCTTGGCATGCAAAGTAATATAATCTGATTTCCAAAATTTAGGTTAATCTTGTCTATGTACCTGCAGATACATGGTAGACTTTAGTTCTACTATGTCTTAAAGTACCCATGGAAGTCAGCCTCCACTATTAGAAGCCAAGTGATGTTGACATACTGATCTACATGGGCAATAGAAATACTACAGAACAGGAGACGAACAAAATATTTAGGTTGTGATGGCGCACGCTATCATGACCCGCCGAAGGAGTCATCCGAGCTGCTGCCGCTGTCGTCGACATCCCAGCTGAATCATGCTTGTTTTATCTTATTTTGGTTTCCCTTGTTTCGTTAGTTACGTCCCGTGTTTTTTTTGCACTTGTCGCGTTGTTCTCGTCGCGTCGCAAAGTGTTCATCGTCAGCCAGCGTGTCTTTGTCGTCATGTGGGAGGGGGTCCTTAGTCATTTGGATTGCCCTCCCTTGTTCCCACTTTTTTTATTTTTTTATGTTTTATGTTTTGTTCTTTTTTTTTTCCCTTTATTTTGTAACGGAGGCCTATTATATAAAACCCCCCCCCTTTCCTTTTGTCCTCCTAGAGCCCAATTAGCCTCTCCCCCTTATAAAGGAAGAGGGGCGCCCTAGGAGAAGTTCAGACTTGTTTTCTTGAATTTGGGGGAACAGGTCTCACCTTGAAAGAAAGAAAGTGAAGGAGGCTTGGGAAGGAAGAGTGAGAAGAAAACAAAGGGGACGCTTATCCTGGGTTGGTCGCCAGAGGAGGGAATCAACTCCCTTGACGTACCATTTGGGCCGTTCCTTTTCCATTCACCGACGCGGAGATTCAGAGGCCTCAATGAACACCAGTCTGGACTCTCGCCAATTTGCACTATTCCTGTCGCCCTGCATGGGATCTCGCCCTTTGAGTGTGACGTGCAGTGGCTCTCCGGCCGGATAAGGGCGCGTGACTCCCGACCCCCCATGACTCTTGCCTCCAAGCTCCCGCTACCGCTCCTATACCAGTGATCATCGCTGACCCCTCTCTGGCTCTTCTCCACCACACCCGCGCGGGCCACCGCGACTGACAAAAACTTTGCACACGAGCCACACGCTGACAAGGTACGTCGTTCCCCAACCACTCGTTATATTGCTCCTTGCAATTTACTTTCATCTTGACTCCACTTCTCTTGGGCTAGGTAGGTGAGAGAGGAAATAATTGAGAGAAAATTACGAACGCAAGTGAACGTCTTACCTGTGCGGACGAGTCTGTTCGTTACGTGTGACCCCTATGGATTGATTCTATTCGGCCATAGACATATTCATCCCTCCGACGAGGATCGAGAGGCCACCATCGTCGTCATTGGCAACCCCTTTGGAGCACGAAGCTCGGCATCTACCTCTAGTCAGAGTTTGTACGTACGATACGTAGGACACATTTATCGTGCATCGTAAATGTATCAACCCAATTAGGGTTTTATCCTTCCGACGACGACACCATCGACATCTGACATCAGTATCTAGGTATCAAGCCATCATCCTCGATACCGACCAGATGACGTCCTCGACCACGTCCATCATCAAATTGGTATCAAGTCGTCAAGGACGTCGTCCGGTCGGTACCTAGGATGATGGCTCGGTACTAGATAGTCATTATTGTAGAGATATAATGATATATAATGGGTGTTTTTTAGTATAAAGGTTTAATTGAATTGATCCCTACAAACCCTTGAATCGTATTATACTAGACTGTCAATCAGGTTGATTCACGTCATGGTTATGTAAGTGATTCTTAAGCTTGCGACACCAAAGACATCTTGTGGATGAACAATTGTACTTTGATTGTGACCTATATGTCCCTAATCATGGGATTCAAAATAGTATTAGTTTGGGTGCATCAAGAAGTTCACGAAGACGATTGAGTGGTGACGATGAGATCGTCCACCATTGGTATAAGAGGTGATAGCTCAAGGATGACGATGCAATGAAGTCTTTGGCCAAGACAATGAAATATCGAGAGAAGAGTTCCCTGATGATTTTTGAATGCATCAGCACCAACTTGGATGGCAGTTTAGGATTTGATAGTTGATAGTCATCCTTGGACCATGAGTTGGATGAGCGACTACACGTACATGGTAACAAATGACGAACAGGTTCTATGAGTGAGTTGATATACAATCATATGTATCTTCTAAAGCACGAGGTGTAGCTTGGCACCTCACGAGTTAGAGACTCAACCTATCAATCAGGTCAAATTAGTATGCCATTAATTAATCTATATGATGGTATAGTTAATTAATTAGAAGGCCAGTAAAGATTATTGGTCTGCTAGAGTCATTAACTAGACCTATACATGGGCCTAGAGGGTCACACACAAATAGTCTTTTGGACGTCAGAAGATATACTTAAGTTTTGGGGGCTTTTATGAAAAATAACCACTTAGTATAAATAGGGGAAGGCCCGTGAATGAAATTCACCCATGCCAGAATTGTTCAGGGTCCTTACCCTTCTTCTCCCTTCTCCCCATGACTCCTCTCCATTCAAGATGCGATCGGGACAATGTAACGACGACGATGGAAATTGAATGTGGATCATCAATGAGAAAGAAGAGATTCGATGTGCAAAGGATGGTGTGGATATGTCTATATGGTGCACACTTGAGCAGCTCGACTCGTCACGCACAAGAATCGAAGAAATTAAGGATGCAAACCATGCACTGGTTCTTCGTTTCAAGATTTTAATGATGTCATTTGATTCTGCTTTTTTGTCTTCCACTGTGTCGAATCCTTATCTTCATCCATATCAGGTCTTCCACTATGTCTTCCACTGTGTGGTCCATTCCTTATGACATTATGGAATGAATAACGGTACTTTATCAGATTCACAGATGGCTATTTCAATATGATCATGTATATTTTATTTACAAAAGATTAGAAACTTAATATATCTTCCAAATTTATAAGACCGAAGGCGAAAGTCAACCCAACAAACGGATACGGAAAATTTTTTTATGGCTTTGGTGGTGAACATCCATGACCCTTTCCAAATGGCTAGATGAGTGTGGTATCTTTCCTCAATACACAATGACAGGTTCCTCCCAACATGATTGGTGTGGCTCAACGACAGAATTGAACACTTCATGCCATGGTGAGGAGAATTATGACTAAGTCAACTATTCCCATCAACCTCTAGGGTGAGGTGTTAAAGGCCACGACTTATATATTAAATAGAGCACGAACTAGAGAAAACAATAAAATCTCTTACAAACTTTGGGAGTGAAGAAAACCGAGTCTACAGATTTTTAATATTTGGGCTTGTTCAGTTGAGTAATAAGCTAAATAAAAGGGTATAAGACTTCATTAATTCTTGGATTAAACAAATTTATAATGTTTCCTTACTAAGCATTGACTTGAGTAAGGGTCAAATCACAAAGAGCCATAAATTAATTATAATATTTTTCCATGTGATTAAATATATAATTTTTGTATATAAAGTCAAAAACCAAATCTTAGTGAAGGAATAGTTTCTTTTATAAGTAAATGGAATGAAGGAAAACCTAAACTATGTTGGGAATAAATTTAAATATATTTTTGAGAAACTTTATTTTAATATTTTCATGTTAAGAAATTAAAGAATAACTAACTAAAATGGCTTAGGAAATTTTTTGGCTGAGAGCCAAAAAACTTTGCCCATAGGATCACCCTTGACTTGGCAAGGCAACGCCAAAAATGCATGGTGGATATCTAGTTTTTTAGTTCAATAAAAATGCAATAACTTGTGTTGTAGGAAAAGTTCTTTAGCACGGTTTCTACCATTGGAAAACCCTGGGTCTTTGCTATCACACCTTATAAGAATCAAGACAGAAAAACTGAGTGTGTATGTCAGGAACCTCTAAGAATGTGCGAACCTCTGACATCACTTCCTTTCAAGCCAAGGATGCACTTTTCTTTAGTTTCCTCCAAGTTCGATTATATGGTTTCCTTCTTCACTCAACCTTTCACTCAAACAAAGTGGATCCAATAAACATGGCTGCACTCAAGGCTGCCAAAACATAGTTCCAGATAAAAATTCATAGATGTTTACAAGGTGGGAGAAGATTGGTATAAATATGGATTCCATATTCTCAATGTGAGAATGTGTGGCCAGAATTTGGCAATCTGGCCAGTCAAATTCATGCCCCTCTTTATAGGAAAGGAACAAAAACCACCCACTTGAATTTCTCCTTAAAAATAGGCCCCGACATTGATTGGATTTAAGCTCCTTTCATATTCTGGATTGGGCATGCTCCATAGTGGGCTTCATTTTGTTTTAGCTCCATCACTCCTCAATCATAGATATATCAGTAATATTAAAATAAATTAAGTCCTGAAATCTAAATCACTTGATTCAAGAGAATCAAGTGGGGTTAGTTCATAAATCATCAAACCAATTAAAAAACTGAATCTTAATTTCATTTTCAACATGAATAAGTGATAGCTTTTGTGCATATTATTGATATAAATAGTAAAAAAATCACAAAAGTATTTATTACTACATATTTGATGTCATCATTGAGGATAGACCTTATAGGCCCTCAAAGAAAACTAGACTCTAGACAAGTGTTGCTACTTTGTTGGATACTCTAAAAGATCATGAGATTTTTAAAATAATCCCACTAATAAATTACTTTTTGAAATGAGGAATGTCCATTTGTTTGAGTATATTGAGTTTATGGGGGGAGACAAAGTTCAAGTGATGGCGCACGCCATCAAAGATCATTGACGACGTCGTCCGCGCTGCCTGCCACCGTCGTCGAAGCTTGGATGAAAATTGCTCAATTATCGCTTTTCGTCTTCATCATTCTCTCTTGTGTTTTATGTTTTCCTGTCTCGTCGTTGTGTTTTCGTCGCATTCTCGACGCGTTCCTATGTCCTTCATCGTCGTCACGGGGAGGGGTCCTTACCATTTTGGATCCCCTCCCTTGTGCCCTTCTTTCCTTGTTTTCTCTTCTTTTTATTTTTAATTTCCCCTTTAAGTTTGTAATGAGGGGGCCCATTATATAAGGGCCCCCTTAATGGACCTTTTTCTTCCCCCTTGTTGACCCAATTGGGTGCCCATTAACCTCTCCTCTTTATAAGGGAAGAGGGGGCGCCCTAAACATTTAGACCAAGAAGAACAAATAAGGAAGAATAATTTGTTTTGTCTTTTTTTTTGGTCTCCCTTCCTCGCTCAAGAGAAGATCACAAGGGAAGGAAGAAGAGAGCGCAGAGGAGAGGGAAGGGGAAATCGTGGCAGCAAGAAGGCTTCCGTCTGCCCCTCCCTGGTTGAAGTCGTAGCCCGTTTTTCCTCCTCCGAGAGTGAACTATTCTTGTGATTGAAGCACCTCTCTCCGCCTTGGTAGAATCGCCGGCAACTCTGTTGGCCTCTCTGCTTGCCGTGGGTAGAATTTGCAGTGTTTTCTTCCTCGTGCATCTAGGGACTCGAATTTGTTCCCCTCCATCCCCGATCGGATTGACCCCTTGAGTCAGTCCAAGGACACACAAATTTGGTGCCCTGCGTGCAGGTACAGTACCCACCACCATTGATTGAGTGACATGTGATCAGACCGCAGGCATTTGCTCTGCGAGAGAATTGACTGCCGAAGGTCCTGATGGGTATGTACTGTGCATCTTCTAGAGGGCAAAGCACACCTTCCGCCTCGCATGGAAAAGCTAGCTCCTACACCACGTGAACGCATGCACGACGCAGTGGAGCTAGCTCTACGCCTTCTGCTGGCCACCAAAGACACTGATCATCACGCGCATCAAATGCTCGATGCGGTGCCCATCGGTGCAGTGTTCTCTTGTCTCTTAGCCTCCACCGCCTCTCCGATCGATCGCCCATGGATTGACTTGTAAACCACTGACACACTGAAGCCACCCTTGCGTCTCCCATCGCCTGCACCAACTGGCGCTGCTCCGCCAAAAAGACAGAGCGCCCGGGGCTGCTTGACACTAGAGTCAGCTCATTGCGGCTCCTCCGCACTCTCTTCCTCCGACCCTTTATCAGAGCTCTAGCATCACCTTTGCTCGTCGAGCCGCCGTATGCTCTCCAGCGTCTCTCCACCCCCACCCACTCCAAATCACCACTGACGTCAACAAAATTCTGCCCTGCGGGCCACGCCGACGAGGTACACCATGCTCTCTCGTCGCTCGTTATTTACCTTTTGTAGTATAATTTCATCTCGACTCCACCGCGCTCAGGCTAAGTAGGTGAAAGAGGCAAATTGAGGGAAACTACGACTTTGTGAGTGTTTTACCGGTACAAAAGAGACCGTCTGTTATGTGCGAGCCCTACGGATAGATTCTGTTCGGTCATAGATGCCATCGTCGCTCTGACAAGGTTCGAGAGGCCACCGTCGCCATCACCTGGCCACCCGTCCAAGCATGGAGCTTGGGGCCTCCCTCGAGTTGGAGCCTGCACGTACAACACGTAGGACATTCATTGCATTGTAGTTATATCAACCCGTTAGGGTTTTTGATCCGTCAGACGATGACACCGTCGATGTTCGATACCACCATCCCTTATCGATACCGAGCCATCATACTCGGTGTCGATCGGACGATGTCCTAGACCTTGTCCGACATCATCAAGGTATTGTCTTTCAAGAAGAAAAAAACTGTTGGGTTCTGTGTCTTGGTTCAATCATGGAAAACCTGGTTTCCATGAATGCGGATATGTTTGATTCTAAATCGATGTATGAAATTAATACTTCATATGTATCGTAGGGGGGACTTGTTCTACCCTTGACTTGCCCACTCTGAGATTGTTCTAAATCCATTCATGTGCCCGACCTCTAGAAGTGTCCACGGGATCACGTTTCTCTTGGATCTCTACCTCTTCTTCTTATACTCTCTTTGAAAATATTGAAGATCTTCTCACCATGAAGATACTCTTCTTGGTTGAGTAGATAAAAGAGCAGAGTGGGGAAAGGGGAGGCTCTCAATTCTGGCTGTCACAGGTGCTTGAAATGAGTACCTCTTCCCTATTTATATTTTACTTAAGTTTTTCTCAAAAGCCCCATAAAGTAAAATATATTCACCAATGCCCTATGAACTTATGCGTGTGACACTCTGGGGCCATGTATCTTTCTATTTAATAACTTTAGTGGCCCAATAACAATTATTGACCAATCTTATTGATTAAAAATATCAACATAGAGGTCACTTAACTAAGGATTGATGTAACCCAATCGATATGTTAAGTTTCCAGCTTGTGGGGTGCCAAGTTACACGTCGTGCTCTAGAAGATACTGAGTAGTGCGCCAACTGTCTCATGGAACTTTTTGCATCATCACTTGATGTATATGTACAGTCCATCGTCTGTAGGAGACTCTCGAATGACTTAGGGTATGGTTGATCATCAAACCCTAATCTGTCATTGGATGAGTACATATGCGTAACGGGATCATTGGAGAACACCTCCTCCACTATGCTCACTACCTGGAAAGGGATTTGCTGTATTGTCTTCCTCATCTCTGTAAGCTTCTTACTACACCTGAGCTATGACTTGTTTGAATCTCATGATTAGAGTCTCGTAAGTCATAGTCAAAATCTAGTCGTCCATTCACGAGATGTCATTGGTGTCTCAAGACAGTGGATCACTTATACAACCGTGACATGAATCAACCAGGTTGATGTTTAGATATAACACCATTTGGGGTTTATTCAGATCAATTCAGTGAACTCTTTCTCCAAAGAGCACCCTCTATTTGTCCTTAGTGTCGCCATAATAATAGCCTTAATATCAGTTATACTTATCGTATACGTAGGATTAGTTCATGCTTTTCTATGCTCATAATTCGATCTCCATCTAAACTATCAATTGAATAGGAATATTTAGAATAGAGGTTTAAAGACTAACAATCACTATATTATGATCTCATCATAATTCACTAAGTCATTGCATGTATTCACGGACTTCATTATAAACATCACACTGGAATAATAATGAACATAATATTTTATTCTATAAACATAAAGAAAACATGGCGGTGTGATTTGGATTGACAACCACACAACATCCATCAAAAGAGTTACCTGAACAATCATGGAGGATGGTTGATGCAGAATGAGGGGACATGATTGATTGTCTGTTCCAATATCAATTGTGCGAGTGCAATGCAAGTGGATGGTGTTGTGTATGTGACTGCAAAAATATTAGCGAGAAGTAAAAACCCAACAATTGAAGACACCAGAAACCAATAAACAACTACGAGTGGGTCCTGGGTATGCCACTAGGCTCTATTGACCCGGTCGTCGGGTTGAAGACCAACAGTGTGAGCACGGCTACTACCACTTGTGTGCTCAACCTCAATGGTCCAACCACAGACATACTATGACGAGTCCTATCCCACAAGACAATAGTTCTACTATCACTACCTTAACCCCGATGGTGGAGTTGCAGTCGAGAGGTACTAACGAAAGTAAGGAACATGCATATGTAAGGTGAGCGTACTTGGAGAGGTGGTACGTAGGGGCACATCAGAGGCGCAGGGGTGCAGATGGGGCGCGACGATACGAAGGCAGAGATAGTGCGGCAGATCGGGGCGGTGCAGGTGAGCGCGGGGCTACATTGGCACCGACGTGAGGTGAGAATGGCGTGGGCGAGTGCTGGCTGCGGCGGCACAGGCGGCGGTGGCACGGGTGAGCAGCTCGCGCAATCGGGGAGAGGGGGGGGGCAGCCTAGCAGCTGGACCGACTGCCTGGCGGTCGGGCACGTAGATAGGCTGTGTGGGCGGGCGATCAGGTGGTGACAGTTAGGGCTTCACAATGAAAACCCAAATTTGTGGGGACATTTTTGTAAATAACTCAAGAAATAAAAATACAAGGAAAATAAGATAAAACAAGATTTCTTTCCCGTCTTTCTTTTCTAACTCTAAGAGGGGTCCAATCCCTCTTTACATAGGGGTGAATATGGGCCTCCCCCCTTAGGAAAAAGGGATAAGGCCGACATGAGAGGGATCTAAGGGCCCTCCCCTGTAGACAGAGAGCCCTACACTTTGGCCTAAACGCATCAGCCCGAATACACAAACACATGGGCCCTATTACACAAACGAGTACTTTGGCCTGCATACGATAACTATGAAAAAAGGAAACCATAAGAAGATGAACGAGGATAAGGTCAACCTTAAGGGACCCTTGACTAGGCTGAATACGCGAAGGTGAGGTCTCTCCTCCGGCCTATGCACCATGCACTAGCTGAGACCAGTCTTTGGTGCTAGATGGTCCCCATCAATGGTGGAGATGATTCAATTTTCAGATACAGTCATCAAAAGTTAACTAATGTCCAAGAAAATGTTCCTCTACCTTTCTTGATATTGAACAAATCCAAGAACCTCTAGAATCAGTTCCATTAAGAAGATCCACTAGAGAAAGGAGAAGTGAAATTTCAGATGATTATATTGTCTTTCTTTAGGAAGATGATGCTGATTTTGAAATAAGGTAAGATGATCCGCTCAACCTAAGGCAAGCCTTGAAGAGTTCCAATTCTAAAAAGTGGATAAATGACATGAACAGAGAATCAATGCACACATATTATGTTTGGGGTCTTGTCCCATTATCTTAATGTTCAAAACCCCTTAGATGTAAATGGTTATTTAAAACTAAGAATGATTTGAAAGGTAATATTAAAAAATATAAAGCACGTCTTGTCACCCAAGGATTCACTCAATGTGTAAGCTTTGATTTCAGAGATACATTTTCCCTAGTGCCATCAAGGGACTCTTTTAGAATCACAATGACACTATTAGCTCCATTTGATCTTAAGTTACATTTGATGGCTGTAAAGACAACATTTATAAATGGAGACATTGATGAGAAAATCTACATGATGCAGCCATAAAACTTCATAACTGGTGACGCAATGTCCATGGTTTTTAAATTGAATAAATTCATCTACGTGCTGAAACACTCAGACCACCTGATATGCCAGTTGCTAAAGGATATAAAATTAGTCTCAACCAGTGCTCTAAGAATAACTTTGAAATTCAAGAGATGTTGAATATTTCTTATGCTTCAATCATAAGAAGTCTTAACTATGCAAAAGTCCAGATATGGCACAAATAGTGGGTATGTGGGTTCCATATATGAACAATCCAGTCCTGAATGATTAGAAGGCTGCCAAGAGAGTCATGAGATATATTTAGAGGACAAAAATACTACATGCTCACATAGAAGAAGTCACATCACCTGATGGTCCTTGGGTATTCTACTTCTAACTTTGCTGGATGTGCTGATAGGAGATGATCCACTTAAGACTACATGTATTTGTTGGTGAGAGGAGCTATATCGTGGATAAGAGAAAAATAGACACTTGCAGGATCTTCCACCATGGCAGCTAACTATATAACTTGTATAACGCATCCAACCATGGAAATTGGCTGAGGAACTTTGTAACCAGATTGAAAATGGTTGATGGAATACAAAAACTTTTAAAGCTCTACTATAACAATGAGTTAGCAATTGCGTTTCCCAATAACAGAAGGATCTCAACAAAGTAAAAACACATAGATATAAAGATCTTAGTAATAATGAAAAAATTCAGAATGGAAAACTATCTATAGGGCATATCAAGATAGACACCATTAACAATATCAGGTCTGCTTGTGAAACCGCTAACTTTGAAGGCCTTCCATTAACAATACTCTCATATGTGTTTGAGTGCCTTATGATGATTTGTAATTTAAGTGTGAGTTTGTATCTTGATGTTCCTTCAGAACAAGATGTACATTTTGCTATTTTATGTACCAAAAAATCTTTAGATTATCTACATTCTGGAGTAGCTCCAATTCGTCTCCATTTTGAATTCTGTAGAACAAGATGGAAATGTAAATTGAGGTATAACTTTTCATGTATTTTCCGTGATACACATCCACACTTAATCCGTGTCATATTTTGGATCAATATACAAGATCATTTTTTGGGTTTAGTTGCGATTTAATGTGACAAAGTCCCCTTTGGTTATATGCTGATTCTACAATGACTGAGATTGGCAGAAATGTCACATAATGAAAGGAAAATTAATGATCTCATTAAATTTTAAATTAAAATATCAAGTTACGTATTCATTGTAGAAGTGTGAGTTTTTTCAGTTGAATTTCTTATATGGAAAAAGCTAAGTTTTATTACAGATATAAGCTATCATTTAATCCCTAACTAACATGATCTATTGTTTTAATTTGGGTTTAAGATATTTGATTAAGTCTGGGAGTTAATTATTATCTGTAGGGGTTAACTCAATCTTGAATAATGAAGGGCTATATTCAAGAGAGACTAAAGAGAATAATTATGCTCCTGTTGCCAATAAATAGGGGCCTGTCCTTGAGTCACAGGACAAGGTTTTTTTGAGATATTCCATTATTCTCATAGCAAATGATACCACTTGTTGACTCAAAAGACTAGCTCTCTAAATCAAGATCTCCATGGAATCAGGTATGTTCTTTATCTTCACTTATATGCAATTAATAATATCTTCAGTTCTTTATGTACTATCAGATATTAAAACAAGAGATCGTGAAGACTTTTCCGACAATGTTGGCTTCATCAGTCTCAAATAGGAAGACATGACATAATTTTATAAGGTGCTTAATAGTAATATTCGGACAAGGAAATGAAATCTCCGGTTAATTTTGACATTTATCAGTCTGAAGCACTCTATTCTTCTGCTTTCCTGACGTTTATTCTGAAGCACCCTATTCCATGTTCTGCAAACAGTTCATGATTTCATTTAAAGTTTGAGTGGCGAGCGCTTACATCTTTATCAACAAAAAATCCAGAGGGTACAATTATCTCACACTCCACGCCTGATAATCATTTTTTTGGACAATTTCAATTCGGTGATCAGCCCTCTGCCACCGCATCGTCATTTTATATCTTCAATCATTGCATTTAATTATTGGGCACCTCTCCGCAGTAACAATAATAAAAACTCGAAACTCTTCAGTTGCTCTAAAGAAAGCAACATCCAACGTCGACGTTACATACCTCAGCCTTCTCATAATGGTCATTATTCTGATTATTATAATAAGTAGTATTATTTTTTTTACCTGGCATTCGCAATCGATGACGCAACATGGATACACAAACCAAGAGGAAATGTTGAAACAGCAAAAATACTGCTTCAGAAATAAACACGTCGTCGTCGTTTGTGCTTCTCTTCTCGTTTTGATTGGACTGCAGGCAGCCGTTTAACCAGTTCTAGCTTGTTGTTGAGGGACGAAAATCGCCGGTGAGGGAGAGAATGGAGAGCCCGGACGCCGTCCCTCCGCCGCAACCCATCGGCGGCGGCCAGCACATAGTTTTCATTTATGGAAGTTTGCTGGACAACGAGATTCTCAATGCGCTCCTCAAGCGTGTCCCTCTATCTTCCCCTGCCATCCTCCATGGCTAGTAAGTCTGTTTCCTCTCCTTTCATAACTCAGCTAACGCCCAGATGACATCCTTTACCTCTCTGCTTGTTCATCGCGGTCATCATACAGCAACAGGTTCAGCGTAGAAGGTTGCAGCTACCCTGCAATTATTCCGATTGGGAGCAAGAAGGTCGAGGGAAAGGTAGACTTTCACCCGCAATCTTGGCTGAAATTATTCACGGTGTAGAAACACAATACAAATAAACACGTCGATGGAAAGGAAGAACTCCATCAATAGATGCTACAGGAATGATTACGTATACGATTACGCTATACATATAAAATCGTCGGCGGATAGGCAGAATTCGGTCTACAGTTTTATCAAGAATTATTAAGGATGTAGGATCACAATATAGATAAAATACAAAGTTTCTTATCTCTTATTGTGTTCCCATATCGTTAGTATGAATGCTGCTCAGCTTCTTTGGTCTTCGGTTTCACTCTGCCCTCCTCGAGACAGGTTCTGCTGGAAATCAACGACGACGAACTCAATTTACTGGACGCGTTTGAGGATTTCGAGTACGAGAGAAGAGACGTGGAAGTCTCCGCGGTGGTAGAAATCTTGGACTCACGGTCCTCCTTCCTAGAGAAAAACTTCACAGAAGGCAAGAATGTTAGTTCTTCCGTCTATATTTCAGGGTTATCCGGGGACGTTGCACGCGTCCACTTACGTCTGGGTGGAAAAAAACGACCCAAGGTTACAGAACGATTGGGATTTGAACGTAAGCGTTAGATTCCGATCCATCATCCTCCAAAAAAATATTTTTATCTGCTCGCGATCTTTTTTATCTTGAATAATCAGGAAATCTCTGGTTTATGTGTGTTCCAGGATTGGAGAGAGCGACATTTTGAAGCGTTCTTGCAGATGGCCCTCCGGTTCGCGGCGGAGTACCGGTCCCAGCATTCTCAAGTGGGTCGCTTAGATATCTAGGGAAAACAGGAATGAGAAGCCTATGTAATCGTATAGTCTGTCCCAGGAGACTCCTCTGGCCTATTGGAGCAGTCTTGGAGCCGTTTCTCTTGAGGATGGTTTCCTTTCCTTACAGTTTCCTTTTTCCCTATGATGACCACGTATGAGTAGACCTTGTTAGATTGGCAGAAATGTTAAAACATATTGCACATGAATGTAAGAGATACCTTGGCTTATCGCTTCTCCAAATGAGAAGACCAAATGATTTGAGGGGAGGCCTTTTGGATCAGCCTGGGATGACTTTCTGAAGTCCCTTTGGGCAATGGAATGCCCAGGAGAACTTAGTACTCATTGGTATATCTTAATTCTTTCCATCATTAATTTCGGTAGAATAAACCTTGACATATTTCATTTCTATGACGATACTTAATTCATAATGTCTTAATCACATCATCAGCGTCAGTGAATCACATAAATTGGAATCCATTAAAGATAGCTTAATAACATGTAAAAATATTCATCTATATAATTGTAATAGATTGAGAAATAAATCTAGCAATCTCTCACTTGGACATATATATACTTGGACACATATACTTACATATATATATGTATGTATATGTGTGAACTAAATATTACATATCATTACTTTATGTGATTAAATTAAAAAATCATTATCTAAGATATTTTAACCAATCTCATCTCTCAATAAACTGCCATAGAACCAACGGGGCTTTGGTCACATTAGAGTCACTAAAGAATCTCTCACTTGGACAATGCATATATATATTGATTGAATGTCTTTAATAGAGATATTGTCATTTTAAGCTCATAAAGTAATGAAATGCAATAATCAGTCAACACACACACATATTATGCATTTTCTAATTCATTCAATGAGATAGATCATTGATATGTCATATTGAAATTACACTACAGGTGATTCATGTACGACCGTTTCCAACTTAGTCCTCCAATTCTGGATGGAGATCAACTGAAGTTTCTTATGATGTGCATGAAAATACTAGAATTATCTGTGCATTCAAATAACTTCAAATATGTATATTTCTGAAAGAGAATCAAAAGACAAACTCTTATTGCATTGAAAAGTCTTGTAACATATTTAACCCATATGATCATTGTGCTAATGGAAGAAATGTTGTGGAAGTCTTTTTCTTAACTTAATATGCTTGATAGACAATCCCATCTTAAACTCTTTCTTTCACTACTATGAACTTAATATCAATGTGCTTCAACTTGTTCAAGCTCGTTTTGTTGCTGCGAAACTTTAGGTCCTTCAATTCCATCAATAAATCCCAATATTGTGGTGAAGTTCTTTGGCCAATTTCCATGATTGGAGACCTCGTAGCATGTTATAAATTCTGCTTCCATGGTGGAAGATTCCATGAGCGCTTGATCTACACTTCTCCTGGATGTAGCTCCTCTTGCAAACAGAGAAATGTACAAGAAGTGGATTTTCTACAACCAATCCATCATGAAAAATCAGAATCAGAATATTCAATTATCTTCAGAATGTCATACTTCTGGATTTTTTATTTTGCCCTTGGAAGAATCACATGCCTATCTTGGCTGTTTTCCAATTTTCCATACCTGGATTACTAGAATATCCATCAAGTATACCAACAATATGATCAATATCTGGATGTGTACGAAATTATGTATACCACATCTGATCCATTAGGATATTTTCCATCATGTGACTTCCAAATATATTCCTTGGGTAATGGTTGAGACTAAATATGTCTCTTTTAAGATGAGGGTAATCAGAGGTTTACAATCTTCCAAGTCAAGCCTTTATGCTCCTTCTGAATATATTCCTTCTGTGAAAAATCAGAAATATTTTGCAAAAAATCACAATATATCTGAATGACAGATATATAAGAGGCTTCAGTGAGATCCTTTATCTAGAAATGACTTGAGAAGAAATCTTGGTAATACGTCATCAATTAGGTTTATATCATTTGTGGAAAGTTATATATCATCAATATACAACACAAGGAAGATATGACTACTCCCCCCAAATTTATAGTACACATATTTTACAGCTAAATGTGTCTCAAAAAAGAAGGAGATAAGGATTCAATTAAATTTGTGATACTATTGGTGAGAAACCTCCTTAAGATCAAAGATGAACTTCTTATATTGGGTACCATAGACTATGGGTCTCTAATTATCAAGTTCTCTAGTTGAAATTAGGGTTTAAACTTGCCGTTGGTATTTTTGTGAGTATTCAATAAAACGATGAACCTGTACTCACTTATTAATCTTAGCTAGTGATGAGTATGGATCGTCTCCATAGGAAATGGTGATTAAGGATTTAATGTTCTTAATATAATTATTATTGAGATGAGATTATATAAGTACTAATTATGAAATCGAGTAATGAGAAAATGTGAGGCGAGATAGCGATATTAGGTTGAGGATAGTAGTTCGTAGATAGTGATAATTAGTTTTGAGAAGATCGAGTGAATATGCAAGAATGAAATAATGATGACGCGAAGAGTGACGCGAATGAGATAAAGACTGAGTCAAATACGGTAATTGACAAGTGGGTGAATGATAAGATGATGATGTAAAGGCGGTAAGATGTGATTTGGAGAATTTAAGGAGATGATGTGATTACAAGATGTGTTAGTGAAATTTATCTAAGCTACTGATGATGTCGAGACCCAAAAAGATAAGGCAACGATGCTTATCGTCAATCCTTACATTCACCTATGATCCTGACAATATGCGATTCCAGATATCACACTTTGGATTTATGTCTCTACTTTCTCTCTATCCTCATTACTGGCTTTGATGTTTCCTCTTTTTTGATTTTTGGTTCAGTCCTCCGTTCGTCAGACAATTAAGGATTGGCAAGATCACCTCATCTTTCTTGATTGCATACATCGAAAATGCCACTTGTCATTTTTGACTTTAAATGTCTACTTGAGAAAAAGACAAAAAGTTGACTTTAAATGTCATTTTTGGATACTTGTGACGTTGTGGCGCATCACTGCGTTCATGTGTGTCATTCTCCTCAAAATAAGGGAAAGATTCCCCAATCATTGATTTACATGGCAGGTGCTTCTGCGTGCTGCATCAGCATTTATTTTCTTTTTAATCAATTGTGCGGGTACACATGCACTCCATGCATATTGCTGAAACTTTTGACTTTTCTTTTCCCTTTTTTATTATTTTTTTCTTGATTTGTGAATCACATTTATTTTTATTTAAATCATATTTTTTTTCTATTGATCGACGCCATCCCTGTGAATAAAAGATAATGATAGTGTCAGCTAATGATTGGTTCTTTATGACATCACAATTTGTGTTTTTTTCCATTCAGTGCAGCTAAATGTTGCAGATAGTCGTGATTGGTTGTCATTCGACAAATCAAATGGTGACACATGGTGGGCGCATATTAAGGGCAAAAAATGTATTAATAATTGATTCTAAAATAATACTACGTCAGAAAGATATAACAAATATATTTTTTGACTTAGAGACTTCAGATCTCTAAGTAATACATGTAATATCAAAAAAATCATAAACAAATATATTCTGAATTAAAAAAATTATTTTCTTTAAGGATATGATGTCAGAACAATATTTTAAAAAACCATTGAATCTACAAAAATATAAATATCCCTTGAAAAATAGATTGAATCAGTTGATTACACATTTATATTTATTTTAATACATTAAGAAGTGTAAATTTCCCAGAATTATCCCAATAATTTACGTGTTATTAGACCCCCTCAACTTGATTCATTGTTGGTCCCTTAACAATAGCATTGAATTATCTTAGGATTGTTTACTTACCTTGCAATCATAGAAACTTAGTTATGATGTGTTAATGATATCAAGTACACCTCCCTCACAGTTTTGGAAGGAGCTGGTGGTCATGAGGAGGGAAGCTTACTTCTTGCCTGGTATTATACTATGATCAAGGTCATGCTCTCTCTTTTGTTTCGATCTAGGTCATTCTTTCACTCGTAGTGGCTACTTAACCTTTGAACTTTGATGCAACATGATGACACATGATGACCGAGATTGAGTGGTTTGTGTTACATCACAGGTTAGCGAGCACAAGACACGAGATGATGAGGTGAATTTATGCGTATGATTTGAGAAAATGATAACGAGAAGTACGTCAGTCGTCGAATGATCTGAGACACAATTCAATTGGATGACACGTGAAGGGTTTTGACGTGGTCAAGCTCCTAATGATCCACATGATCAAATCAAAGGGACGACGTAGTAGGGGGCATTCTTCATCCAAGAGCATCTACACCATCACCAAGAGCGTCACTGATCGGTACCGACAAGAAAGAAATTAATTCGAGCGTGGTGGCTAAACCTATATCAAACAGAGACACCCACATGGCAGAGGAATAAACGAGGACGACACTGAAAGATGTAATTAAAACTGAATAAATAGAGGGGATTGAACGAAAATGACCTGCGGGTGCAATTTAGACTGACCAGGCACGATGACAAGGGTCAAAGAGACGAAGACGGTCGAGGAGATGCCGCTTCCAAAATGAATTGAGTAAATAGTTTACCGGTGACTTGCAGGTGCAATCTGGATCAGCAATGCGCGGAGATGAGATCTGACGAGATGAGGATCGGTAGGAGGTAACATGTCCAAGAAGAATGAACTAAATTCTTTATTTCTGGAAAGCCCAAAGTGTTTAAGATTCCCATTGGTCTCTGCTATCGTTGTTCAGGAAGAGCGGCTGATTCGAAGCTTCGATGCTTCGGAAGAACGGCCGTTCTTATCATGCTTTGGAGTTGGTAGATCCACATCTGATTGCGCGACATCGAGTGTAGAAGAATTCACATTGCCCAGGTGGTCAAGATATCCCAAATATAAGCGGGCAATAGTGGAATAGTCTGATCAATCGTGAATTGTTCACGAACAGAATCAGATAAATTGGAGATCCACCCACCGTCAATGAATTCGTCATGGTTATTAGGAATCAGGTTGATGGATCAACAAGCAATAGATAACAATCGATAAATTCATTGGAAGGAAAAACGAGAGAAATCACAGTCGTCCCCATGGAGGGGATAAGGAGAGAAAAAAAATAACAAAGTAACTTGAAGAATGATCACAGGCAATGGCGGATGTCGCCGGGGGTTCAGTCTTCAACGGGAGTGGCTGTCGAATTAGTTCACCCGGTCATGAAAATTTTGGCAAGGGAAGAAAATCGACGAGTACTCTGTCGCAACAATAGAAGATGGCGGAATTCCAATCTTGATGAAGGTTTTCCAAACTCAGAATCGACAGCACCGGTCAGAACTTTCAGGGACATCAGTCCGCTAAATCTTGGGTCAGATGAACAGGTTTGCCAACCCCTTCGTATCCTACAATCCCAATAAGATCTAGAATGATTACTCACAGGAAAAATAAAATAACTCCAAGATTGTTTCAACAGCCTTGGATAGTAAAATCACCAACTTCTCACACATGGAAACCTAATTTGGAGTCTTCCACTCTTCACAACAACAGAAGACACGACTTTTATTTTCTGCTTCTTCAACGATTCACTCTTCGTCTTCTACGAAATCTTCCTCTTCTTCTTTTCACAAACAAAACATCACAATAAAAAAAACAGATCTGATTCTTTCAACAAAGGCAAGCATATCTCCCACGTCCACCCCTTCCCCTTCTTATAGAGAGGGAGTGATGGAGGGAGGACCATCTAAGCGATCCAGCACCAGGCCGCAAGCAACCACACCGCGCAACTAAAGCTGACACGAAGGACCCGCAGTTCAAATACATGGCATGAGGTTTGCTTTATTTTGTTTTATCATGAACTCATGAGAGCGCTGATGCGCATTTATTTCATGTTTGTTTCCATATTCCTTCCAGAACTATCCACGTGTATTTGGGTGTTCTGCGCACATTTTCTTCTTGTTATTTTCAGGAACGATGCTCATCCTAGGGTGGCACTGTTATCTTAAATGCCACCCTACAGGCCGGATTAGGGAACCCCTCCCCCACCCTATAAGAGGGAAGTGGCGCCCCTGTTTTATTTTTAGGGAATTTTGAAGAAAGATTGAACTCTTGAAGAAGTTCCCTCCCCATACCTTCCTCCTTCCCCTTCTCACCCCCCGGTCTGGCCTCGTTTCTTCAAACTCTATCTCATTCTAGGATCTTTGGAGCTCTAGGGGTTGCTGCCATTCCCATACCTGCCAGGTTGAGGACTACTTCTGACCCCGATTCCAGCCTCCGATTTGTTCACGGTCGGGGCGATTGACCCCCCTCCCCCCCTGAAGCATCCTCCAACTAAAGGGTGGGGCGACCATTCCTTAGAGCCTTCGGCTTCCAGCAATCAAACGTCGGAAGCTCCTTCGAGCAATCATCAACTATCAATTTTTTCTCTGAAGAGAAAGTGTATTTAAGTTAATTAATATGAAGATTGACCAACCTGCCTGTTCCATTTCATTAGAAATTTTGTGGTGAAGTGAAAATGGATGATCCTAATTGCTCCGTGTTATCCTGGACGAGGTGGATATCACTATTTGAAGTGATCTCAGTAACTCCCCACCATTGAATATCCATCCAATACCTCAATAATGTTCCTTATATTCTATGCCTCAAAAACAAAGTACTTAAGTGCCATATGGAAATGGTTTTTGAGAGGGGTGTAACATCTATACTTGGGATATTTGTTCGAAATTTTCTGATGCAAAAATCTGTATCCAATAATAAAAAAATGCAAGTCAACTATGATCCACCTTAGGTCTGTATTGGGCCCCATGATGCATCATTATCTTGTTGGGGTACCACCATTGATGGTATCAGTGCAGCAACATCACTTGTCGATCTCGGACCATGATAACAGCAAATTAATTTATTAAAATCATGCATATCATGGGCACATTTTCATTTAAGTTATCATATTTGCATGTTATGAATTTAAATGAATTAAGATGTCCTTAAGTATGATTTATGATTTTACATATTTTTTAGTATTAATATAGATTTTTCTAATGTCAGATTCATTACAAAATTAGTTACAGGGTTCTGCAAATATTTATTTTGAATAAATAAAGGAATTTATTAATTTCACTGGATTTTTTCATATTTTTACACATTTGACAAGTTTATAATCACTTGATTTTAAGCTTGTTGGATACTTGTTAAGGAGAGAATCAGATAATCAAATTCCATTGGATGCAAATAGCACATGAATAACATTATCTACTTTAGACCCATATGCATAATAAGTGCACGCAGGAGGAGGTTGACATGGCATAATAAAAAAATGTGACCCTTTTGTGCAATAAATGCATGATGGATGAGGATGATGTTACCCAATGAGAAAGTTTGGGGATTTCTTATGCCATTTGATGGGATCAGATGTTTGATACATGCCACACCTTAATTAGAGAAAAAGGTATGTTCTTTCAGATGTCTAATGGCCGTCATTGTGTGAAATGATTTCAGAGTGACATGTGTCAAATACAAAATGCTGGAAAAATAATTTCAAACTATATAGCGCTGTAAGTTGGGAAGGGGCAAAAAATGCTTCAGACTGGCCCTAACATTGTTTGGGATGGAAGGCCATAACAATCTTCTGAATTAACTTTTACGGAATTTCATGATTGATGTTGTGAACTTAGTTTTACTTTTCTTGATTCCCTTTCTTTTTTATTCAAAATGGAAAGCATCAAAAAAATATAAAATCTCTAGAAGGGTCACTTATGGATAGCATCATAGAATCTCAATATTTCATACGACATTAAACAAACATAAAGTAGGCTTACTTGCACCATTAAGACGATAGTTCGAGTTTTGGACAGTTCGGATCCCATGTCTGATTTTTAGTTCTTTTTTGTTTGATCTCCCAAGCGAAGAGCTATATCAGAGATATTCAACTCTGTAATCATATTTCTCCTCCCCTTGATCTTAATCCTTCGAGAAATATCATGACCTAGATGCCCTTACATTCTCCTCCTCACATCATGTTCACCTTGATGGAAATGTATGTGGCTGGCAAGCCAATGTGTTATTTATTAAATTCCTCGTGTAATAATTATAATGAAGTTCGTGAATACATGATTAGACGTAGTGAATTATGATTAGACGTAGTGAATTATGATGAGATTGTAATATGAAGATCATTATTCTTTAAGCATGTGTTCTACATATTCATAATTGAAGGATACTTGAGGTGGACATTGGAGTATTTGGATAGAATAACACTATCTAGCCTCATTCCTATGATCACTATTGTCAATTTTAGAGCCATTGGTTTCAAGACAATAGGGACATATAGTTGGTACTCTTTTGGGGAAATAGTTCACTGAATTGATCCCAAGAAATCCCTGAATGGTATTATACCAAACTATCTACCAGGTTGATCATGGTAGTGTAAGTGATCCTTATACCTGAGACACCAAAGACGTCTTTTGTACTGATGGTTGTCTTTCGACTATGACCTACAGGTTCCAAATCATGGAATTCTAAACGATCTTAGTTCAGGTGAAGCAAGAATTTCATGAAAATGATTGATTGGTCAAGGTGTGATCTTTCACCCTCAATATAAGAGGAGACATCTCAAGGAAGACGACGCAATGAAGTCCTGCGTCATGGGAGTGAAATATCGTAGAAGAGTTCTCCAATGATTTATGAACGCATTGGTAATTTATTTAAAACTTGGATAATCAATTAGGTGATGAAATCTAATGAATCATGAAATTATGTACATACTAATCCCAATTTTGAGATCATTTTATCCCCATTATCCTCATCTCTATATGAATTTTAATCTCCGGTATTAGAATAAGCAATCGGTAAAAATAACACCTTTTAATATAATGTGTGGCATAATTTACTAACCCACTAATTCTTGATGAAAATATGATTAAAATAATTAATTATTTTATCCTCTTCTCTCTACTTATATTTTCAGGGAAAGAGATATAAAAAAATGGTTTCTGAGCCACGCACCAGCAACACTCAAGCCGGCCACAAGCAGGGGAGTGGAGAGGCACTCAAGCCTGCCTACAATTTGCGAGACATAGAGGCTCCATAAGGCCCACATAGAGGCCCATGAGAGGGAAGTGTTTAATTATTTCATACCATATCATCTTACACAATTTATATAGTGTTAGATATTTAGATTTTTATGATTTGAAATTAGACTTTAATGTTTCTTTCAGCTTTGCATCAGGCTGGCCGAGAAGCAACAAAGTGATCACAGCCTAATGGGCCATGATCTTGAGAAATATATAAAGAAATGATGACCAGGATTTGAGCTGACTCGACCCCAAGCCCGTGTTATTTTGGGTCATTTTAAGTAAATGAACTTGATCGTAACCGCCTGATCTTCTTACGGAAGACTGGACAGTGAGATCTGTTTCGTAATATCTAATATTTTTTTCCTTTTTTCTGGCTTCCTGATTGGCTGCAGTGAATAACGAGGACAAAGGGACTCATAAAAGAACAAATCACAAGGATGAATGATGATGCGGCAGCTGATGGAACTGTTGGTGTGGTTAAGAGGGTACACCATTTAGAATGGGTCCACGGCTGTGATTAAGAACCCATTCAAGAGGGATCGGACATCCCATGAGTAGCCCCGTCCTTCTCCACCCCGCTTGTGTCTGGCAGAGGCCAGCGATACGGATCCACTCACTACTCGAATGGGCTCTAGAGAGTGGTTGAGAGAACCTCTCTCGACCCTTTAAAGGGAGATTTCAAAGGGTAATGACCCATAGGGACTGACTGTTTCAGTCTCAGTATCATTTTTTGGTCAATACCTATACCTATACCTGAACTTCGGTACGGACTCTGTTCGGCCAGAGTTCGGTGTCGGTTTGGTAAACCTATAAGTTCGGTCACCTGCCTATGAAAAAAATCATATTTTAAGTTAAAAAACAAAGTCATAATTTAGGTAAAAATACTAATTAAAAGTGTTAAATAAACAATTGTACTACGTAAGGATTCATGTTTTCCATGGATTCACAACATAATTAAAGGCAAAACTGTATTTGTGCACATTTTTATATATTTATATTTGAACTTGTGCATTTAAATTGTCATAGGTTCACATATTTACATAATTACATATTTAAATACTAGAATATTCATAGATTTACATATTTATATATTTAAATATTTATGTATTTACACAATTACATATATAGGTGTTTACATTTTGTGTAGGTATTTACATATTGACATATTCATGTAATTTTTATAATTTTGTAGTTATGCTATTTTTTATTTATGTTTTTTTATATATGGTGTTCATGTCTTTATCTAATTTTCATATTTATGTATTTTTTGTACATATTATTTCGTATATGGTATTTTCCTATATGTTATTTCTTTATCTATCTTATGTTTGTATTTTTTGTAAATGTTATTTGTGTATCTATCTTATTTTTGTATTTATTCATTTTTTGTATATATATTATTTTTCCATTGATGTTTAATTTTATAGATTTATAATATTTTTGTTAGGGTTTATGAGTGCAAAGATGAGTAGCGCAGTTGGCACAATATTCCTATGTGTGCATGGCTTACCCAAGTTCAAATCTGCATTTGAAGATTTTTTTAAATATTTTCTCATACAATATTTGGTCCTATTTTCATTTTGGTTTTCTCGTGAAACCAAACCCGATGCCGAACTTTTGGTAAACTTGATATTCTCGAGCCGACGGTATCGGTTTGGTTCGATTATCCCAAATTTCGGTATAAAATGACAAACCCTAAAGACCCATCTTACTATAGGAGAAGAAGAATGGAACTTGAAGTGCTTGGCTGAGTCATGACATCTCCATTATAGTGGATACAGTTCAAGGAGGCGTGAGAGAGGAGCTAGGAATTGAGAGATCTGTGCCAGCAAGGAGGAGAAGGAAGGGGGACACTGCACACCGAGCCTAGGGGTTGGTGAATGGCATCCCCAGCCCCATCTTCCATTCAGGGAGGATCTGGTGACCTCTTGATCTCAATATGGTTGAGATTCAATAGAAAAACAGTATACATTACATTCAATTTGTTCAACCATTTATCAAGTTAGATTTGGTCAAGGTTTTATATTGTGATTTCACTGAGCACCAACTGTGCATTCGATGATATTCATTGACTTATCTTAGTTTCTTACTGATTTTACCTTATATAAAATATTTTAAAAATTACCTATTAAACTCATTCCTGTACTGTGGCCTCCTTCAGGAATGATTTTGAATACCTGCAAGGTGTTGACAAAACACCATTATTTCTTGTGATTCTCTTCTACTTAAAAATATTTTAAACTAAATTTTGTATATGAACCATATTAATATCTACCTCGGATAATCATAAATATAAACATCATAATTACATACTTATATACATCTTCCTAATATTTTGAATCTTTCTAACTTTTCTCCCTTTATCTCTAACTATCTAATTATCCCTTTAACTCTCTTCAAAATTAGATAACTGATGACGGCTAGTTATATGTGTAATTTAATGTCATTGTAATTTTAATTTGCCTAAATTGAATAAATTTGATAAAATATATAGAAATCACTCAGACATGTAGGTAGAGCAAGGTCCTCTCCACAGGGACTGGCCTTTAGAGGTATACCGAATAATTGAGTCATAGTGAAGACGCTAGGCTTATATATGATAATAAGAAATACTAAATAGTGAGAGAACACGATATTAAAAGGGTGAAGTTAGATAGTTATATGTAGGGTGTGAAACTGATCACTAATTGGGATTAATCATTTTATAGAAGAAATAAGTAGTTAGTAAGTAGAGAGAATATTAGGCGAATAAGAGAAATAGATATGAGGGAGAGAATATCAGATATTAATTATATTTCATATATATATATATTAAAGATAATAGGAAACTAGGGTATTGAGGTGAATTAATGGTGTTATAGTTAAAGATGATATTAGCATAGGTAGTGGAGGAAGTAGATAATACTAATAAGATAGATATCATACTAAGACGCTACTTATATTGGATAGGAGGTCATTTACTTAATTATTAGTGAGCTATATAAGAATATCTGTTGGTTATAAGGACAATGGGTATAATATTTGAATCAGATAAGGAATAAGAGTTTATAGAAATAAGATACCAGTAACTATTTTATACTAGTAGGCTACGATACATGTGTATATATATATATATATATATGTTAGTTACTATAAAGTTATATAGTATTTATATATTTATATTTATCTATAGAATAAAATTGGAGAAATAAGAGTACTTATGTTGGCACCCAAGAGGTGCTCAACAGAATGCCCAAAAGAAACCAAAATAAGATGGATATATTTTTTATATTTAGATATGTATATTTGTGTATGTTTTATAAGATTAAATTGAGATGAAACAAGGTAAATAGAGTAATATCTTAAAATGCACAGTAGGTGCTCAATGGAATGCTTGAATGAAATAGCGGTATCAAAATTTTGCTCGAATCAAGTTTGGTGAATGATTTAAATCACTTGAATCAAACTTATAGTATTCTAATACTGAGTATCAAACAGGTCAAGCAAAGGAAGTACCAGATTCATCTTAATTTGATGACCAAGAGTGGTTGCGTCGATTGCCGCCACCAAACTTCAGAGTGCAGTTTCCCTCGCTCTTCTTCTCTGTGCTGGCGCACATCTGAGTTCCCCAAGCTATTCCATGAAGCCTCCATGAGTCGTCTGCACTCCGCCTGGAGCTGTCATGATGCCGCCGTGTGCTTCAAAACTTGAGAGGAACATCCACCGCCTGCCTTTTTCCTGCAAAAAGAAATGCCAATTAAGCCTTCAATTTCCTCTTTTAAGGGGTTGAGAGAGGTTCTATCGATCTCTCATGGGGCCAGGCTTGATCCAACGGCTCTCCAAGGGCCGTTGAATCAGCCCATAGTCCCCTCGTCGGTAGCCTCTGCTGGATGGCCGATGAGGATGATGGTCGGGGGCGAAGAAGGACAGAATTGCCCTTGGTTATCTGATCCCCATTAGAATGGGTTCAACAGCTGTGATTAAATTTAGCCATGGATCCATTCTTTATGGTGTACCCCTTCTTGGCCATGTCAGCTGCTTCGTCACCCTTCCCCGTCAACTGCCCATGCTTTGATTTGCCCGTTTGGTAGTCCCTTCATTTTCATCACTCGTGGCAGCCAATCGGAATGCCTAAAAAAGAAATAAGAAAATAATTGGATATTATAAACAGATACAACCATCTTCTCTTCCTTTAGAAAATTGGACGATTGAGATCATGTCTGTCGACTTACAAATGGTCCGATTACAATTTCCTTTCATTTCTTCACATCGGAGCACGTTGGGCCACAATCATTTTTATTATTTCTTGGCCCAGCCAGACATGTGTCGGAAAACTAGAAACCATCTGTTATCCCATATTGGAGAAATAAAAAATACCAGATGCTATATAAATCCCATTTTTCTCTTACTCTCAAAATTACTTGTTCTCTCTCGTGTGCATGCACGGACTTCTCCTTTGCCTTTATGGGCCTGCTGTCGGGCCTCTTGAGGTCTATCTTGTGCACTTAGTGAGTCAGCATTTGGGATCCTTGTGTGGTAGTGCTCGCTGGCTGCTAGTCGGCTTGAGCAATGTGTGCTCACTGGCTGGCGAGCCGGCTTGAGTGTTGCCAGCTCCGTCTTCAGTTGGCCACTTACAAACCCCCTTTTTATTTTTTTATTTTTATTTTTATTTTTTTAATTTTTTTATTTTTTTTAATTTTTTTAATTTTTTTAGTTTTTTTATTTTTATTTTATTTTTATTTATTTCCATAATAATTCAAAATATTTCCTAAATGAAATAAATAAAATGGCCTTCAAAGATTATATATAATTTTATGAGGATAAGTGGCGATATTGAAGTTTTTCAAGAATTAATGCATAAAGGGAAATTTGTAGTAAAATAAAGAAAAAATTAATAAAATGATGCTTATACTAACGCTAAAATGTGTATTTTTTTGCTACTAAAAATCTATTTATCAATAATCACTCTCATTTCTCCTCTTATTATTCCCTCTTTTATCTAAATTGTACTGAAATCAAACAAAAAAATTAATCAATCTATCTATATATCTATCTCGACTATCTCAGATATTCTTCATATCGGTCTACTTAATTTTCTTACTAATTAAATAATCCTTATACCTCTAATCTTCCATATTATATAAATTTAGGCATACATATACATACTTTCATCTACTCTAACCCATCACTTAACTTATAATACCCATTTTCTCCTATTTTTCTAATATTTTTTTCTCTCTCTTTCATTCTTCTTCTTACTTCTTACTAAACTAAATACTTCGATCGATTAACTACTTACATTTTATAAACATATAACTTTATTTACTATCAAACTAAAACTTTAATATCCATTATCATTATATACACTTCCTATTTTGCAGATAGCTAAGTATTAATTAATTAATTAATCTTCTCTATTTCTTCCCTTACCTATTAACACCAATAATAATTATAATACCGTTACTTCTTTCTTATCACTAGTATCTATAAAAAGACAAACAATATCGTATATTTTCTATCTTTATTTAGTCATTCACTATTCATTACTATTAAATATCATCTTAATTCTCAAATCCCATAGATACTACTCCACCTACTATATTCACTATCTTTATTAATATTATTACTTTGTCTGAACTATAAATCGACACCCTCACTCCTACTATGCATTCGTGAGTTTTCTATTTTTATCAAATTTATTTAAATTAGGAAAATTAAATTACAATGAAGTTTCAATTAACAAATGTAATTTGCCTTCATCATTAGGGTTTGAAAATTGACTATACTATAAGTCATTCTAGGAGCATCAAATGGATGAGGGACAATGTGTACATTGTAACCAATAAGGGACAAGTTCCATAAGTGAGTTGATACACACTCCTTTTTATCTTTAAGAGCATGAGATGTGTCTTATCACCCCACGGGACGGACACTCAACCTATTAATTGGGTTACATCAATGTGACATTAATTGATTGTGAAGATTAAGATTTAAGGGTATTTTTAGCACAATGGTTTGATGTGTGTTTTGATGAATGTTCAAAGTGATGCATGCCTCAATATGGGTTGTGATCAAAGCACAATAGGCCCTCAGTCAAGTAGTTGACTGATTGCATGTGAAGATAAAATAAGAGCCTTAGATATATTAAAAGGTTACTTAGTTTAACCATATACTGAACAAGTCAAACTGTGTATTTAGGACTTAAAATTTTATGATATGAAGATAAACCTAGGTTTTAACACTGTTCAGGTATTTTTTTAAATTTATCTTCATTTGATTTGTTGAATAACTTGTTCAAAATCTTAATTACTACCTTCAAGTATTTAAAGCTGAATTTATTGATGATTTAATGAAAATTAATTACATCAAGATACTATTATCCAATGATGATATCTTTATTTAAATGTTATGGTAAACATATCTAAAAGTTTAATATTATTTTAAATCTCAAGTCCTTGACATAATCGCTAGTTTTTGTTCTTAACTCTTGAAAGGTATATTAAATTGATGGAAATATTGTAAATATAAAAAATCAAAATTTAAATGATTATTTCTTAATCACAATCAATGAATATGACTGTTGGACTTTTGAAAGATTACCATTATGGCCTTTCAGATTTCCATTTCCACATTTACAGTTTTGAGCCCTAATTTTAAACTCCCTTATCCTTTCCCTTTGAAAATTGCAGTCCAAAAGCTAGAGAGTTCTCTCAAGTCCTGGAGAACTTTTCAAGCCACTTTTGAGCATTCTTTGAAGAGATCATTTGTTGCTAACATCAATCCAAGTCTATAGAACTTAAAATTGTGGTTTTTAGTGCAGGGTATTTCAAGATTTAAAGAAAAGAAGGCTGGGATCCGAACTTCCCACATCCTCAACCTTGTGATAAGTTTATAATTTTTAATATATTTTTCATACTGATTTTGAGCTTTTCTTCAACATATGAATTATTTCTAACATCCATAAAAAACCAAATAAGTTTGAATCGCATCATTTGGTTGAGCATGGAAAGAGTTACAAGGGTTTGAAGTTAGACGCAGAGGGATTGAGCAGTAAACAAAGGACGTTGAAAGATTGATCTCTGGAGATTTCTATGACTTGTTTTTGAATACATTTTTGTGAGATAAATGGTGAAAATTTTCATTAAAAAACCGTTCCAGGTGGAATCATTGCATTTGGTTCAGGATTGAAAAAGATATTGAAATTTTGAGTATCAAAGGTCAAACGCGACTCAAGAGTTTTATCATAAGAAAAACGTGGAGCAGAAAGGAACTGAAGAAAGAACGACCAAAAACAAGAAGCTGTTACCGAAGGGAAGTCATAGTTATATTTATAAATATTTATCTCTGAATTAATAAAATTTTGACATAAAAGTTTTCTTGTTGAAATTGTTAAAATTGATCATTGTCTTAAATAGTTAAAATCATTGCCATCAATACTAAGTGTTGTTGAGGAGAACACATTATTTAGAAATATACTGTTATTGCTAGATCTTTGTGATCACTCAGGTTAAAGCTTTGATGGCCATAAGAAGAAGGCTTTGGGGGCTAATTTGAAGTAGATTAAGCAACGTCATTCTGTGAAAGCCTTTGAGGGTTGAGGACGACAAAGCTTCATCGACTTTTTCTTTTTTATTGGTATCCTTGTTTAGCCCTATTTCCAAGTGATTGGCTTGGGGGGCATTCACTCAAAATTGGTTAGGGCACATCATCACCTCCGGACGGATACCCCCAAACAGCGTTAAGGATTAGCCTTAGCTGTCTAAAACAAATAACTGTGTCTCCCATTTCCCCTACCTCATTTCTTAAGTAGAAAAATCCTAGGCTAATTAAAATAAAAATAAAATATAAATAGAGAACCTAATTCACCCCCCCCTCTTTGGTTATTCCTTGGCCACCTAAACTAACAGATTGATATATATTATGATATTATTAATTAATTTTTAAGGCCACTAGAGGTTATTGAAGCACTAGAGTTATTAACTAGACTGATACATGGGCCTAGAGGGTCACATGCAAATGGCTTTTGGATTTTGGAGGATATACTTTAAGTTTGGGGGGTTCTATTAGAGAAGGTACTTTTGTGCGACCGAATCAGTTTTGATGCAATTGTGTGGTTCACAGCAAATTTCTAAACACCCATTGCACACCATCTAAAGGAAGCTCACTGCACTTTGCACATCCCTTTGTGCGGTGCAAATGTGCAGATTTGTGCAAAGTTTTTAAAATGGCAGCATTGAGCCATTTAGGAGAGGCATTCAACTATATTCATGTAGCGTTCGACAAGGCTCTTGTCAGCATAGTGACATTCCATCATTCTGACAGCATTCGACGGTGGCATTCTAACATTCAGCAAACCCACTAGCATTCTGTCATTCGAAGATGCGTCGATCATGACCCATTTATTTTGGACTTCTCTCTTTTTTAATCATCTCTCATGATAAATTTTATGCTCATAGAGTTCTCTTTCTTGTTTCTCCACACAATCATTTACATGTTATCTTGTTTCTATCATCTTGTGATTTTCCATCATTGTTGATGATTATTTTTGCAATAATCCATAAGGTGAAGCGTTTATCGCAAGAGAGTCTTGCTCTTCTTTGTGTCCATTTTTTGTGTAATATTCCACAAGTCATCCATCTTTTGTGGGATTCTATTATATCTACCATTAATATTTGATGTCAGGAATTAGAGACGTAGAATGCAAAGTAGAAACTTGGCAAAATTGGTGACTCTAATACAATCTTATACCTTATGGGTATCTACAGAGCTCAAGCCCACTTAGGTGTATTCAATCATTTTGTGTTAAGGTTGATTTTCTCATTTCTCTCAATATAGTTGTAGACCTTATTTGATCCATATATGATCAACAATGTGAGTTGAGACTATATCCCCTCGTGTCAACTTAAGATGATATTTCTCTTGCTATTCCTCATGATTTCTTCTCTCTACCTTTGTAACTCTCATTCTAAAATCTCAATTGCTCAATATCCACCTCTTCATCTCTCCCTCGTACTCAACCTTTCTCTTCTTTTCTTATCTCACTCCCACTCTCATCTTTCCCATCCCTCTCTCTCTATTTGAATCTATTCATTATTTCTCATCATACCCAATATGATATATCTATATGTTCCTCCTCATGATTTATTCCCTCTATCACTATCACTCTCATTCTCAAATCTCAATTATCTTCTAAATTGATCAACATTAACACCTAATTATCTTATTTTTTCTTGGAGAGCCCTATCACATTAATCTTCTCATGGTCTCTTAGTTACTATGATATTGTACTATATCACCTATCCTGCCACTCTATTTCTTCTGTCAAACCAAAGATTTGTAAGATGGAAGATGGTACATTTTTACCTAGACCAAATATTGTATAAATGTCTACAGAAGACAAATCACATGACAATAGCACAAACACCAAACATGAAAAGACTCTCGTAAATGCATGCAATGCATTAAGGCACTACACACCTTTAGGAGAAAAGAAATTCAAATGCAACTTGTGTGGGATCATTATAGATAGTAATAAATATCAAACCAGCACTCCACTATGGAGACATTCGAAAAAGTTCCACCTTAAAGCGTTTGTTACCTTGAAGGCAAAGGTGAGTCGAGTTTCGAAAGAGAAGTCAATAGAATACTTGTTTGATATAGCAGATAGTACGAAACAGTATTATTCGTATAACAAAGAAGACCAAAGAAGAACTGGTGTGCTTCATACGTCTTTTTTATTTGTCGTAGGCTATTGTTAGGAAATACTTTATAAAACTTCTTCATTACATTGTACATGATTAAATATCAGTCCCATCATTAAGGGCTATCAAGGCAAAAGTGCATTCTCTCTACAAAGATATGAAGAAGAACATTCGAAAAAAATTGGGCGACACTGCCTAAGTGTCAATAACACTTGATGCATGGACTTCGAAAAACAACATTCCATCTTAGGTTTGATTGTGCATTGGGCAGACTCTGAGAGTAAATTGTGTGAGCGTGTATTGGGCATACACCAGTTAAAAACCCCCCACACTGGGGAAGACATGAGGTCATACATCCTTGAAATTTTTGTGGCATTCGCGTTGAAGTTAAAGGTAAGTGTGACTTCATTATGAATTGTATCGTTGAATTTTTCTCTGTTCCACTTATTAACATGATGCAATTTTATGCACGTGTGCACAGTGACCATAGACAATGCATTGAATAGCAAAAGGATGATGAGTGTTCTGGATGAAGAATTGAAGTCAGTGAACCCTCAATTTAGTACAAGAAGACATGGGCTCTGGCTCTAAGAGATAGTCTCTACAACATGTGGTTCAACACAACGTGAAGAACACTATGTAGCATTATGCGAACAGTTTGGTCTACCTGACTAGAGAAAGGTTCCCCTAGACTGCCCAACAAGATGGAAATATATGTACGCCATGCTAATAGCTGGTGTTGAGAAGACGGATGTTCTAGATATCATTCTGTTGAATGTGTTAACAAAACAAGTCTTAGTTGATGTGGAATGGAAAATGATTAAGGAGTTTGCAGGTATATTGCAACCCCTTCAGATGGCTTCTGCCTCTATATATCAATCAAAGGTGACAACAACAAATGATGCCATTGTTTTCATCAAAGAAATAATGAGACATTTGAAGAGTGTCATGTGCTGTATTAGAGAGGCAAGGATGTTTTGAGTCAATAGTGTTATATTGACAAGAGAGCCGACATCAGTCTACAAGGTTTGTGAGGTGATGAAGACCAAGAAGACCAAATAAGAATCAATCCTCATTCGCAACTAGGCTTTCACCATTAATGCACTTGCAAGTAAGCTATGATTAATTGACCGCGACCACCAAGATGAAGTAGTAGCATATGTGCAAACCTTATTATATACACCCAAGTTCACTAATGATGCAAGCATAGTTCGTACAATTTCTTCTTCATGTATTCGACTGGCATGAACGTCTATAGCTTTCTTTAGTGTACCACTATATGAGTTGTTACCAAACAGCAAGAAGACACCAACCATTAATCCAAGGCACAAGCTAGATGTGTATATGAGCTCACCTCCTCTAGGGGGATAGAACCATTGCACTGACGGAAAGTAACATGCGAACACTCATATCCAGGGTTAGCAATGGTTGCGAAGGAATTCCGATCAATCTTGGCGATGAGTGCACCCTCTGAAAGATTCTTCTCTGTCGGTCATGCAGTCATCTGACTACAAGCAATCCAGGTTGACAACAGAGATCATCGAGTTACTAATGGCACTCAAATGTTGGTGGCAAGTGGAAGACAATGTCAACAATGATACCAAGAAAACAGACAAAGATAGTGACGAAAACCCGAGTAGTGATTAAGTTAATTTCTTTGTACTTCAACTTGTTGAACCATTTAGACAGTTATTTATGTATTGTTACTAGTTGTGGGATTGATGTATTGTTTCAAGTGGATCTTAAGAAATTTATTTATGTCGATTAGTTAAATTATGAGGACTGCCTAAATTAAATGTTCATTTCAAAAAATTAATCTTAATTACATACTTATAAAAAATCTACAGCAAAAAGAATGTAGATTATTATCTATCTAATGATGATAAAATATTATTATCATTGCCTAATTAATAAACGTTAATTTCATCCTTATAAATAACTTATTCAGAATGAATGTTGACTAGATATCTAATTATGATAAACTATTATTATTATCACATAATTAGTAAATGTTAATTACATACTTATAAAAAATCTACAGCAAAAAGAATGTAGACTATCTATCTAATGATGATAAAATATTATTATCATTGCCTAATTAATAAATGAAAATTTCATTCTCATAAATAACTTATTCAGAATGAATGTCGACTAGATATCTAATGATGATAAACAATTATTATTATCATGTAATTAGTAAATGTTAATTACATACTTATAAATAATCTACAACAAAAAGAATGTGGCTGATGGAGCACGAGACCACGCTCCATTAAGGACGATGCCGAAGCCCTGCCGTTGTGGGCGACACTCGCCAGCTCGAACCCCGCCAGATCGGCCCGCCAAGGCAAGGGCGAAGGTATCTAGATAGTTTTATCCTCGCAAAGGCCCTTTTTGTTTCATCATTTCCCCTTCAAACCCTCTTCCCTTTTGTTTTGTTTTGTATTAGTGATCTCAAGAGGGGGCCCTTTTCCTAATGGGTTCCCCCCTCTTTTGGTCCCTCCTTAGGGCCCATCACCCTCCCTACATAATGGAAGGAGAGGGCGCCCTAAAAAGTTAGAAGAGTTTGAATTTTTGGAAAGAAAGGTATTCCCATTCCATCCTCTTGTGAGAGGAAGAAGAAAATAGAAATAAAAGGAGAAAAAAAGAGAGTGAGAGAGAGAAGGGCAGAATGGGAACAGGGCTGACAGCCATCGCCCATCCTCCGTTCCATCGAGTCCCATTTTGTCGGGACTCCGCCAACGAGCCCTAGCCCATGCTTGCGGCGACGCCGTCAGCCCCGCACGGCCGCCGCTCAAGGTCCGGCCATCGAACGCTGGTGGAGACCTTGGGACCGTCGTAGGCACCGGATCCCATCGCTGGAGCCCTAGGGCGGCCACCCCTCCTCTGCCCGAGCCGTGGCCGCCGCGAATTGCGGCCGCAACTCGCGACCGTAGCCGGTTGTGGCCACAGCTCGCAGCCGCATCCCGCGGTCGCCGCCGCAAGCCATGGCCATCCTCGGCCGCGATCGGAGCCGTAGCTGCAAGTCGTGGCCATGCCAACGACAGCCGAGGGCGCAGTCATAGCCGTAGCTGGTCGCAGCTGCAGCTGCAACCCACCGCCGTGCCAGTGGCAGCCGAGGGCGCAGCCGCAGCCGCTCTCAGCTGTTCGCGGCCGCCCACGGCTGATCTGCGCCACTGCCGTATTCCCGCCGCCACCAAACCACTGTGGGCCCGTACGTAGTGCCCCACACCTCAACCGTAGGCCGCCGCCCGTGCCGCTGTCGCCTGCCACAATACTCGAGCCATTGCATCGGCCCGCAGTCATTGCCACCGTCACCCGCACCACCGACGCGCCGCCGTCGCACCATCGGTGCCGTCGTTGCTCGCGCTCCTGGATGCCCACGGTCTGCGCCGCACCTCACATGCCCCGTCGCGCACTGATCACCGCTGCTGTTCACTGTGGCAGCCGCACCACATTGCCAATCGAACGACGCCATGCCGCCACTAGCACAGCTCCACCGACCCCATCCGCCAGCTCTCTGCATCGACAGGCATATGGCTCCAGGATGACGTCGCCAAGAGGTGCCTCGCTCCTCTAGCCCACACGTTACTTATCTTTGTCGTATGCCCTTTGATTGCACTCCACTGCACTCGTGATAGAGTAGGTAAGAGTATACACAGACACGAGAGCGTCCATCGAACGTCTATCCTAGGTACGGGCCATGCCCGTGTGTTACGTGAGAGCATCGACGGATTTAATCTGCTCGGCACCATAGATTCCTTCGTCGCTCTGACGAGGGTCTGGAGGTCACCGTCACCATCATCGATCGCCTGCCCCGGAGCACGGAGCCTAGCGAATTCCATGAGTTGGGGCCTGCACGTACCGTCACCTAGGGTTTTCATCGCATCACATCGTCGCATCTCGGTAGGTCCACACTGACGGATGATGTCTTCGACGACGTCCACGTATCATCTCCCTCGGTATTCGAGCATAGTCTCGATAGCCGCATGGACAACCTCCGCAACATCGTCCTACATTAGTGGCTATCTATCTAATGATGATAAAAAGTTATTATCATCGCCTAATTAATAAATGTTATTTCATCCTTTTAAATAACTTATTCAGAATGAATCTCAACTAGATATATAATAATGATAAACTATTAGTATTATCACGTAATTAGTAAAAGTTATACATACTTATAAATAATCTACAACAAAAAGAATGCTGACTATCTTTTTAATGATGATAAAATATTATTATCATCATGTAACTAATTAATGTTAATTTCATTCTTATAAAAAATCTACAGCGAAAGAGTGTTGACTATATATTTAATGATGATAAACTATTATAATTGTCACATAATTAGTAAATGTTAATATCAGATTTATAATTAATTTTTTCTGAATTAATGTCAACTAGATATCTAATGGATATAAACTATTATTATCATGTAATCAATAAATGCTAGTTACATACTTATAAATAATTAATTCAGAGAACATGAAATAGTCAATTCGCAAAAATGAAAATCTATACTGATATGTGCAAATTTGTGTGATGTGCGGGCGTGAATTCCCACACAAATTTGCATCGAACATCGCATAGGGGGTTTTGTCTGAATGGAAATTTGCATGGGCGATGCAAAAATTCATACCGCAATGCACGACCTTCTCTAGCTTATATGAAAATACCCACTTCATATAAATAGTGGAAGGCTCTGAACAAAATTCACCGAGGCCTTCCCCTTCTTCTCCCTTCTCCCTATAGCTCCTCTCCACTATCAATGTGATTAGGATAATGCAATGACGACAAGGGAGAGTGAATGAGCTTGTCAAGGCAAAGAAGGAGATTTGACATGCCGAGGATTGTGTAGATACTTAAAGAGGCAACGGACATGAGCAGCTCCATACGACTTGTTCGAGGATCGATGGAATCACAGGTGTGATCCGTGTCAAGATGATTGGCTTCATATTTTTTGATTTCTTTGTGATTCTATTTTCAGTTTTTTTCCGCCATTTTTTTTTTCTTTTTCATCCACATCGACTCCCTAGAACCCAACAGACCTAGATATTCAAAGAAAGATTTAAGTCAGATAGAGATATTTATCTCATGCCATAATATCTATGCCATTCACAAGCACTAAGTATCATTTTTAAATCATTCTCTCCCCAAACCAGCTTTCAGATTTTATTTATCCTCCTAATTATGGACCAACACCTTTCTCATCCCATATTTTATAAGTAAAAAAGGGAAATTTAGGTATATAATTGCATTACTTTAACGTATACTGACACGACTCATTCACATTATTCAAATACAATTTTTAGGCTACTCATCCTACACAAATAGTGTAGGCCACCCTTTTTTGGCCTTCTAGCTCTAAAAGTTGATTAGAGTAATCCAGAAAATTACTATAATGTAAAATTTCATATCTTTTAAATTTTAAGCTATTTTAATAATATGTTTATACATTTGATATTTTAAAATAAACAATTAGATAAAAAGGGCTACTTTACATGAATCAATAAACTGACCAGAAAGTCAAACGAGCTCAACTTTGAAAGTTGTTTTTTTATTCTTGAAATTTCGTCATGTTCTCTTTACATTTTTGTTCATCCACTTATGTCCTAAAATACCTAAGCTCAAAATTTTTACTTAATTTCAAATGGTTTAATATTAATAAAATTCAAACACGAAAAAATGATATAATTCTCCTTAAAATATTATAAATATTAGTACTCAGTATAATGTCATGGTAATGGTAAAATATCATAAAATATTGATAATAATATTAATAAAATAAGTCAATTAGTTTGATAAACTCCATATATATTTGATTTTTTGGATCAGTTACTATTCCTGTATTTCATAAAAAACTAAAAATGAAAATACTCGGACTTGGGATATTATTTGCGTCATAATCATGAGAGTTACGGATGATTATGCAAATGAATGTGCCTATTGAGTGTTATGAATGGGTCAGCTTAATAATGACAAGAGTGCAAAAGAAGCATGGGAGGCCTTATACAATCTGAATGTTCGGTATCACAGAACCATGAGTTGAATAATTAAGTCTCTCAAGAAAGTCTTTGAAGTACTTATGATGGTTGACAAAAGGTGTATCACTAAAATTTCTGTAAATTTATCATGTATCACAACATGTTTGGACCCATTACAAAGGTGTGGAAAAAGATAACATTTTTGTTAGTGCTGAAGATAAAACATAATTTTCACTCATTATGAGTATTATAGAAGTTGTAGAGGTTTTATCATGGCAAGGATACCACATCCAAATTTCTGAGCATATTTCCTCATATCTTGATAAGAGTGCAACTAATCAAGTCGGGTAACAAATCTATATTCACTACAAATGAAGAATTAGTGATAACATGCTGTATTAATAGGTAAATATGATGATATTTACATATTTGTTTTCATTAAATTCGTTATATGTCTGTTTTATCATGCCTACAATGATTAAATCCTGTTTTAGAATGATGTTTTGAATGTTGTGCATTTGAAAGTATTTTTAGGGATCGTTCTAACAACATATTCCAAAAAATAATAATTTTGTGAGTTACAATATGATTTTCCTAAGGTTTCGACATTAAGTTCATAAATACATGATTTTTCTAGGTATAAATATATATTTATTCATATTTTAGGGTTTACATTTAATTTTAGATGAATTTTAAGATATTTATGGGTTTTTTTATTTACGCCATGCCACATGCCACCGCTCGATTCTTCGAGCGGCGACCAACCAGCAATTATGATTAATGATTGGTGACCACCAACCATTAAACTTCATTAATGATTGGCGCCAGCCAAGCATTAAACACAAACCGTTAGGGCATCATTTTAACAAAGACATAATGGCAGTAATTGCAAACAGAATATCTCTCTTAATTTCTTAATTGCATGGGTAAAGTGGCCCAATAAAAAAATCTCTTTTTTGACAAATAAATGTGATGTAGAGATAGAGGCTAAAAAATGTAGAATATTGATTTTTTACACGTTGACTCATAAAAAATGATGGCATTGACCGATGTGCCTCGATACACCTGGCACCATGTGTATATGTGGCACGCATGTGTGTCCTTTTTGGTATCTAAATGAAGTGGGCTGATGTGGCATGTGATGATGCACTGCCAAGTCAGACGCATAGGAATTTACTAACACATACATATACATATAAATGAAACTATTAATCCTTTACTCTTCTCTTCTCCAAAACTATTAATCCTGGTACTTTCTCTCCAACAAATGCAGTTTTATTTGAAGAATGTGGCTCCAGGTAATACAGACCATGCTTATTTTTTCATCAGAAGAAGACCTAATGAATTTCTTTATCCTTCACAAGGTAGAGTGAAACTTAAAAAAATACATATTTAACATAAAATATTTTTTTAGTAATTTCAAGAAGATGTATAATATCTTTTAAATGCAGAGTTTTATTATGAGTAGAAATTTTTGAGGATCCAACATATAAATTTTCAAACATCTGTCATTACGTATTTCAAGATGATTGTGTCCATGATAATCTTGATGCTGAGTAATCTGATATTGATCTGAAGTCACATGATGAGTCGAACCGCTATCAGGGTACCACACATTTTGTTCTGATGAGTTTCTAATCTGGCTTGTGTAGCATTAGTGTTTGGTGTCCAATTGTATGTTATAGGCTTCCAGTTTTGCAAATTTCTTCTTAAGTCAGGGCATTCAATAGATCTGTCCAATTTGACTGCATAGCTGGTACCTTGGCTGAAAGCTTTGATTCTTGCTCCTTCCTTGACCACGAATCTCATTATATCCCATGTATTGATTATAATATGTTCCCAGTATTTGACTTGATGCATAAGATTCTTGAGCATGCTAATTATTAGCCACTAGAAGGAAGAACATTATATCTTATTCATGAGAAAACATCATGAAAGTTTGGAACAATTTCATCAAATGTAAAGTAGCTGATGTTGGTAATTATGATTACCAAAAATTGGGCATAATCTGAGCCAAGCTCTAAGGAAAGTTTGACATACTTATATTTTTTCATTTCATCTTTCTTCATGTTTTGAAATTTATAATGAAGTCCCATTACCCAGACTGGATTATGGCTAAAGAATGTGCAATTATGTATTTGCTATGCTTCTCTTGGAGAGTTTGCTTTGTTTTTTATGGGAATGATCTTTTATGACAATGTGGAGTAAAGAAACCCCAGAAATTGCTGATTCCTTTTCCACCAAATTTTGAACTCCAAAATTTTACTGTGCTCCCTTGTCAACATGAAGTAGAAACTGAAGGAGGAATATCTTCTATAAATGGCATTAGATCATTCCAGTTTAAAATCGGTAAAATAACAACTAATAACAACTAGAAATTGTTCTGATGACTCCATGTAAACCTGATTCAGAGATCTGAAGGAAGAATATGAAGTGGCAGCAAAAGAATTTCCCTCAGCCATCTAGATCTCGTTGTGTGCTCTGATACCATGTAGAGAATTGTGCTTGTTCAATATCAAAAAGAAGAACAACAAGGGGAAGACGAAAAGGATAGAGAGAGCGAGAGAAAGAGAAAGAGACAATGAAGATTACTGTATTCCACCATGAGAAAAATACATGGAAGTTTGTGTTTATATTGCCATAGAGTAGTAAGTCATCTACATTTTGATACTAGCTGTTTACAAACATAACGACTATATCAAGATAAGATCCTACCATTAGATTAACTCCTATCGGGATTTAATCCTGATAGTTCAACTATGATCCTAGATATGTGTAATCATATATTTTATCCTAGCTGCTAATCACATAACGAGTATAAGGGGTAAGGTAAGCATTCACTTCATACTAGCTAATCTCAAAGTTAGATCCTAGTGGTCCACATAGGGCTCTTTATTACTGACTTGGCTGATGACTAAACTTAGAGTTTCTGATTAGCTAACACAACCTACCTCTCTTTTCCACTCTACATGCCAATCCAACGGCAACAGGATATTACCTGTGTACAGCCCCATCTGTAAAACACTACTACAAAATGTAATTCTGCTAGTGCATGATTTTCAATACAATTCAACTCTCTTCTTTCTCCTCCCTCAACTCTGCACAACGAGAAATAAGAGAGGAGAGAGAGAGATATTAGAAGGAGACTAGACAAACAAGATACAAGAGAGATGAGAGATGAGAGGGAGGCTAGAAAGAGACAAGAAACAAGAGAGAGGGATGAGAGGGAGGCTAGAGAGAGACAAGAAACAAGAGAGAGGGATGAGAGGGAGGCTAGAGAGAGACAAGAAATGAGAGAGAGATGGATGAGAGGGAGGCTAGAGGGAGATGAGAAACGAGAGGGAGGATATATAGAGACAAGAAACAAGAGAGATGGATGAGAGGGAGGCTAGAGAGAGACAAGAAACAAGAGAGACTGATGAGAGGGAGGCTAGAGAGAGACAAGAAACAAGAGAGACTGATGAGAGGGAGGCTTGAGAGAGACAAGAAAAAGGAGTGTTGAAGATCCTCCATGACTAGAGGTTGTAGCAGAACTCAAAAGAGGACAAGATGGAATGTGGAGAATACAAAAGAAGAAGGAGAGATAGATAAAGGAGAAAAAGGGAAGAGAAGAGCTGCAAAGGCTTGTAGGAATAAAACTTTTTTGATTGATTCTTGCAGTACTAACATTACAGATATATATAGAGCAAGTTAAGTACGGTTCTAGTGTTACAACAGCTAGCCGTTAGAGGTAATCGTGTTTGTGCGATTACTTCTAATAGCTAGTTAGAATTTAACCAAGGCCATCAACCCAGACGTGGGGTGTGTGGTTGGCTTGGAATGGCTTGTCTCTTAAGTGGTTTCTGATTGGCTGATGGTCGAGTGAGTCGTGCGAGTTGAGGACTCCTTGGCTTCATTACCACCCCGCAAGCTCATCGGCAGGGGAACGACGTTGAGGTTGTCTCAGATCAGAGCGAAATGAGCTCTAGGGAGGCATTTAGTAAGAGCATCGATAAGTTGACCCTCACTCGGAATGAAATTTGATGAGAAGAGACTTTGCAGCAACCTATTCATGAACGAAGTGGAAATCTATCTTGATGTATTTGGTCTTAGCATGAAACATGGGATTGGTGGCAAGGTACGTGGTGCGAAGGTTGTCGCACCAAAGAGTCGGTGGAGAAGAGGCATGTCGATGCAATTCACCAAGGAGGAACTGAATCCAAATGGCTTTAGCAGATGAGTTGGCCTGGGCATTATATTCAGCTTCAGTGCTAGAGCGAGCGATGGTGGGCTGCTACTTGGAGCTCTAGGAGATTAAATTGCGGCCTAAAAAACTAAGAAAAGCACTAGTGTAGCGGCGGTCAAGGGAATCACTTGCCCAATCTGCATCACTGAAAATGTTAAGAGTGAGATCAAAGCGAGGGTAAATAAATGAACCATGACCAATGGTCCCTTTGAGATATCAAAGGAGATGTTTCAAGGCTTGCCAGTCGGCTGGTGCCGGCACATGCATCTTCTTGCAGGCCTTGTTAACAGCAAATGCAATGTCAGGTCGCGTTAAGGTGAGGTACTGTAAGGCCCCCACAAGTTTATGGAATAAGCTGGGATCAACTGAGGAATCAGGGGATGAGGAGGTGATGGATGCAGCAATAGAGGTGGGACACAGTTTGCATATAAGCAAGTTAGATTGAATGAGGATTTTAGAAATGTATATCGATTGAGATAAAAGATAGTCATTGGAGTGTGGAATGAGTTCTATACCAAGAAAATAATGAGCGGGGCCCAAATCTTTAATAGTGAATTCGGAATTGAGATTGGAGACTATGGTGGTGATTGCAGCGGAATCAGGAGAAATAATAAGGATGTCGTCAACCTAAATAAGTATAAATAAGAGTTGTAGAGGAGAGTTTTAAAATAGAGAGGTATCAGTTTTGGAGGCTGAAAACTAAGAGAGAGAAGGTGCCGAGATGAGTAAACCATGCCGGGGGAGATTGCTTGAGGCTATAGATAGATTTGTTAAGACAGCAGACATGATTGGTATGTTGGGGATGTTGAAACCCCTGGGGTTGCTCCATATAGATGATATCAGTAAGGTCACCATGAAGGAAGGCATCAGAAACGTCTAATTGATGAATATGCCATTGATGAGTGATAGCAATGGAGAGTAAAAGGCATAGGGTGGTATGTTTGACGACAAAACAAAAGATTTCGGTGTAATCAAATCATTCCTGCTGATGAAATCCTTTGGCTACAAGACGAGCTTTATACTTGTCAATTTCCCTAGATGGTTTATACTTGAGACGATATGCCCATTTACATCCAATGATGTGAAGATTGGGAGTACGGGGGACAAGATCCCAAGTGTGATTATGCAGAAGGGCATTGAATTTGGCTTGCATGGCATGCGTCTAATTTGAAATCTTTGGGGCAATAATGTAGGAGCTTGGTTCTTTGGTTGGACTCATGTCAGAGATCAAGCATTGAGGCATGGGATGTTTGGTTGATGATTGACCCGTGGGGGACAGAGAGGAAGACTCGCAAGTAGGGATTGTCCAACCGATATTCATCCGATATCCGGTATCAGCCAATTGATATCCGATATCTGGAAAATAAATGGGACACTGTCTGATATCGGATATCGAATATGGATGGAAACAAAAAGATTAAGAGGTATATATTAAACGGGCTACTTTCTAAATTGAAAATCCTACTGTTAAACAGCTGGCCCACGTATGTCCTCTACGTACTGTCGCACTATGACAATCAAATCATATTTTTAAATAACCTTTCTATGTTGGATATTGAAATCCGATATCCACGTCCAATATCTGATATAGTCATCCTCCACGTGACAGGGTTGCAGATGATGACATCGAGACGTATACCGATATCGGATATCATTACTTTAGCAACCAATATTTGATATCGATTTCCAATATACAGATATCGGAAAAAATGGATACGGAAAATTTGATTTTTGGTATCCAGTACAGCATTTGTCCCGATAATGTAATCCAATACTGGTATCGGGACGGGTGATCCCTACTCACGAGTGGTATTAAGATAGAGGTCATTAAGGTTATTAACTTTCAAGATGGTTCCTAATGTAGGCGAGTGATCAAGGGTGGAGAGAAGAGGGAGATCAAAGAGGGAAGAATGAGAAGGATCAAAAGTTGAGCATTGATTGAGAGGCAATGGTGGAAGTGGTGAGGAATGGGGATTGGGATTGGGCATGCTACAAGTGGAGATGGATGAGGAACTGAGAGATTTAGTGGGTGGTAGTGCATAATCTGAGACAAGATCTGAGACAGGAGTGGAGGACTGAGTCATGGGAACCAGGAGGCAGTGGTGTGTGAGTTGATACCGCTGCATAGAGAGGAACGTTCCAAGTATACCAGGAGCGGAAGATGGAGAGAGAGAACAAAAGGGAAAATGATCTTCGAAGAAAATGACATGCCTAGAGATAAAAAGTATACCTGTGTGGAGAAAGAGGTAGCAATACCAGGTATGAAAAGGACTATATCCAAGAGAGCTACACTTTTCTGAACAGCCATCAAGCTTATGCTTGGCGTATGATCTGAGAAAAGGATAGCAGAGACAACCAAACATTTTGAGAAATGTTTAGTTAGGAGAGCATTGAAATAAAAGTTCATAGGTCGATTGTTGTTGATTCTGCACAGTGGTAGGGAGTAGATTGATGAGGTAAGTCAGAATAGATAACTTCAAGGCAGGTTTTAGCAGAATTTCTGGTAAACAAGAAAGGTAATTTGTGGGACTTAGAAATATTGCAAGTGTCATACAATAATTGTTTTTGGCGATGAGAAAATGGAAGGCCAAATTTAGAGATAATAGTGTTCAAAGTCTTCAGTTGAGGATGGCTGAGACGAGAGTAACAAACTACGAGAGTAGCTTTTTTGCTGATGATGGCGGATTTGGGTGACAGTGGGCTTAAGTAGTATAGGCCTCCCTTAGTTGTTCCTCGCAGCAGTACTTGATGAGTTGTATTGTCCTTCACAAGACAGTGTGAGGCATGATTTTTGGATGGATAGGAGATAGTTATCCATGGATAGGAGACATTGTTATCCAAAGTTAACTTTTGGATGGATAGGACATTTATGGAGATTTCTGGAACGTGCAAAACATTTTGAAGAGATAAAACTCTTATCACTGGTTGTGATTTTGGAGGAGCCAATGGCAAGAATATGCAAACATGCGTCATTGTCGATCTGGAGATGGTCGTGTCTTTGATATCTTTGAGTTTGATGAAGGATGTTGGTGTTGGCAGAAACATGATGCGTGGCTCCGTTGCCGAGAAACCAACCTTGGTGCTCGGCTGAGTATGCATGTGGCATGGGACTATGTCGTGTATATGTAGCCTTTTGAGAGAGCTAGATAAACTCCTGACACTCTCGGGCACGATGACCGAATCAGGAGCATACTTGGCAGCAAGGTTGGAAACGTTGACCACTGCCTCTGCCTCTAACATGGCTCAAAGTGGTAGAGTAGTTTGTGTTGTCGTCTCGTCTTTGACCAGTGTTGACATTTCTAGATGGCGATTTGTGGCGTGTAACGTTGAGCTGCATTGTCCATTAAAGAATGCCCCATTGTTGACTTTGTGATGATGCATTAGATATGCATCATGTGCTTTCAGATTCGTAACAATTTGTTTGAAAGTCATATGATCAAGATTGTCATTTATGCTAATGATGAACGAAGAATGTTCTGTATTTAGACCTCGTAAGAAAGTGAATATAGATGTTGTTTCACTCACTTGTTGTCCAACGGCTTCTAGAGCTTCAACAAGTGATCGGAAGTGCTTCACATAATCATCCTATGTCATTGACCCTTTCCCATGTTGTGAAATTGTCGATGTAACTCCATGACTCGGGACTAGAATCTACTGGCAAACATAGCTTCCTGCATTTCCCAAGCTTGTCTTGAAGACTTAGCTTTGGTTACACATGGAAGAATGGCTTCAGATATAGTAGATTGCAGAAATCATAGCACTTGTTGATCAATCCTCCACCATAGCTTAAGCTCGAGGTTGTCAAATAAGTTTCCTTGTTGATCTGTAATTGAGATGGGAGGAGATGGACCGTCTATAAATTTATGTAGATCGTACCCGTTCAGAAGTGGTAGAACGATGCCTTTCTAGGTTTGATAGTTTTCTGCGTGTAGTGTCGTTGACTCAGTCATTCCTGGAGGGATGATGAATGGAACTTGCCTGAAGCTCATTGCGCTGATTGGGCTGGTCCAACTTGTGGCAAGCTTCCTATCTGACATAGATGTGGCTCTCATACCATGTTGAAGATCCTCCATGACTCGAGGTTTAGCAGAACTCAGAAGAGGACAAGAAGGAATGTGGAGAATATAAAAGAAGAAGGAGAGGTAGAGAAAGGAGAAGAAGGGAAGAGAAGAACCGCTAAGGCTTGAAGGAATAAAACATTTTTTATTGATTCTCGCAGTTCTAACATTAAAGATATATATCGAGCAAGTATGGTTCTAGCCTTTCCAATGGCTAACCGTTAGAGGTAATCGTGTCCGTGGGATTACTTCTAATAGCTAGTTAGGATGTAACCAAGGCCTTCAACCCATACATGGGACAAGTGGTCGGTGTGGAATGGCTTGTCTCTTAAGTGGTTTCTGATTGGCCGATGGTAGAGTGAGTCATGGGAGTTGAGGACTCCTTGTCTTTGTTAGAAAGAAGGATGAAAGGGAGGCAAGAGAGAGATGAGAAAAAAAAGAGAAGGATGAGACAGAGGCTAGAGAGAGACAAGAAGCTAGAGGTAGGGATGAGAGGGAGGGTAGAGAGAGACGAGAAACGAGAGAGAGGAATGAGAGGGAGGGTAGAGAGAGATGAGAAATGAGAGAGAGGAATGAGAGGGAGGGTAGAGAGAGACGAGAAATGAGAGAGAGGAATGAGAGGGAGGGTAGAGATTTTGGAACCTAGCTCTCTCACTTCAACAACTCACACATATAAGGGAAGCACAAGCACTAACTCTCTTGATCTCACACAGAGGGAAAATATTATTTTCTCAGTTTCTTGATCTCACACAGAGAAAGAAAGATTAAGCTCTCACTCTCTTGATCTCACACAGAGAAACAAGAAGAAAGAACACTTTGCAAGAGGAACCAATTGATGCACACAGCATACAACAACAATGGAACACATACATATTTATAGGCACTCCCCTATAACTGCCTATGGATTAGACATGGTCATTCTGTTCGCTTTGTGCGAATTTGTGCGATTTGTGCGTTCTGTTCAGATTTCCGAAGAGAACAAAAATGAAAACGAAAAAAGAACTTCGCACAGACCCCTGTGCGGTTTGCATTATGCGAATTATGCATTTTTTTTTATATAAAAGTTCTCTACCTCTTACTCTCCAAAACGTCGCTCTCCCAGCCCTTCTCAATTTTTAGCTCTTCTTCAATCTTCAGCCCCGTTCCTCTCTTCGACGCTCTCCCAGCCCTCCCTGGCCCCTGCTTGGCTGCTCACCTTCTCCCTCCGTCCATCGTCGCCATCGTTCTCCTCGTCTCCCTTCTTGATCTCCCTCTCCGTTCCTTGTTGACCGTCACTCTCCCAGTCCCCCGCCGCACTCATTGTTCCGGCTGTCCGCTCACCATGTGCAAGGTACGCACTCTCTCGTTCTCTCCCTCTCCCTCTTCTTCTCTCTTTCACTGTCTCTTCCTCTCGCTCTCCTTCTCCCTATTCTTCTCCATTTTTCCATCTCTCACATTCCCTCTTCCTCTCGCTCTCGTCCCTCCCCCTCTCCCTAATCTTCTTTCTTCTCATCGACGTCCACTCACTCTCTCCCTCTCCCTCTCCCTCTTCCTCTCCAATGCTCTGTCTCCCCCTCTCTCAATCACTCTATCTCTCCCTCTCCCTCTTCATTTCGATATGTCTCCACCTCTCACGGTTTCTCTTCTTCTCCAAATCTCTGTATCCCCATCTCCCAATCACTCTTCCTCTCCCTCTCCCTCTCCCTCTACCCCTCCCTCCCCATTTCTATGTCTCTCCTTCTCACGGTCTCTCTTCTTCTGCAATTCTCTGTCTCCCCCTCTCTCAATCACTCTATCTCTCACTCTTCCTCTCCCTCTCCATTTCTATATCTTTCCCTCTCCCTCTCCCTATTCCTCTCCAATGCTCTGTCTCCCCCTCTCTCATTCACTCTATCTCTCCCTCTCCATCTTCAGTTCCATGTCTCCCCCATCACGGTCTCTCTTCTTCTGCAATTCTCTATCTCCCCCTTTCTCAATCACTCTTCCTCTCCCTCTCCCTCTGCCTATCCATTGCTATGTCTCCATCTCACGGTCTCTCTCCTTCTCCAATTCTCTGTCTCCCCCTCTCTCAATGACTCTTCCTTTCACTCTTCCTCTCCCTCTCCATTGCTATGACTCTCCATCTCACGGTCTCTCTCCTTCTGCAATTCTCTGTCTCCCCCTCTCTCAATCACTCTATCTCTCCCTCTCCCTCTCCCTCTCCATTTCTATATTTTTCCCTCTCCCTCTCCCTCTCCCTCTTCCTCTCCAATGCTCTGTCTCCCCCTCTCTCATTCACTCTATTTCTCCCTCTCCCTCTCCATTGCTATGTCTCTCCATCTCACAGTCTCTCTCCTTCTCCAATTCTCTGTCTCCCCCTCTCTCAATTACTCTTCCTCCCACTTTTCCCCTCCCTTTCCATTTCTATGTCTCTCCCTCTCCCTCTTCCTCTTCCTCTCCCATGCTCTTTCTCCCACTCTCTTATTCACTCTATTTCTCCCTCTCCCTCTCCATTGCTATGTTTCTCCATCTCACGGTCTCTCTTCTTCTCCAAATCTCTGTCTCCGCCTCTCTCCATCACACTTCCTCCCCCTCTTCTCCTCCCTTTCCATTTCTATGTCTCTCCCTCTTCCTCTTCAATGCTCTTTCTCCCCCTCTCGCATCCACTCTATTTCTCCCTTTCCCTCTCCATTGCTATGTTTCTCCATCTCACGGTCTCTCTTCTTCTCCAAATCTCTGTCTCTGCCTCTCTCCATCACACTTCCTCCCCCTCTTCTCATCCCTTTCCATTTCTATGTCTCTCCCTCTCCCTCTTCCTCTTCCTCTCCAATGCTCTTTTTCCCACTCTCTTATTCACTCTATTTCTCCCTTTCCCTCTCCATTGCTATGTTTCTCCATCTCACGGTCTCTCTTCTTCTCCAAATCTCTGTCTCCGCCTCTCTCCATCACACTTCCTCCCCCTCTTCTCCTCCCTTTCCATTTCTATGTCTCTCCCTCTTCCTCTTCAATGCTCTTTCTCCCCCTCTCGCATTCACTCTTTTTTTCCCTCTCCCTCTCCCTCTTCCTCTTCCTCTCCAATGCTCTTTCTCCCACTCTCTTATTCACTCTATTTCTCCCTTTCCCTCTCCATTGCTATGTTTCTCCATCTCACGGTCTCTCTTCTTCTCGAAATCTGTCTCCCCCTCTCTCCATCACACTTCCTCCCACTCTTCACCTCCCTTTCCATTTGTATGTCTCTCCCTCTCCCTCTTCCTCTCCAATGCTCTTTCTCCCCCTCTCGCAATAACTCCTCCTCTCCCTCTCCCTCCCCCTCTCCCTATTCTTCTTTCTTCACACACATCCTCTCCCTCTCCCTCTCCCTCGTTCTCTCCACACTCTCACTGTTGCTGTACGGTTTCCGTTGGCACCCGGCATACTCACTGTTCTAGCGCGGATTCTGCTGAGGATCTTAGGGAGCATTTCTGAAGTCCTCCATTATTCGGGTTTCTTAGTTCTTTGTAAGTGTTCCTTCTTGAATTTGATTTTCTTTCATGCTGATTTGCCTATGCTTTTCCAAATAATTTCCTCTGCTCTAATTTTTTGGTTGTATTGATCATCGCTTAATAAGACATTAATCTGAAAAAGGATAATCTGTCACAAAAGACGCTGAAAGTAAGCTATTTGTTCTTGATTCTACTCTTGTGCTGTCTTGAAGTTATTCAATACTGATGTCTTTGTCTTACTACGAAGGAATGGTTGGTGAACCCTTGACTAAAATTTCAAAACCATGGTATTTATGTTTGACCCACAAAATAATGATCTCTTGGATAAACCAACGTATCTGTCCTGTGTTGCATAAAATTGGATCAGATAATGTCTTCCAAACGTTTCTGCTACTTTCTCTCCATCGTTGTCTCCCAATTGATTTATCTACCTTTCTCCTCATTTAGGATGAACTTTTAATTTAAGATGCCTAGAACACATCGATCACATACCTATGCTTCATCCGAGAGCTCTGCATCGACAGAGGGGAGTGATGGCCATGACCAAAAGAAGAGGAAGAGAAAAAATGAATGCGCTACACAGATACACTTCACAGAGGTGGCACCTAGGGTTTTCACATGTAATTTATGTGTGACTCGTACTAGGGGTCGTGTAGTGACAGTAGAGCAGAATAAGTATAGCTGCAGTACGACCCTATGGCGACATTTGCTAAATGTGCATCGTAAAAAGTATAACGATTTGAAGGTTCAAGAAGGAGTTCTTCCAACCAACCGTTAGTGGCGAACATCTTTGACCGACCAAGTACAGAAAAATTGTACTTCACTGGTCGCACGTCGGAGACGACAAAAGAGGAGCTCGAACACTTCATTTGTCAATCAGCCCACCGTGGAACATTGTATGTAAGAAATACTTCATACAACTACTGCGATACATCGTACAAGAGGAGATTTTGATTCCATCGACAAGGGCTGTGAAGGAAAAAGCTTTCAAGCTTTACACTGAGTTGAAGATTGGTACTCGCGACCTACTGGAGGGTGTCGAAAAAGTGGCCATTACTCTAGATTGTTGGACTTCTGCCAATCGAATCTCATTTATAGGACTCACCGTTCATTGGACTGATACAGAATGGAAAATGTGTGAATGTGTCCTCGCTTTACGTCAGTTGGAGGGCTTGCATCGTGGGGAGTGCTTGAGGGAGATTGTGTTGGACGTTCTCGTCGATTTTAAGTTGAGCGCAAAGGTTTGCGCGAGTTGTGTCGAATAATTCAACAATGATGGCGACATTAGAACGAGAGTTGTGCTTAGTGAACCCCTGTTTTACTGCAAAGAGACATGTGTTGTGTATTGCGCACGTGATCAACTTAGTCATGCAGGCCGGATTGAAGGCGCTCGATGTTGTCGATAATGCGCCCGAGGCAACTTTCATTGATGAAGTAGACCTCTCAAACATTAACAACGTCTTCGATGCAAAGGAGTCAGATCCTCCTGCAATTTCCTTAGGGGATGTTGTTTGGCGCCTGAGAGAGGTGGTTGTTGCTATACGAGGATCGTCGAAGAAAGAGGCAAAATATTTTTCCTACTGCCAACAGTTAAATATGTCAAACACGAGGATGATCTTGATAGATTGCCCTACAAGGTGGAGCTCAACTTTCAAAATGCTCCGCGGTTGCATTGAGAAGAAATTAGTCATCGATATGATGATGTCAAATGTTCTTCACAAACGTTCTTTACTTGACGTAGAATGGAACCTCATTGAAAAATTTGTAGACTTACTCAAACCACTCCAGCATGATGATTCTGTTGCTATTCGGAGTAAGTCACAGACATCAAATGAGGGTATAGTCATTATTAAGGGTCTGACGAGGCACCGTGAGCGTGTTAGAGTGGGAGTTACGAACTCCTCCATGCTTCATGTTGGACACGCTATGTCCGCTAGGCAAAGGAACGCCTTATCCAATGTATGTTCCGCTATGCAGGTGAAGTTAGAGAAATATGTCTCCTTACTAACACGAAATGAGGCTTTCACTATTGCATCTCTACTTGACCCATCCATGAAGCTTCGCTTGATTGATCCACATGCTAAGAATGATATTCTCTCTAGCGTTCACAATATCATGGAGTCCCATTCAATATCCAAGAATGTTGGGAGTCGATCCACCAAATGATCTGCTCTATCAATGACGAGTGATTTCATACAAATGGAGCTAGAAGAACTACTAGATCCCTCTGAACTACCACAAAGAGTTGATCCTATTGAGGAGCTCGATGTATATGCGACGGCCCCCCCAACTTTCGGCACAGAGGTGTTGCATTGGTGGATGGTGAAAGACGACGTGTAGCATGAAATTTGCATTTTTCGTATTCTTACTCTCTTGCTTTCCTGATTGCATATCTTATTAATTTTACCCCCATAACAGGTCAGCTTTCTTACCCCACGTTAGCATTGGTTGCGAAGGAATTCCTAGCTGTGCGAGCGACGAGTGCGGCGTGTGAGCGTCTATTCTCAGAAGGTCGCCGTGTAATCAACTACAGGCGATCGCGGCTCACAATAGAGAGCGTAGAAGTCCTAATGATGTTGAAGTCATGGTACAATAACGATGACTTGAGAGCGGATGAGAACGAAAACGGTGATGTAGATGATGGACCATTTGACATTCGCGTCGACACACCCTAAAACTGTAACGTGAGTGTTTCTAACTCAGGAAATTCCCTCTGTCAGAAAGTCTGCCACAGATCTCATCTATGACCGTCAATGATTCGATGACTATTGATGTTTTAGCTGAGAATGTTCCTCGACAGTTATTGTTGTTCCAACTGAGGATGTTCATATATCCTCATTTATTTATCTTTTAAATGCTCCTCGACTGTTATGTTTGTCTGTTAAGGTGTGGTCTGCTCTTTTTTAGTCTCCCCATTGGTTTCAAGCACAATTCTTTCTAAGCATTTTTTAGTGACATCTATTATCATCATTTATCACATACATATCATGACATCTCCCACAAAATGCAGGTACATCCACAGCCACGCGGAGGCAATGGAGGGCGCAGGAGCCAAAGATAGGTGCGCCCCACGGAGGAGTCTACGACATCAACGATGACGACTACAAAAGCAACCCCAAGACCTGACTGCTACTGTCATCAGCTCGGACTCCGAACTGGACGGTGATGACGTCAATACACACACAAACAATACAAATGGAGGCAATACAGAGCAATTTCCCCCACTTCAAGAAATATTTATTAGTATAGGTACCCAGCGCATCCTTATAGAAATTCTTGCTATCCCGTCAAAAGACTTCAGCCCTGCGACACATGGAGGAGAAGTCGTGAGTACTCAATGGGATGACAACACATTTTGGGAGCGCTGCAATTTCACTCCAGCAATGATTGATGCTGTCCAGAAAAACGTCAGTCATTTCGCCTCCCAGCTCCTTTGATGTTTATGAAACTAATTTGGCAGAACATCTTTTATGTTTCATAAATGCACTTGGACTTTTCCATCTATAAATGTTTGTGATAAGGTTTACACAATATTGAATTGTAGGGTATCTATGATTGTTTAAGTACTAGTTGTTGGGCGTAGACTCATTAACTTTGTCATTTTAACTTCTAGTGACTAATACCAAGTCTTAAAGTGAACAACTTTAAGCTCAAAAATTAAAACTTAAAAATGCCAAGTTTAATTTTGTCAATTAAACAACTTTGGTAAATTTGCAGGTACCAGATTTCTGAAAAAAGTACTTTTTCGCACGACCTAGTCTACATATGAAAAAATTACTACAACCGTTTCTTTATCATTTTACTCATTTTTAATTATAACTCTCAAATTTTTTTAATTAAATTATCTCTTACTTAAAAATTTATAATACCTCACCTACTAAAATTTCTATTCTTCTTATAGTAATATGAATTAAAATTTCTCCTCGCACTTGTCATCTTCTAGAATTTTCTGACATCTTAGAAAACTAATTCATCATGACAACAAACACACCCTAATAAACTATCCATTTAAATTATTATCCCCTTCTTTTATATATTAGTATAATATATAATAACTTAGAATATTTTTAGTCTATTATACTCTACTAAATACAGAGCAATTTTTTCCCAACTCTGTGCAATTTTATGCAATTTACGAGCAATATATGCAATTTTTCACTTTATGTGCGAATTGTGTTCGTTCTGTGCGAATTGTGTTCGTTCTGTGCGAATTTGTTCGTTTGTGTGAATTGTTCGCTTGTGCGAATTTGTTCGCTTGTGCAAATTTGTTCGGCTGTGAGAATTTGTTCGGTTTGTGCGAATTGTGCGAATTTGTGCGAATTGTGCAAATTTGTGCGATTTGTGCGAATTTGTTCGAACATCAGTTCTAATTTTCGCACATAAAACGAACAGTACAGCGAACAGACCCCTGTGCGGTTCGTTTGTGCGAATTTTTTGTTTGTTTTAAACAAACCGAACAGAACTACCATGTGTACTATGGATTTAAACTCAGCATGGCCACACAGCTTACCATGTACTTGGTCTTCAAAGAAACCCAGTCTTCTGCTCTCCTTGAACTCAGCTCCTGCCCCCACATCACCATATACCATGCTGACTTGTTCTATGTTGACTTATTCAAAAAGACCAACTCCTAAATTAACTAAGTCAAGATTAACTGTCCAACAAGAGAGAGACGAGAAACGAGAGAGAGGGATGAGAGGGAGGGTAGAGAGAGACGAGAAGCGAGAGAGAAGGATGAGAGGGATGCTAGAGAGAGACGAGAAACAGGAGAGAAGGATGAGAGGGATGCTAGAGAGAGACGAGAAACAGGAGAGAAGGATGAGAGGGATGCTAGAGAGAGACCAGAAATAAGAGAGGAGGACAGGGAGGCGAGAGAGACGAGAAACGAGAGAGAACGATGAGAGGGAGGCGAGAGAGACGAGAAATAGGAGAGAAGGATGAGAGGGAGGCTAGAGAGAGACGAGAAACGAGAGAGAGGGATGAGAGAGAGATGCGGATGTAGAGAGACGTGAGGGACAAGAAACGAGAGATAGGGACGAGAGATGACAGAAAGAGATGAGAAGAGAGAGAGAAAGAGAGAAAGAGAGAGACGAGAAAGGGAGGAGCGGAGCGAGAGAGAAGGGTTCCACCGACCCATTTTTGACGCAGGTGAAGGGTCAAAAGGCGACTCGTTGACCCACCTGGGAATAGGGGCGGGGATGATTCTTCGGTCTCGGTAGATGAGGACCAAGGACTCAAATTTAGGGGGATAGAGCGAGGAGAGTGGCGAGCCAGGGAGCTCGCCCCATTCTCCTCACAAAAGGCAACCGACGGCTCTAACGGCAGAGACGGGGTCTCCTCCCTCTTCCATATCCTCTCCTTACCCCAATTCGCAGCTCCCCTTCAACGCAAGAGAGACAAGAGAGTAAGCACCAGAGACAGAGAAGAGAGTGGAGACAGAAGGAGAAAGAGACGGCGTCAGCATGTGTCCTCGACATGGGCAAGGCCATGGTCAGGAGAACGGGCACGAGCCCGACTCCGGGCACAGCGTGCACGACCACGGCCAGACCAACGAGCACGCCCTCTCCCAGGCCCATGGCCACCACGAGAGCAGCCACAGCCACAGCCACGCCCACCACCGGAGTGGCCACAGCTACGCCCACGACCACAGCCACAGCCATGCCCGCCACCGCCACGAGGGTAGCCACGCCCGCAACCATGGCGAGCTCGCCCACCACGACATATCTCACAGCCCCGAGCTCGCTGACTCCGACCAAGACGCCCACCACAGCCAAGTTGAGCGCAGCCCTCAGACCGGAGGCCACGGCTCCGACAACGACGTCGACGGCCACGGCCACAGCCCATCGTCGGCAGAGGATTCCCGCAGCCACGCCCACTCCCACGGCCATGGTCGCCATACCCGAGTCCACAGCCGCCACAGTCACGCCCACAGCCCCGAGCCCGACGAGCCCGACCGCGCCGGCCACGGTCGCAGCCGCATCCACGACCCCGACGATCACGGCCACGGCCACCATCACCAAACCAGCAGCCGCGAGCACAGCGAGCACGCCCACCACGGCCATGGCCGCACCCACGGGCATCGCCATGCGAGCACCCACGGCCATGGCTACTACGAAAAGGACGAGCCCGGCCACCACGGCCGCAGCCACAGCCGCAACCACGGGTTCCACGGCAGCCGCGACCATGGCCATGGTCATGGCCACCGCCGCCATAGCCGCAGCCCCGACCACGGCCATGGCCATCATCACCACAGCTACACCAGCGACCATGGTCACCACCGGCACGGATACGGCCATCATGGACATAGCCAGAGCCACGGTTATGGCCACAGTCATCTCAACGGTCATCATGGCCGCAACCATAGCCGCGAGCACGGGGAGCATGACCATGGCCACCATCGGAACATCTACATCCATGACCATGCCCACCGCGGGAATATCCACGACCGCGAGCATGGGGATTATCGACATGGACTCTATGGTCGCAGCCGCAGCCGCGAGCACAGCCATGGCCACCGCTCCCGCAGCCACAGCCTTGAGTCGGGGGAGCGGAGCCGCAGCGATAGCAGCGAGCACTCTGACCATGGCCGCAGTCGCCATGGACGTAGCCATAGCCGCGAGCACGGAGAGCATGACCATGGTCACCATGGCCGTAGCCATAGCCGCGAGCATTTAGACCATGGACACAGCTACCACGGACGACGCCATGGCCACCATCGGCACATCCATCATCATAGTCGCGAGACCGGGAAAAAGAATGGACATAGCCGCCACCGGCACGGCCATCACCGAGGCCGCAGCCATAGCCGCGAGCATGAGGATCATGCACATGGCCACCATGGACATGGTCATCATAGTCGAAGCCACATCGACGGGCACGAAGAGCATGAATCGAATCATCATGGTTATGGCCACATGCTTGAGCACGAAGACCATAGACATGGTCACCATAGCCGAAGCCGTAGCCACATCCATGGGCATGAGGAGCAAAGCCCTAGTCATCATAGCCGAAGTCACATTCACGAGAACGATGAGCCAGTGCATAGTCACCATGGGCGCAGCCGCAGCCACATTCACGAGCATGAGGTGCATGGGCATCATGGTCATCATGGCCGTAGCCACATCCATGAGCATGAGGAGCATGATCCTGGTCGTCATGGTCGCAGCCACATCCACAAGCATGAAGATCATGGCCACAGCCGTAGTCACATTCACGAGCATGAGGAGCATGGGCCTGGTCATCATGGTCACAGTCACATCCTCGATCATGAAGAGCATGGACATGGTCACCATGGGCGCAGCCGCAGTCACATTCACGAGCATGGGGTGCATGGGCATGGTCACCATGGTCGAAGCCAAGTCCACGGGCATGAGGAACATGTGTCTAGTCATCAGAGTCGCAGCCACATCCAAGATCATGAAGAGCATGGACATGGTCACCATGGTCGAAGCCAAGTCCACGGGCATGAGGAACATGTGTCTAGTCATCAGAGTCGCAGCCACATCCAAGATCATGAAGAGCATGGACATGGTCACCATGGCCGCAGCCACATCCATGATCATGAAGAGCATGGACATGGTCACCATGGCCGCAGCCACATCCACGATCATGAAGAGCATGGGCATGGACACCATGGCCGCAGCCGCAGCCACATCCACGAGCATGAGGAGCTTGACACTGGCCATCATGGTCGAAGCCACATCCGTGATCATGACGAGCATGGCACTGGTCATCATGGCCGAAGCCACATCCACAAGCATGAGGAGCATGGTCATGGTCACCAAGATCGCAGCTACATCCACGAGCATGAGGAGCATGGACATGGTCACCATGGCCGTAGCCGCAGTCGCATACATGAGCATGAGGATCATAGCCACGGTCACCATGGCCGCAACCACAGCCACATCCACGAGAACGAGGAGCATGAAAATGGTCCCCATGGCCGTAGCCGCAGTCGCATTCATGAGCATGAGGATCATAGCCACGGTCACCATGGCCTCAACCGCAGTCACATCAACGAGCATGAGGAGCACGGACATGGTCACCATGGCCGAAGCTTCATCCACGAGCATGATGAGAGTGGACATGGCCATCATGGCCGCAGCCGCAGCCGCATCCACGAGCATGAGGATCATGGCCACGGTCACCATGGCCGCAGCCGCAGCCACATCCACGAGTATGAGGAGCATGGACATGGTCACCATGGCCGTAGCTTCATACACGAGCATGATGAGAGTGGGCATGGTCATCATGGCCGCAGCCGCAGCCGCATCCACGAGCATGATGAGCATGGGCATGGTCACCATGGCCGCAGCCGCAGCCACATCCACGAACATGAAGATCATGGGAATCATGGTCACCACGGTCGCAGCCACATCCACGAGCATGAGGAACATGGGCATCATGGTCATCATGGCCGCAGCCACATCCATGAACATGAGGAGCATGGTCATCATGGCCGCAGCCACATCCACGAGCATCAGGAGCATGGTCATCATGGTCGGAGCCACATCCACGAGCATGAGGAGCAGGGGCATCATGGTCATCATGGTCGCAGTCACACCAACGAGCATGGAGAGCATGGGCATCATGGTCACCATGGTCGGAGCCACATCCACGAGCATGAGGAGCATGGGCATGGTCACCATGGCCGCGGCAACACCCACGAGCATGGGGAGCACGGGCGCGGACACCATGGTCGCAGCCACATCCACGAGCATGAGGGGCAGGGGCCTGATCAACATGGCGATACTCACACTCATGCGCATGGTGAGCATGGACATGGTCACCATGGTCGCAGCCACATCCGCGAGCACGAAGGAGGAGAACATGGCGGCGACCATGATCATGATGCTCATGAGCACGGCTCCCATGGCAGTGCAAATAGCGCGGAGGATCTCGACGAAGAGGAAACGCCGTCGCCGCCGCCGCTGCCGCCGCCGCCGCCGCCGCGCCAACCCTTAGTGGCCGTTGCTATAGACAAGGACAAGGGAAGTCAGAATGCCGTGAAGTGGGCGATTGATAACCTCGTCGGCCGCGGGCAAATCCTAATTCTCATCCACGTCGCACATAAACCTCTGTCTCACCATCAAGGTATCGCTCTTCTCCATTACTTATCCTTCTTTTTTTGTTTGAGGACTGAAGAGAAAGAGCGATAGTTGATTGCGTTTAATAATTCGCAGGAGCCCACGAAGAGCAGCTCTCCAAGGAGCTTTTCCTACCCTTCCACAACTTCTGCGCGCGGAAAGAAGTCCGCCTCCGGACTCTGTTTCAATCTCGTTTCTCTGCAATCGTAGAGTGCTTAGGCTTCGCTTAATCTCCTCGCAGGTAATCTGCAAAGACGTGATCCTCGATAATAGTGATGTTGCCAAGGCGATAATCGACTACGTCGCGCTGTCTGGCATCGAGAAACTCGTCGTCGGCCATCCATCGAGGAATGGGTTGATGAGGTTTGGCTTCCTCTCCTCTTGGCACGCGCTGTATCTCTCCGTTTTTGCTTACCAAGAGAGAGTTTAATGGGCAGAAGATTCAAGACAACGGACGTATCGGCGAGTATTTCCAAAGGGGCGCCGGACTTTTGCGCGGTCTATGTGATCAATAAGGGGAAGGTGTCCACGCTGAGGCAGGCCGTGCGTGCTTCCCCCATTGCATCTCGGCTACAGCGGCAGGAGACGAGCAAGGATCTCCTCAAGTCGCATTCAATTAGTTTGACTTCTCCGTCTAGTTTCTTATTTGCCTTTTTCATCTAGTTTCGCTCCATCAGCATTGTCGTCGTCGTCGTCTTCGTCTTCAGTTTTATATACTTTCTTCTTCAATTATCTTATTTGTCTTTCTCATCTAGTTTCACTTCGTCGTCTTCATCTTCAGTTTTATAAGCTTTCTTCTTTATATTTTTTATTTGTCCTTTTTCAAATAGTTTCACTCTATCATTATCATCGTCTTCCTCTTTGGTTTTGTATACTTTCTTCTTCAAGTTTTTTATCTGTCTTTTTGTCACTTCATCATCGTCTTCATATTATTTTTATATACTCTCTTCTTCAAGTGTCTCATTTGTCTTTTTTAAATATTTTCACTTCATCATTGTCTTGATATTCATTTTTATATACTCTCTTCTTCAAGTCTCTTATTTGTGTTCTTCATCTAGTTTCACTTCATCATCATCCTCGTCTTTATATTCAGTCGAATATACTTTCTTCTTCAATTTTATTTTCAAGTAGTGCTTCTTGTTATTATTCCCCGTCTTCTACTTTCTATGCTCATTATAATTATAATTCTTACTACCGTTGCTTCTTTAAATTCTTCTTATCGTTCTCCATCTACTTCTGCCTCTCCCACATCATATTATCATCATTGTTATTTCTCCTTCTAGATTCTTGTAATTCTCCTTATTCATCCTCGAGCTCATCGTCGTCGTTTCCATAAGTATCGTCATTCTCATTCCCATCCTCATCACCATTTTCCCTTAACTTCTTACTTTGATCTTTCATGCTTCTTTGGCAGCCGGGTCCCCGAAGAGCAAGCAACGCCATCTCCACCACCTTGAAGTCAAGGAGACGATCAAGTGAGTGAGTGAACCAACAGCCTCTAGAGACGATCCAGGAGGATGGTTATCGATCCGCGCCGAGCTCACCATTTGCCGTCAAATCCTTGGCAGGTCCCCACTGGGCCGCCGTCGCGACGGCGCCGCGCCAAACAAGACCTACTGCGAGTTGCCGTACGTGGCGGAGTCGGACAGGTCCTTCGTGAGCTCGAGCAGGCCGAGCACCGACCGGACTCTAACGCCCGTCCACGATCAAGGTAATGGCGCCTGGACCCCTCGCCGGTCCGTCTCCGCGAGCCCCAATTCCCACAGCTTCAGCGCTGCCCGCACCCCCTCTCGAAGATCCACAGACGAGCGCTCCCCTATTCAAGCCCGCTCCTTCTCCCAACGCAGCGATTCTTCCTGGTCCTCCCAGACGATGGTCAGTCGCCTTGAGTCCAGCTATTCTTCCTGGTCCCTTCTCCGGAGCCCTCTGACTCTCTCTTACCAGGAGGACGCAGAGGTGGAGCTGAGACGGCTGAAGCTGGAGCTCAAGCAGACCATGGACATGTACAGCACCGCCTGCCGGGAAGCTCTCACGGCAAAACAAAAGGTGAGCTTCGGGTTTCCTCCGCCTGAGAGGAGAAGAGCGAGGAATTGAGCCGGTTGCGCGTGGTTTGGCAGGCGCAGGAGCTTCACCAGTGGAAGGTGGAGGAGGAGCAGCGGCTGCAAGAAGCCCGACTCGCAGAGGAGGCCGCCCTCGCCCTGGCGGAGAAGGAGAAGGCCAAGTGCAAGGTGGCCATGGAGGCCGCCGAGGCGGCGCAGCGCATCGCGGAGCTGGAGGCGCAGAAGCGAATGAACGCGGAGATGAAGGCGCTCAAGGAGGCGGAGGAGAAGAACAGGGCGCTCGACGCGCTCGCCAACAGCGATCTACGCTACCGCAAGTACACCATCGAGGAGATCGAAGCGGCAACGGAGTACTTCTCCGACGCGCGCAAGATCGGCGAAGGCGGCTACGGCCCCGTCTACAGGTGCTATCTTGATCACACCCCCGCAGCCGTCAAGGTCCTCCGCCCCGACGCCGCCCAGGGGAGATCTCAATTCCAGCAGGAGGTGAACTACCCTTCTTCTTTGTCATCAAGAAAATATTACTTCACTATCTATCTAACTGTCCATCTATATCGATATATGTATCTATCTATCTATGTATTTTTTATCTATCTATGTGTTTTTCTATCTATCTGTCGATATCCATCTATTTATGTATTTCTCTATCTATCTAACTCTCTGTCTATATATCCATCTATTCATATATCTATCTATTTATATATCCATCTATCTAACTATCTATCCTTTTATATATCCATCTATCTAACTATCTATCTATTTATATATCTATCCGTCCATCTATCTGTCTGTCAATTTGTCTATATCTATCTATTTGTCTGTATCTATATATCTGTCTTTTTCTATATATCTACATATACCTATGTATCTATCTATATCTGTCAATCTATGTCTCTTTCCTATATATCTATATCTATATATCTGTCTATATCTATCTATCTATCTATCTAACCATCTATTCATCTACATCTATATATATATCTATATATCTATGTCTACCTGTCTACTATCGATATGCCTATATACATCTATCTATCTATATATATGATAGCGAGAACTGTTGAGTATATTCAGGCAAAGTGATATCGTCGTGGTTTTTTGCAGGTGGAGGTGCTTAGCTGCATCAGGCACCCGAACATGGTGCTGCTGTTGGGGGCGTGCCCCGAGTACGGGTGCCTGGTCTACGAGTACATGGCCAACGGGAGCTTGGACGACCGGCTGTTCCGGCGGGGCAGCTCGCCTGTGCTGCCGTGGCAGCTGCGGTTCAGGATAGCGGCCGAGATCGCAACCGGGCTGCTCTTCCTGCACCAGACCAAGCCCGAGCCGCTGGTGCACCGGGACCTCAAGCCGGGCAACATCCTGCTGGACCACAACTGGGTCAGCAAGATCAGCGACGTGGGTCTGTCCCGGCTCGTCCCCCCGACCGTGGCCGACACGGTGACTCAGTACCGGGTCACCTCCACGGCCGGGACCTTCTGCTATATCGACCCGGAGTATCAGCAGACGGGCATGCTGGGGATCAAATCGGACATCTACTCTCTGGGGGTGATGCTGCTGCAGCTGGTCACGGCCAAGCCGCCGATGGGTCTGTCCCTTCACGTGGAGAGGGCCCTTGAGAAGGGCACGCTCAGGGAGATGCTGGACCCGGCCGTGCCGGACTGGCCCGTGGACGAGGCCATTCGGTTCGCCAAGCTGTCCCTGCGCTGCGCGGAGCTCCGCCGGCGGGACCGGCCCGATCTCGGCAACGTTATCCTGCCCGAGCTGAACCGGCTCAGGACCCTCGCCGAGGCCCATATGCACCCCGGCATCCTCGGCTGCATGAGCCCTGCCGTCGTCACCCCCGGCCACGTCTCCACCGCCCCCGTATGCTCTCTCCTATCTACATCTCTTTCTCTGCAACTCTCTCTCTCTCTCTCTCTCTCTCTCTCTCTCTCTCTCTCTCTGCATCTATCCCTCTCTCTCTCTCTCTGCATCCCTCGCCGTTTCTCTCTGAATCTCTCTCTGCATCTCTCTCCGTTTCTTTCTGCATCTCTCTCTCTCCGTTTCTGTCTGAATCTCTCTCTCCCTCTCTCCCTATCTCTCTCCGTCTCTCCCTCTCTCTCTCCCTCTTTATGTCTCTCTCTACCTATCTATCTGTTTTTGTCTATCTGTTTATCTATCTATATCTCTCCCTCTTCCTCTTTGTCATACACAATCTCTTTCTGTATCTCTCTTTCTCTGTCCATCACACGAGCTTTCTCTTTCTCTTTCTCTGTATCACACTCACTCTCTACCTCTATATTTCCCTCATACACTCTCTCTTTCCGTATCTTTATCTCACACACTCTCTTTCCCTATATTTCTCACACACACACACACACTCTCTCTCTATATTTCTCTCACAGACACACACACTCTCTCTCTCCCTATATTTCTCTCATACATACTCTCTCTCTCTCCCTATATTTCTCTCATACATACTCTCTCTCTCTCCCTATATTTCTCTCATACATACTCTCTCTCTCTCCCTATATTTCTCTCATACATACTCTCTCTCTCTCCCTATATTTCTCTCACACATACACTCTCTTTCCCTATATTTCTCTCACACAGACACTCTCTCTTTCCTTATATTTCTCTCACATACACACTCACTCTTTCCCAATATTTCTCTCACACATACTCTCTCTCTCACTCTCTCTTTCCCTATATTTCTCACATGCTTCAGCTTTCTCTATCTTTCTCTCTCACACTCTCTCACTCTCACTCTCACTCTCTTTCCCTACCTTTCTCTCACAGTCTCGCTCTCTCTCTCCCTCTCCCAGTCTCTCTTTCTCTATCTTTCTGCCTCTCAATCACTCTCATTCTCTATCTTTCTCTCAGTCTCACTCACTATGTTTTTCTCATAATCTCTCTCACTCTATGCTAACTCAATTTATAATGATGGTCCGGCTGTTTCTCTCTCACGCAGTCGTCCTGCGGTAGCTCCAGTGGGTCGTTGGATAGCCCAGCCTGAAGGGGCGCCTGCCTTGCTCCTCGGTTGCGCCTTCCCCTCCGTCAATAAAAACTGAGCCACGTTTTGCAGAGCTTCTTGCTGCTGGTGGATCTTCCCCATTCTTTCTCTGCACTTGCCGTTTATCTCTGTTTTTTGAGACCAATTTCGATAAGGCCCCACGATGAGGCTTCTCTTCTCTTCCCACTACTTGCAAGTTGCAAGTTTCAGATCGCTGTATTTGTTTGTGTTCAAACTTCAAACTAGGCTGTTTCTGGATGAATCATGAAAATCTCTCATCGCTCGTATCATGGAAGGGAAGGAATCAGGAGTGCATATAGTAATCCAGTCTACTTGCAGGGAAGGAGCTGGAGTCTTTTGTGATTACAATTGCAGATATTTCCTAGCTGCGAAAAATTCTTCCAGCATGCGTGGACTCTGCAACTCTCCTTGCAGCTGATTTCTGGATTCCATTGCCGACAAAGCGGCTAATTAGCAAAACCATCATATAGATCTGGAAAATACGTGCTTTTTTATGTTAATCTTCAATACATTCGTATATCCGGATCTCGTCGCATGCCGGTTTCTTTTATTAGCATCTATGATTTGTTCCGGAAATTTCGTCACTCCTCTTGTGGATTCAAGGACTAGTTTTCAAGACTCAACGCCATGCATCACTTTTTATTAATGCGTTACTTTTGATTTTTTTCCTTCTAATTTGTTTGTTCTCCATGTCTTTTTTTGTTTTCAATTATGAGTCTGGCATGTATTGAAGCTACCTAAAGTTGTTTGTCCCGAGAATCATACAACCCATTACTGAAATTGGCACCAAATATGGTCCACCCTTCGTATATATATTTGTGTGTGTGTTCGATATATATATATCGATCCCTAGAGCTACTGGTCCTACAACTCGAAAAAAATAGGCAAACTATACTCTTCAATTGGCTGAAAACATTTTCAATATTAACTCAAGGTTGAAGTTTTAAAAAAACACTATAATTTGAATCCGTATTCAACTATTCTGTTGTAATAAAAAATGGAGAAGGAGAAGAATATATCAAATCTTTTTTGTCGTTGAAACATGTTTGATCATTTATGCAACTTACCTTTTTTTAGTTTCTGTTCCCGTAATTTATTCTCTAGGGAATTTTTTCAACCATTCCTATATTTGATTTAAAAATGTATTTTATTTACTGATTTTTTTTGCAAATGATGGAACAACAATTCTTATTCAATATATCTATTTGAGAAAGTATTTTATGATCAAGAAGCAATTATATGTAGATATATATATTGTCTAATCATTTCAGAGCCTGTAGACTAATTCCTTACTGACTTTGACCAAAATACAAATTTATTACATGAAAATTGATAATCCATAGAAATTTTATTCTTAGGATCTCATGGATATATGTTTTCTTTACCTAGAAGCTACATGATTTCAATAATTTAAAACATTTTTTGTAGGATCCGGTCTGGATTTTGTACGTTACATGTATTTAAATAATCCTACTTAATTTATGAATGACTTCAAACTTTTAAATTTGACTAAAAAATGATCCATTTTATTTGGTGAATAAATTTGACTAAAAAAAATCATTTTATTTGAAAAAGGATGTGCTGCCTTGTTGTTTGTCAATATTGAATAATATGTATTTCTATGTTTACAATAGAGTTTAAGCAGATTCAGTTGTCAATGGTGTATTACATTAGTAATTTGATGAATTAGTACATTTATTGGTATTTCATGTAGATATCCAAATAGGAGATTAACTTAAACAATATGGTATTAAAGAATCAAAAGCTTTCAAATGTTTGGCATTTTCCAATTGGAGAATGTCTAATATGCATATCTTCTGTAATTGGTCAAGATATTTAAACCGTCATGACTTGATTGAAGCATTCCTTTAATGAATTAAAACCTAAATAAAATTTTAAATTCTATAGAATTTAAGTATAATTAAGAATTGACACTCTTTAACATAATCATTCAACCAAAAGTTGAACTAAAATTAATTGGAATTATTTTAGATTATTAGTTGAAACTTTATTCACTGGCAATGTAACCATCATGTATAAATAATTTATGACAGTACGCCCTTCGCTTTTCAATTTTAATCATTTTAATTTTATGATTTTTATCAATTAATCATAAAGTGTTGCTTTGGGAAGTATGGGAAATACTAAATACTATTTAAAATATAAATTAACAAAACTTTGGTAATTTGGTATTTTTTCAACACAATCATTATTATTTCAAAATATAGTGTACTTCTAAAATATTCATCAAGGTTTATACATGTATATAGAAATATGTGTAATAACATATCAAATTATTAATTTAAAAAATATATGTATTAAAAATCTAAAAAACATTCTGATAAATTGTCATGATATTAATTTTTATTTTATGAAATTTCCAAAGTAGTTAATATATGATCCAATCATTTAATGACTTAATTATGAATCTATATTATTTAAAACTAAGATCCAATAACTTGAACATCTTTTTAGGATCAAACTCTGACGTGCTTTATTGCATTCTTTTTTACTTGAGTTCTAAATTATCTTATGGAAGTTAAGTAATCAATTACGTTTAACAAATATTAATTATCACCAATTCATGAAAATATGAGATGTATATAAAATTATCTAAAATAGTTAATGAAGAGAAGAAAATCAGTGATTATAAGGAGAAGAAATCCAGAGACTATAAAATCCAAGAGTTAAAAGTATACATGATTCACAACTTTTCTAGTCAACCTAAATTATTAATTGATAAATAGTAAAATAAAATAATAAATATCCTAAGTATATGATAAATGCTAAATAAATCATACACTCCCTCAAAACATCAAGTCATAAGAATGATTTTTTTCATAACCAAAATCAGGCCACAAATTGATTATAATACAAATCTCAACATGAGATATTAATTTTCACAGTTATGAGAACTTAAGCTAAATCAGAAATAGGAATCCATTTATACATTAATGTGAAGTTATGAGAATCAATTTATATTTGCACGCCAAGTCAATATCAGAAATAATTCGAATCCATCATGGATATTAACATTATATAAAGAAGCACTAAATTCAGTATATTTAAAAAATTAATATGAGTGATCCTATGTGGAAAAAAAGGTTACATGGATAAGAAAACATATGAAGGAAATATTTTCTTGTGTTGCAAAGGGAAATTATTTGTAAGGTCTATAGCGAGAACCAATTGGTTGACTAATGACACGTAAATTTGAAGGCTTCCAAAATTATAAAAATTCTAAAGATATATTTTCGCGCATCTTTGATTTTTAAGTAAAAAATGGTCTTAGTCGATTTTAGTGGTTGATGAAACCAGATTTCTGATTTGATACAATGATATGGTTGTGACTAGGATGTAGTTTGAAGATGAATGTATTGTGAGATGTATGCTGGGTTATGGGGCCTTGATGTAGATGAAACATAATGATTCCTTGCAGCGGCAGAATTAAATAGACTCATTACGTCATCAACAAGATCATGAAATGAATCACCTCGGCATGGATCATATCTGTGATTCCTTTGATCGTCAAATGATTTATTTTTGCAACCTCTATAAGTATCCACATGATCCCTAGCATGTATAATCTCCTCCTTTGCCTTGATGATCTCCATTTGCCCTTTGTCGTCATCGATATATCATCCTGGTCACACCAAGAATGAAGAGGAGATAGGGAGAAATGAGAATAAAGGGAAGCCCCTTGAACAATTCAGGCCTCGGTGAATTTTGATTAGTGCCTTCTCCAAATTTATACTATGTATTTTTAATGAAATCCCCAAACTTTAAGTATATCTTCTGACACCCAAAGGTCCATTTGCATATGACCCTCTAGGCTCATGTGTGAGTCTAGGTAACGACTTCATTGGCACATTAACATTTATTAGATTTCCAAATTAATTAACCATACCATCATATAGATTAATTAACATCAAATTAATTTAACCCAATCAAATCAGCCTGTGGGGTGCTAAGTTATGTCTCATGGTCTAGAAGATTCAAAAGAGTGTGTATCAACTCACTCACACAACATGTCCATCATTGTTTACTATGTGCGTACAGTTCCTCATCTGCTTGATGCTCCAAGGACGACTTACAGTATGGTCAACTGTCATATCCTAATCAGTCATCCAAGTTAGTATAGATACATTCAAATCATTAGAGAACTCTTCTCGGATATTTCACTACCTTGGCCAAGCATATCATCACATCGTCTTCCTTGAGTTATCTCCTCTTAAGCTGAGGGTGGACAATGCCATCTTGACCACTCAAGCATCTTCATGAACTTCCTGATGTAACCAAGATAATATTATTTAGAATCACATAATTATGAACTCATAACCATTTTCAAAGTACAACTATATGTCCACAAAATGTCTTTGGTGTCTCAAATCAAAGGACCACTCATAATGGACAGCTTGGTATAATATCATTCAGGGATTTGAACTAATCAACTCAGTGTAACTCTTTCCACTAAAGAGCACCCACTATCCTTTGCGTCTCCACACTAATGGCTAGATAGTGTTATTATTTATGGATACTTTGATGTCCTTCTCAAGTATCCTTCGAATTGTACACACGCTAAAATACTAGTGATCTCCAATATTACAAACTCATCATAGTTCAATAAGTCTGATCATTTATTTAGGGACTTCATAATAAGCATCCCACACACAATACAATGTGTACATTCTATTAATGAAGATGGAAAAAGATATGGAATGTGTGATTGGCTTTCCGACATGTCTCAAAGATAATAAGAGAGGGATAATTAAGTGATATAATAATTTGAAAAGGAATAATTACCTTTTATCATGTTCTCATTTTAATGAGATATTTAAATTCCAATGGTTTACATTATAGTGAGTTTATCATAATGATTTACTGATATATATATATATATATATATTTATATTTATATTTATATATATAAATGTGCCCATCATCATGAAATACATGGTTACATGTGAAAGCATACGTATGAGTACACATTGATTAAAGGCCTAGGATAGTGCATACAAAACCTTTTTTCAAGTATGATATAAACCAATTCTCATTTTTAAGTGACAATGAATACCAAGACATAAGGATTCCCTAATTGAGATAGTTAACACAAGTATGTGATTAAAATTATGATTATTTTTTATTATTGATGCCCCAGACCCAGAATTATTAATTGCAGAATGGAATTGAACAAAAAATTAGGGATCCTCTAGAGAAGGTGTTACAATATATAATAAGTGCTCAATTCACGTATTATCAATTTGATAAAGATAAGCTAAAAAGTTAATATATAAATGATGTTATAAAAAAGTTGAAAATCCTTCTGGGAGGAGTGGTCTAATAAATATTTTTTTTCTCAAATCCTAATTTTTTGTGTTTTATTAATTATTCAGACTAACCCTTTTCACTCAGAATCATTGACTCCTTGGTGTGAATTGGATTTTTATTATATCTTCTTGGATTTTCAACTGATACATATATTAGGTAAATTAAATTGTGATTTCTAGATTCAAGGGTAGAAAAAATAAAATCACAAGGAACACCATGAACCAGTAGCCAAATACATAAGGAACCTAAGCCGTAATCTGGACCTAAAAAATAGCCAAATACATACAAGGACCATATAAGCTCTTTTAAGAGTCGGGTCAAATAAAGGCAAGAATTATGGAAAAAGACACAATTCAATTTTTAAAACTATATTTATAAATATTAAATAAGTGATGATGCAAGGAGGATATAAAACCACCCTAGCCCTCCAAACCCCTGAAATTAAATCTAATGCATAGGAGATACATGTCACTTTCATTTGATCTATTACCCTCTCTTTTGTATATCATATTGGCTTTGTGCTCAAAGAAAATAAGCCTACTGTTTATGATTTTTTTTTACACAGTCTTGTTTAAAATAGAGTGTTAGAGAGAGTTCCATTTTGATCAAGATTCTTGGGAGAAAAGGCACTGATGGTCATAAGGGAAAGGGACAGTGAGGTTTGGGTGATCTATAATACTATTTTAGTTTTTACTTTCTCACCTTTCTCTCTAGGAAAGTGTTCCATTTTATAACTTAGATGACAAGCTTTAAAATGTCAGCAAACACATCCAAAAATTGATATTGTAGAAAATATTTCAATGTTTCCTGCCCATCGCATGCTACTGCACCACTCCGGCATTGTATCACCTACAATATCTGCCCCCATCAGAGAAATTTCCCTCAAAATACGTCACAGGATTACCAACCAAGGGTATTTTAATCAGTTGTAACTGATTTTCTATTACAAAAGTTTTAAAAAAATTCATGAAAATTCTATATAATTTGTTAGTGTTTTTTTAAATAAATAAAATATGTCTGGAGATATTAAATTACTTTTAACTTGTTTAATTTTTTTCAATGAATTGTATTCCTAAAAATATCTAAAATTATGATAAATATACAATAGTTGTAAATAATGGATAATACATTTCAGCTGAAACTCTCTCTTTACCTGCTTTCTTTGTATTTTTCCCTTACCCTATACCAGAAATAATTTTATAGTTATTTTTTCATAAACAGATACTTTAAAATTTCATTTTTTTAGCCCTAATTATGATTTATCAACTATCAACCATAATTTTAAGATGAAGATGGGCCTATATCGCCCCATCAAGGAGAAACACATGGGCCAACCCCCTCATTAGGCCCGAGGAAATTACATTCATTCAAGTGATAAGAATCTAAAAAATATCTAGGTTCATAGAAATTTGAGTCATCCATCCAGATTTTGAGATCAATGGAGATAGCCATCCACATGGTTAAGTACCTCGTAGCAGGTATAGGATCATAAGAATCAAGAGAATCAGGCTAAAAAAAATGGCATGGTTAAAAATTATTAAAAGTGGAATGATGACATTTTATTCATGGAATGCCTCAAGTTGATCACCGGTTTTTGGTGGTCTTCCTTATTTTATTCAAAAAAATATATTCATGGAATGCACTTATATTAAATGTCTTTTCCTCTCTCTCCTCTCTCGGGCGAGAACTAGAAGCAACTAGCTGCATGAAAGATTCTCTTTTATTGTTCTTCATCTTGTTTTTGAGTATAAATGAAGGTCCATTTTGATCTTCATATTCTTCAGAGAAAGAGAGGCTTTAAGTGGTTCAAGGAGATAGAGCTCGAACTGATAAATGGAGATATTTGAAGCAATTGATAGCAAAAATAAAGAGGGTGGCAAAAAATGGGCATTGGATTCTTATAAATTTTTCTATTGAATGAAGTCTGAGAGTTGAATTCAAATTTGTCTCGTCCTCACCTATCATCATCCCTTAGTTAACCTCACACAGATGACCAAGAAAATGACATATTCATCACCATTACTCAAGCTGCTATGATGATGATGATGACAACAACGACGATTTCCCATTACCAGGATGAAGCTTGGGTGAAACTAACTGGAGGTCTGAACCAACTGATGTTGAAGAATCAGCAGATGAGTTGTGGTTAGGGCTGAAATGCCTCTCGAACCTAGAACTAGCTGGTTCCCCTGAAATGCGCTAAGGCGCAGCATTTGACAAGACATCTAGGGGTAAAGCACTGTTTCGTGCTGGCCGCGAGAGCCGTCCCACTATAAGGGACCACTAGATCTTGGTTAACAAGTGTCTTACACTCTTCTTCTTCAGGAAAAATTTCAAAGTGATAATAGCCTCAAATATATAAAAATCTTAGGGGAGGAAGGGGTGGCATGAAATGTAGTTTAAATAAACTGCAGCCCTCTTTAAGTAGTATGGGCCATGGGGTACTTACTATCCGGTAGGAAGATTTTGGGTTCTTCTACAGAGGAAGGAAGAGAGGGGAAGGGTTTAGCAGATCAGCTCAGGCGGGAGGACGACGATGGCTTCGTCCCTATCGGCGCGTTGGAATCGCACATGCGCTGCCGATCCCTGTTCTTCGAGAAGCCTCTGCTTACCTTGGCGGCGGCCGGCGAGGACGTTCTACCGCGTATTTCCCGTTAATAGTGATATGGGCATCTCAATTCGGGCTTTGCAGAGCAAAAATGTGCCGATAATCGTGGTGGGTCGTTGTCAGAGCGATGGAAATGACGCCTCATTGACTGAACAAGGCGAGGAAGACGAAGCTCGGGCGGCCCTGATGCAGCTTTTAGAGGAATGCGGAGCTTTGAGGGAGGATTCCTTGGAAATCGTCTCCAAGTGCCCCAAATATCTCGATATGCTGATGGGTAACGTAAGGGAGCTTGATGAGAACTCTCTTTGGGGTTCCTGGGCGGAGGATAAGGGGGTTGGAGAAGAATGCGATTCTGGGCTTAATTTCCGGAAGAAGGTTTATCTGATGGCGAAGAAGAAAGGAGATGAGGGTGTTCTCCCTTTCCTGGAGAGTATTGGGCTTAAGTACTCTTCGGCTGTTCATATTTCTGGGTACATGTCGTCCAGCGACCTCCCCGAGCTCATCGATAAGGTGGCTTAATCCAATTATATGCATTTTACGTTTGAAATAATGTTTCCCGATGTTGATAGGTTAGAAATTTTCCTTCTGAGAATCATAAACTGCGGAGGTGACTGTATTTTGGTCCTTGGTGTTGGTGAGAATATCGTGATGGTAGTGGATTTCATTTTCTTTTAAGCCATTTTTATCTTTTTCTTTAAAAACAGTCCGACAGTAAATGTATTCACCTGCCAATTTGGACTTGTTGTCATTTGCAATTGTTTAAAATTTATTTTAGTATAGCTTTTATTTTACATACAACGCATTCCATCAAAGTTTCGAGAAAATAGAATACCTTGATATCATTCATTAAGGTTGTTCTCTCACGCCCTTATATATTTTTTAGAAAGTTGTGATCTTTTACTTATGCGTGGATTTTACTATAGGTTAAGTTTATGAAGGAACTGTTATTTTCACGCAGTGATCGTCAACCTCAATTAGGAAAAAGTGCTCGTAGAATGATGATGCAATTATCAATTTCTGTTGACGAAGATATCGGGAAAACCTTATCTTTCTTTGAGAAGGTATGCTGTATGAGTTTGTTCGTGGATATTCGTTTGAAAGTTTGGTGTGCAAAAGTCACATTCTCATTAGTTTTTTACTTCCATCAGATGGAAGCTAGACGAGGTGGTCTAACCATGTTACAATTTGAAGACACATCTTTGCCCTGCCTGGTTGAATCATTCCCGCATCTCCTTTCATGTTCTCTTCAAAGCCAATGGAAGCCCCTCATTGAGATTCTTGAGACAGTTGGAGTGTCTAAGGAGTTCGTTAAGGATATTCTCCTGTTATTCCCTCCCCTTATTTTTTATGATACTGAGGGTGATCTGAAGCCGAGAATCCGCGCATTGAGCAAGGTAACCATACCATTATCAAAGAATTAATCTCTCTCTCTAGATGTGGTCATATCTCTTGCTCTCCGAGGGGCAAAGCTTTTTTTCTCAAGGAATTCATCGGTGCACCAAATAATATATTGAGACATGTTTTCTGAAAACAAATAGTAATCTAAGAGATAGTTATTACTTACCAATTGAGGTTACTGGTGATCAAAATCTGCCTCTCCATTCATTCCTTTTTTTGTTTATTTCCTTGTTTCACTTCCCTTGCATGCGTCGAAATTTGAAAAGCATCACTATATTGATACTCTATTCTCATTTCCTGAATGAAATGAAACCCACTATCTCATCGTTACATATTTCATCTGTATCGGCACTTACCCCAATGATTAATTCGTTATCAAGCCAGAAAACATTTAAAGTGGGGTATATCGCTTGCACCCATATAGTAATCCTTTAAACTTTCCTCTGTAAGAGATTTTCTTCTCTTATATCTTCGATGCTTTTTGATCCTGAAGTTCCCTTATCGCCTAGATGGTTATTATGCCCCACGTGAAAAAAATAAATGAGTAAAAAATTGTCATCTCACATGTTGATTCAAAGCCAATACTTGCGTGCAGTTTGGCGTCGAGGGTAGAGAAGTTGGCAAGATGCTGGTTCGATATCCTTGGATTCTTTCCAGATGTATTCAGGAAAATATTGAAAAGGTTTACCATTTCTTATTAACAGAGAAGGTATTTCGCCTCTAGCTCATACCTTTGAAATGGGTGTCCTGTGGCTTTCTTAATTCAATCTTAATGCTTCAGGTCTTGAAATCAAGCATCGACCGTGCTGTCAGAAGTTGGCCCCAGATTTTGGGATGCTCTACTGGCAGGTTCAAATCTATGATCAAACAGTTGAACGATCTGGGTGTCTCAAACAAGATGCTCGGTAAAGTTATAAGCAGAAGCCCCCAGCTTTTGTTGAGAAAACCCGATGAGTTCCTCAAGGTTCACACTCAATTCCTTTCTCAAGAGCTGCCTATGTTACCAGATTTTTAATCAAAACCCTCATCCAATTGTTCGTCTTTGCAGGTCGTGTCTTTCATGGAAGAGATCGGGTTTGACCAGGAGAAGATGGGTCCAATCTTATGTCGCTGCCCAGAGCTGTTTGCAGCAGACGCAGATGGAACTCTTCGAAGGAAGCTTGACTTCTTTGCTGATTTTGGGATATCCAGCCCCCAACTTGCTCGAGTTCTCAGAAAGTATCCAGAGCTGCTCCTCCTCGATGTTGATCGCACCTTGCTCCCCAGGTCAGACTGCCATTGCATTGGGCTGATCAGTTACCTCACAATTTAGAATTAACTGACTTATCTCCATTTCTGTGCAGGGCGAGGTTCCTGATGAAAGCAGGGCTGTCAAGACGGCAGGTGGGGGCCATGGTATTTAGATTCTCACCTCTTCTGGGATACAGTGTGGAAGAGGTGTTGAGGCCGAAGCTTGAATTCCTAGTTCATGCCATGGAGAGGCCAGTGGGTGAGGTCGTGGACTATCCCCGCTACTTCAGCTACTCCTTGGAGAAGAAGATCAAGCCCAGGTTCCGCCTTCTCCGTGCCCGCAAGTTAGACTGCAGCCTCAAGGACATGCTCGCCAAGAATGACGATGAGTTTGCTGAGGATTTTCTAGGCCTCACCTCCATGCTACTCCTGCCACCGCAGCAGCCATTGCCTTCTCTATCTGAGAGTGATGGTGTGGACATTTCATGACAAAGAAATGTTCGGTCCAGGTTATGAGAAGTGGTTGTCACGCTGACTTGTTTATTTTCAACCAAAACATGAAGCAAGACAACACAGAGAAATGAAGTGTCCTATTTACGCAATATTTTGATCAATACTCGAGTCAAGATTTTTTGTCCCCACCACCGAGAACAAATGCTTCACCCTACACGAAGCACTGAGCGATCTCAACCCTGTGGTGTTTGCTCAGATTGCTTCTCATTGTTCTCTACAGGCGTATGCCTCTCAGGATTTTGGACTGTTGGACAACTGTTCGGCTCCATTGCTCCTGTAGTATACAAGTATATTCTTCGTAATGTGGCAATCCTCCCCTGAAAATTACCTGATAATTTTTTCAAGATGAGAAGCTCATTTTTGAGACACTGATTCTGTAGTATTTTCTATATGCATCTTCAAAATTGTGTGAAAGGGTGAAACTATCCACGTCAAGCAGTTAATACTTGAGGTTTATAGGCTATTCACATGGTTTCCTTCTCTGGTGATTGTCGTTATAAGGTGCATGGTTCACTCACATGATTATTATGTGACTATTTGCGCAATATTCTGGTTTACATCCTGAGAATGTCTCAAACACGTCACTGTTATCTGATTCTTTTTATCTTAATGTGTTGATATGTTAATGCCTGTAATATGTCAAAGTTTCATCAGTCGGAAATATATTCTAGACTCATATTTCTCACGTGTTTTATCTTTTTTTTTCTATTCTGTGTAGCTTCATCCTTAAGCTGAGCTGTTAGTGACTCAAAGAATATATGCTTGAAATAGTCTGTGCACTAGTTGCATTGACTCAATATAAGAGCATAGAGTCTGAACCTGATGAGATCGTGAGATTGCCTTTCTCATCATGGAATATGTAGCAAGAGATGAGAAAGGCAATCTCATAGTCGCTTGATACTAAATTAGTGAGCGGACGCTCTTTCTTTCCAGAACTCATTCATTATCTCATTAACGACTTATGATAAGTCTTTTATTGTTGAGTCTCTCCATCATTGCCATGCAAACAAGGCCATGGTCCCATCGCAAACCAGTCTGTGGGCAGCTGTGGCCAGAAGCACCCTAACGTCATTTCTGCCTGCCAGGAGAAACTGACTACACAATGGAAACATTGACCACTGCCTGTGTGTTTTTTCACAATTTCTGCTTGCGAGGAACATTTTGCTCAGTGTTATTGTTCAAAAAAAAAAAAGCTTCTCAGTGTTTCTGCAAATAGATGTAACCATCCTAGGTGAGGTCAGCCAAAAATTAGAATCAAGTTTTAGATGTACCCATCCCTATCATGACGTTCTTTCTGCTGGAAACTAGATTTTTAGACCCTCACCCCCCCACTTCTTGACTGCCAGCAATCGCTTCCTCCCTTTAATCACCTCACCAGATATTCAGCCAGCTCATCTCCAATCGATCCTTTCCTTTCCCTGATTGATCCCTCCAATGAAGCTTATTCCTCAATAGGAACATCTATGTCCTTATGAGAAGAAGGTTAGAGATGATTAACAGTATCATCATTTTATTCCATCATACATTCTTCTACAACTCAAAGCATGTATGTGGCTAGATCTTGGCGTATCCTCCTTTTAGATACTGCCATAAGGTAGGCCTTGAGGGATGGTAACAACTCTGGAAACTCATGCTTTGGTCTATTTTATAGCCTTAATTGTTGCCGACAAAATTAATTTCCTCTCGTCAGAAAAGTTGATCCACCTTTATCTGATAAACTTTGCTCTTTATTCCATCCTTTTCTCCCTTGAAATTTTTGGACTGGTTTGTCTGATGTTCAAAATCTTCACTAGCTGTTCATTGTTCCAAACGAGCGTCGTAGCTTCAATAATTTCATTGCACACCCATGATAATTATCACCCAATTCCATTGTTATGAAAATCTTTCTAATGTGTAGACGAATGTTCACTAAGACTGGTTTTCTAGTTTTTCCCGTACTGTTGAAACAAATATAAATGTATTTTTAGCTATGCCTAATGCTAAAACTTGGAGGCTTCTCCTCAAGATATCTCTAGAAACTGGAGTGGTCAATATTGTTTCTTTTCCACGCATAACGGATGCAATTAGAGTAATATATGCATATACATTCAATGTGAGAAATAGATATTTTCCCTATTTTTCCACATCTTGCATACTGCACCATGTATTCCGGAAAAGCTTTAGGTTCTCATTTCTCAACGAATTGTCTAATAAAGAGTGATATCTTCTTTCACCACTTAGTCTCTAATTGCTTACAAACTTATCAGGGTTATAAATTGTGATGACTTATCAGCATTTGCAAAAATGCTTGGGTGCTTTCTGATAAAGATGAAATCAATCAGAATACTTTCTCTTGGACACAAAATTAATGCATGTTTCAAGAGCCGTAAGTCTACTTTTCAAGGTTATGTAACCAAAAAACCAACTTTATCCGCCTTTCAGCTTGTAAAAGTATCCAATCCAAAAAAAAACAGAAGCACTGACAAGTGAGTATTCGCAAAAGAGTGAAAATTTCTGTAATTATGAAGTATACGCTAATGCATTAATCGGAGGTACTTGATAAGACTCCACACAAAAATCTGAGTACATCTGTGATTTCCAATTTATTATCAATCGGGAAATTCTACAAAAATTGGTTCAGTCGTGGAACCATGCGTATGGAATGACAATATAGGAATATATGAGAGCAAAGGATCGACACCTTTCTCATCCAGCTCTGGAGGATCTCTGCTGTTTGCCCACTTTCCGTAAATGGGTTGTTGATTGTTTCTGTTGGATTGTTGCTTAATTTATTTTCGCCCTTCCTCTGGTCTCTTCTTTGTTCAAATCCAATTGTGCTTCACTAATGTGTACAGGTGGGGCTACTCTTGATTGTTTGATAAATTCCTATGATGTTCTTATCATCTCTCTCCTCTCCTAAAGACAAATTGTCTTCAATTTATGAGGTAACTGCCATTCCAATGACGCTGTTTTCCTCAAATTGTGGCCGGTTCTACCGTTTTGTTAGAAATTATAGTCTATCTGTGGGGAATCACATAGACAGAAAGGCTTTGGGAAAAACCTGCCGTTACCAATAATCAGAAAGATTATTCATTAGAGGATATCAATATTATTCCTGACAGTTTTAAGGAGATTTAATATGTGAAAAATTGGATGAAAAGAAGAAACTGAAGATGGTAAATGCAATTTATAAGCTACTGGACAGATTTTCTGGGCAATTTTGTATGGTGCACGGTATTTAGGGGATGGGCTTGTAGTAATTTATCAAACCGATCAATCGGATAAGTTGGAAATCTAACAAGGTCAATGAGTGGACGATGTCTTTCATATACTGCTAAAACAGGTGTCATGTCACCCGAAATGTGGTGAGAACTATTATGACTGAACTCTATCCATGGCAACCGTGTCACCCGAAATGTGGTGAGAACAATTATGACTGAACTATATACATGGCCACCATATCACCTGAAATGTGGTGAGAACTATTATAACTGAACTCTTCCCATGGTAACCATGTCACTCGAAATGTGGTGAGAACTATTATAATTGAAATCTACCCATGGTAACCATGTCACCCATTGGTTAGGGCATCCTGAAGAAAAACACAAGGGATACAACTCGTACTTTAGATTCATTACTTTGGTTTGACCATCAGTTTCCAGACGATACAAAGAGCTGATGTAAAATGAAAATAGTTGATGTAAAATGAAGGTAGTTCTTAATTTTTCTTGATTGAATCTCTTGTAAGGCAAGGAACTACAGTAGCATTTTTTCATATAAAAAAAACAATCGGATCTTAACTGTCCCCATTGATTTTATAACAAAAAATAAAGAAGAAAAACATTTTGGAGAATTAAAATGCAAAAAATATTTTGAATAGTAATACTAGTGTAAAATAATGGTCATTGTAATGACCCACCTAATTTTTTATTACAGGAATATCACTTAGTCAGGTCAACGCCTCTTCTAGTTTGAGGGAAGTCCCTTTAAACTAATAAAAAGACTTCTAGACAGAACCTCCAACAGCATAGACCTAAGAATACCATAAAGCTGTTCTGTTTGCTCCAGAAGAATCATGCAGAAGGCTGTTTGATTGCAATAAAATATACATATTTACTTTTTTTCCACTGCTACAATGATTTAATTTTGGCATGATGAATATGTAACTTAAATGATCTATTAGTTTTGGTTAAAGATAATTTCGAGATTTAATGAGTCTTTCTGACTCGATTAAGGAACCAAGTAGTTTGGTTCCCAAATCAGGCCAAAAGATTGACTTTCTAGTGAAAAGAGTGGTGAATGCTAATCCAAGAATATAAAAAGTGGTTTTAGATAATTATAAGAGAATGTAGATCTGAGGTAAATTGTTTTTCAAGAGTAAATTGAAGCGCTCACGCGATCACCCTGATCCAACGATCACGACAGCGAGGTGGACTGCGCCCACCTCTGATGAGGTCCTCGCCACGCACTTCATCAATGCACTTGTTAAAGGTGGGGACAGCTCCACAATCTCTCCACCATCATCATGCGGGGGGCTAGTGTGAGACGTTGACGCAAGCACTTCTCCGAGCACCTGCAAGGTATCACTAATGTATCGTTTCCTTTCCTGCACATGGGCGTGGACGAGTGGGATCCGAGTGTAATTGGGATATTTATACTCGCTTGACGCCTATTAACATTGATAAACACTTGACTTTATAAATAAAATCCCCTTGGGTGGCGTCCAGGGCACGGCTGGATTGGTCTACGGGCACAACTGCAGGGTTGGCCATACCCGGCACCGTGTTTTTTGCCAATTACAAAAAAAGAGTAAATTGGGGCAGATAAAAGACATGATATAGAGATGTTGGTAATAGCATGCATCAATTTTCTATGCATTTTAAACCTGTTATTGGATGAAAGTTCATAATCATCATGATCTTTCATGGGTGTGTAAATGCAACCATGTCATATAATTTTGGAAACTTTCAAGAAATAACTCAAATGGCTAAGAAGAGGCTGACAGAATCAGCTCAAGATCTAGGGGAATTTCACTCCAGAATCAGACTTTCTCCTTCCCAGCCTACTGAGATTGGTCAAGGTTCTGTGGTGTCGTTCCCCATTATTTACCTCTGCAAATAGATTTATCAGTAAATATATTCAAACATATGAATGGTAGAGAATCAAAAGATAACACTACCCATAAATTTTGAGGAAAATCGAAGTACTTGAGAGAAAGATATTGTAAGTTTACTCCAACACATCTAGACCATTGATATTCAAACATCCATTTTTAGGGTGCCACGTCCTTGAAATACCTTCCCCAGATATGTGGTCTTTTCCTATGGTAAAAAATGATCTAACTGTGGTCTTTCGCATGTTTTGCATGCTCATGAGAAAGATGAATGTTTTTTTTTAAGTTAACATCTTATTGTGCCACTTTTATGTTAGCAGCATTTTTCAATCATTTGAATTGTCCCACGTGCCCCATGAGAACTTAATAATGCATAGTGAAGCACGCAACATTTATTCTAAAAAATGAAATTTTTATGTCGCCTTGTGTTTTCATGTATGATCACATTAATTTTGAAAATATCTAGGGAGTTTTTATTGTTCCTCCTGTCCCTGAAAAGCTATAATTAGATGACTACTATAATGGTTTTCTCATTAAGTCATAATGATTCCTTTAACCATGATAATGGTGTGCCCAATCATTGGCGAAAAATGAGAGAAAGCAAACGGCCACACGTGATGAGATGTAATTTAAACCCAATATATTTTGTATATCCATAATTATTTTTAAAAAACTATTCTGAATGCTTATGCATATATATATTATAACTTTCAAATTTTATTTCTCTGTGAATAGGACATAAAAAACTATGAAGAAATAATAATAAATCATGAAATATCACAATAATTATGTAAGAAATAATTTAGTATTTAATGCATGGTATTAATGTGTTAATCATCAGGTTATCAAGATGATAGTTTAGATTTTTCAATAAAACTTAGATAGCACTCTCTCAATATTTTATTAGACAAGGGATAAAAATAAAAACAGGGTGGATTCTCAAGAGAATTCTCAAAATGTATGGAAGCACAAGAGTAAACATGAAAAAGACACACAGTAGGAAATTCAAGAGAAGACTCAAGAGAAGGAAAAAATCTAAAAGGAGAAAACCCATTGTTTTGTTTTTTTCTTTAATTGATCATTTATTAAATGTGTAAATATAAAATATAATTCTAATGATGAAATGCCTCAGAAAACCTCAAAGTAAAGAGAATACAGATAATGTGAAAGATTTTCCAAAATACATTATAGTCAAGGTGTCATTATTCATGTATATCGGGTAGGAGTGTAGGAACATCAATATGACACCAACTTTGCTTCTGACAAGAATGACATGTCTTTGGAGAACCCAACATAAATGTATCATTGAGAAGATGAAACGTAGAAAAAAGCAAAATCACTATGAAAAAAGAAGATGTCATTGAGATATCATTTAAAAATGAGAGAGATAAATGGACTCGTTATAAGTAGTAATGACTAAGGATGAAATGAGTTCCAGTATGGATAAGTAGCATGGGTTAAGTGATTTAAGGCCGACGATGATGAAGGTGTTTTGAGGAAAAATATAGTCAACAAACAGTATGGATCTCCCGTTAGTATCTATATTTAATAAATTAAATTATAATTAGGGTATAGATTTGTGAATCTTTAAATCATAAATTAAATATTCCCATCTATTTGACCCATATTTTTTGTTTCTCTTTAATTTTTTTCAAAAAATAACACGAACGTTGAAACTCATTAGTCACAGACAGAAAAACTAAGTTTAAAAGTACATAAGTTGCTTCTTAAGATCATAAATATTTCATCCTTGGCATCCCAAATATATTCCACAATAAATTCTTTCTTTGATGAACATGATGGAGGATATAATGACAATGGTTCATTTGCATGCTCATTGAGAGGAAAATAATTTTTCAAGAAAATTCGTGGTCGAAGGTTATAATGGTGTTGATAAGAAAAATTTTAAAATTTTCATTCATTCAATTCTTTGAAAATCTTATCAAAATTCCAACATTGAATAAATCTTCATACCAACCCTCAAACAAAATTTTATTCTAAATCATTTTAACAATAACTGGTTCAATAAATTCTCTTTTGGCCATCAAGGGTGCCCCAAGCATAAATTCATGATATTTAATTTTACCTACGAATCTTTTCTTTTCAATTTCATTTTATGTGCTTCTGAACGAATATTCATTAAAATATCACCTCAAACATCCACGGAAAGCATATGAAAATAAGGACTAACTTTAAAATATTTTTTGGAAAAATTATGTTGTTAAATTTTCCTCCAAAAATTCATCAAATAAAGGTTTAATACAAGTTTCATGCTTTTAATATTCAATCAACTCATTCAAATATAAATCATTGTTACTCATAAATGAAATTTTATTTTACAACATAATTCCAAAGGTAAATTTTATGGAGAAATATAGTTGTAAAATAATTAGGATATTTTCTCCAATTTATTTTATTTCTGTATAAAAATCAAGAATGTATTTTCCATGACTTCCTTTTCTCCTGCATTGATCATGATTTTGTTTGGATTTCATGCTTCCTTTCTCTTCATCTTTAAATAGCTCTTCTTTAATCAAATACACACAAAAAATACTGTATAATTTATTTTCCATACCTCCTTTTTAGTTATATAATTGATTTTTGTACGTACACTGAGAAATAGATTTGTAAAAATAATTTATTTCAAATAACTTATTCAGTTGAAGGTAGATTCAGCACCATGTTTAAAAGTTTTCATAAATATAATACATTTATAATTGTTAACATATTGATGATTCATCAACGAAAAATTTTAATGGTATATCATTTTCAGGATAATCAGCAAGTATAATAGTTTTATTATGATTTAAATAATAAAATAAAAAATATTTTAGGATAATGTGTAATAGTTTTAAAAATTATAATTCTCAAAATATTTTGAAAATATATAGGCGAATAAAAAATTCATGTCGATGACTTCAAATTTAGAACTCCATGGCTCATAAATCTCATTGTATCCATCATTGAGCTCAATGTATTTATCATAAAATATATATTCATTATATTAGCAAGGTAAAAACATTTTTATGATTTTTTTTTAATTTTTCTGGTCTCCCTTAAGTTTCATGCCATTCTAGCAATCCACCACATGGATATTTTAGGAGAGAGAAAATCAGCAAGAGAAAAAATATAATGGCTCAGATGCTCCAACTTCACAAAAAGATGTCTAACAATCAAGAAAAAGTTCTTTGTGGAAAATTTTCAGTTAGTTCCACATCCTTGATAAAAAGGCAGCTTGGTATTTTTTATTTACAATCAGCAGATTAATTTTCATCAAAATGTGATTAGCGGACTGATTTTCTCATTCAAATCTTGTTTAGGTATGTTCTTGAATTTCAAGAGTGAAGTATTGGAGGAGTAATCACAAAATTTACAGATGTGACATGTGAGGATGAATTTAGTGTGATCTTCATCTTTTTATGACTCACGTCTTCAATATTTTCATTGGTTATAGTCCCTAATAGCATAGATTTTCACCATCGTGCATGCCACCACGTACTGTGCCACTTGTTGGTGCATATCCCCCTCGTTTTTGTTGATACCAACAGTGGTAAAATCTCCATCACTTGACCCCTCTCCCCCCCGTGCCAATGCATTCGAAATTTGGAATGGTCAAACTCATCTACTCACTCCATTCCTATCGCTGCCCATAACCATCATTTGTGGTGTCAAAGCGACTACAAATGTATTTGTTTAGAATTAATTACTGTTTTCTACTCTCAAATTCATTTAAATTCCTAAATGTATTTAAAAATTTTGAATTAATTAGGTTGATTATGAAAACTATTTTCTAATCATTTTATTAGTATCTGAACTCATTTTCACTTGTTTATTTTATTAAATTTGATTAAATTCTGTAAAATAAATAAAAATCATAGAAAAAATAACAATTAAATTTAGATTTCACTTATTCAATGCTTGATCAATGTAAATTTTGCCCTTAAATGTGTGCTCATAAAGGAAGTTATTGATAATTTTCAACAAATCAGAACCCTTAAATGACAAAAATAACCTTAAATTATGGTTTATCAAAGGGAGATAGGTACGAGCTCGTAAAGCCCACGTCTAGTCTTACGCCTAAACAATCCTCTTTCATGTCTGAAAATGCTGAAAGTTGCAATGATGAGAAAATTAAGTGACAGTACAAAAGTAATGGCCCTGATGGATGACTGCTTACGAAAAAGTTTGGGACATAAAGAACGTTGGATAAAGTAAATGAGGATGTCAGAGTGGCTCCATGTTTTCTCATCATAGGAGATGCAAGACCATCTGCAAAAGAGACTAGTTGGATTGAACAAACAATGTAATCGAAAAAGAGATTGGGTTCCTGACATATGGGCAAATGCCCCCAACTCAATAATCCAAGTGTTGGTCAGAGTGGGGAAAATCAGTACCTGCACCAAAGGTAGATGCATGATGGGAAGAATAAGAAGCATGGGTTGCATCCTGTAGCTTCATCAAATGATCAAATGACCAAGCATGGGTTACGGATAAGCTTTGTCAGAGAAATATACTCTATTAAGTTTGTCAAACTTTTCCCAATAGCTGTCAATCATACTCATGGTAGTGCTCACATGAGGGATAAAATTGGCCATTATGCACCTGACTCTAGACCTGACCATCACACACACGATCATGCAATCAACACCTCGACTGCAAGAAGACAGCTCTTGTAGAAAGAGGATATGGTATGGGCATGGTACCAGCGGTGATCCAAAGTCACTCATTCTCAACCTCTCTCATTCTCACACTCTTTCACTCTCTCACTTGCTCTCTCTCTCCCTCTCCACTATCAAATTATTGAACATTACTTACACCCGAGGTGACATTCAAATGAAGTCTAGTTAGATGAAATGAGACGACCAAGTGGACCAAAGGCGAGCTAAGTAGGAGATAGGCAGACCACTTTCAGTGGAATATCTATATATAGGAACATCATATTTTCTAATTTTGACATCAAAGCATTTTCTATAAATTCACTTAAATCATTTTTAAAGATTGACATTAACTTTTACATTGACCAGTCAACCTAACCCCACCGAGACCAGATCAAACATCAGGTCTAGATTTAGGTTTTACTGGATTGAGACCGGGCTGTGTTCATGGGTGCAGTGTGCACAGGTTGTGCACATCTAGGCACTGGGCACCAGAACACAGCGAGGGGCCATGTATCATCTGCCAATGCATTAGGTGTGCATCACATGCAAGTTCATCATGCGCCACTTGTGCGGGTGACGTCAATTTGAATCTGAGAAGTTTCAACACAGATCCGGATGATAAGTCTGGTTATGGGCAGCAATTGTAGCACAAGTGGAAATGGAGAAGATTGGAAAGTGAAATGCACTGTCCCTGTACCAGGAGTAAGATTAGAAAGGGAGAATCGCCAGAAATGACCGGAAGACTAAGCCTGACATGCCTTTGATCATGATGGCGCATAAAGCAGATGTACCAAAAGGGCAACATAGATCAAGGCTGATCAAGATAGAATTTCCAGGAATTGGAAGAAATGGGTTGGTATGTAGCAGCTGACGTCTGTGTATCTCATGCCTTCATTGATGTATGTTATGCAGAGATGAGTTGAGGATGGTAGGGAGTGAATGTCGAAATTGGACGGTGCCACCACAAGCAGCCCTATTCTGGCATTGATTCTCTTGTATATGTCTTTGCTTACTAGCCATGAGAGCCCGAAGGGACGCCAGAAAAGTGAAGTTGACTTATGTTAATATTCTGCAACATTACTGGAATGCATATATAGAAGGAAAAATTTTCAGAGTATTAAGAAACATCTTGGAGGAAATCCTAGAAATAATTTGAGATTTGAAGGGGGTAGGCCCTTCAATGTCTGGAAGAGAGACGTGAGAATGGAACGACATGCTTTTCCATAAGAATAGTATCACAATGGAAAATATAAAAGATAATAGGCAAAAAAAAGGTTCAAGAGTTCGTGTGTGCCAATAAAACAACTCCATGTTTATACGTCAAAATCGCCCATATGTGCCAAAATGCTACTAAAAATGTCATTTACTGTCAACTGATTCGAGAGGGTTCCGACATGCTAGATCCGATCAAACATAACACCTTTCTTGCGGAAACCAAAACAAATAGAAAAGAAAAGAGAATTCATGGGCTAGTAAGCAAAGACTACAAAAAAAAGAGATAGGTTTTCCTTTAGTTTATGAACGAGAAGGCAGTGGCTAAGCAGTGGCAGAGGCAGCAGAGGCGGCGGCACGCTTGCGCGCCTCCTCGATGATGGACTGCTTAACACCCTTGCCCTTGGGAAGGGACACCCAAGGCTTGGTGCCCTTGCCGATGGTGTACACGTTACCGAGCCGGGTGGCAAACTCGTGGCCGGTGGCGTCCTGGATGTGGATCGTCTCGAAGCTGCCCTTGTGCTTCTCCCTGTGCTTGATCAGCCCAACACGGCCCGTGTTCCTCCCACCCGTCACCATCACCACATTACCGACGTCGAACTTGATGAAGTCGACAATCTTGTTGGTCTCCAAGTCCAACTTGATCGTGTCGTTGGCCCTGATCAGTGGGTCTGGGTACCTGATCGTGCGCCCATCGTAGGTGTTCAAGTAGGGAATCCCCTTGTCACCAAATTGCACTGACCTAACCTTGCACAGCTTGAACTGGAGTGCAAGAGACAGAATATCATTTAAGTTATCTCTTAAAAAAATTCCAATGAAAGTAGCGATTCTCTCAGCGAAACTCATTGATCTACTTAAGTCAGAAGGCAGCAAATTGAAAACAGAATGAACCTTGGCCTCCTCATCTTTGATGCGATGGAGGCGGAAGCGCCCCTTGGTATCGTACAGGAGGCGGAAATTTTCGTTTGTTTTCGGGATTGATATCACATCTGGGAAAAGGAAAAAGAGGAGTTGGATAAATTCTATTAATTTCTGTAGAAGATAATCTGTTCATACCCATGAAACCAGCAGGATATGTCTTGTCTGTCCTGACTTTCGAATCGACCATGACGTGCCTCTGCATCAAGATGGCGATAACATCTCTGTAAGTAAGAGCGTACTTGAGCTTGTTCCTCAGAATGAGGATCAAGGGCAGGCATTCTCGGGCTTTGTGCGGCCCTGATGATGGTTTGGGTGCCTGAAAATTGAAAAAAAAACCCGTCGGATCGAAGATTGATCCCATTACTCACTGCAAAATAATTTGGATTTGAGTCATGTACTTACAAATGCTCCGCCAAGCTTATCAAGCATCCAATGTTTAGGGGCATTGAGCCTCTTCAAATGCTTCTTGAGTCCACGAGCCTTAATTACAACAAAACAGGCAAAAATAATCAGTTTCAGACAGATTATGTACAGCCCTATGTTAACAATGTAGCAAACGTCGGGGATTCATAATGTGAAAAAATTCAGGTGCAAAGTTATCCTAAATTGGACATTCGACAGCATCTAAAAATTTCAAGTTTTTCACCACCATCTAATAAGGAACTATGCCAGAAATCAATGAATAATCGTTTTACAAGCCGCTCAGATATTCAAGAGGGTTTGGTCTACGGAGCCGAAATAACCACAAATGCCTCCATGCGTCAGCCCTTTCGAACTAAACGCGTAGCGGCAACTAGACATCAATCCATCAAAATGGCTGCACGATTGGCCCCCTTATGGAGACCATTAGGAAACACCCAAAAGTCCCGACTTGAGCCCGACATCTCTACTTCGACCAATTAAGAATTCGCGAAGAAATCGAGAATGAGTTCATTTTAGGGGATCTCGTCGATCAAGCATCAGTCACTTGCCCGGAACGCATCAAGGATGAACAGAGAAACACATAACGTGAAGGAATCGACAACAAACAATAGCATTACTCATAGATGATGGATCATTAGAGGAGATAATGCTCACCATGATGGGCGGCGAAGGGGCGTTGAGGCGCCAAACGTCGAGCTGTGGAGAAAATCGCCGCCTCTACGGATCGCAAACCCTAATCCGAGCTCTCATGTAGTACGAGTTTCGTATTTATAGGTGATTCTACGTGGACGAAGCCGGACTCGTTCCCGGCCCGTTAATTTAAACAATACTACTTAGAACTCATCTGGCCCATTAAATTTATCCTCAATAACCATTTTAATGTACCAATATCAAACTGCGAGATTAGACGATCTGAAAATGAAATCTGAGAGAGCTTCCACAGGGATCCAAGCATGGATTATTACTGATTTGGTAGGGCTTTTTACACTGGAAATCATGCTGAAGCATATGTTATTACATATCATTCTACTATTGTAAATAGCTTTTACTATCTTGAAGGTGAGTGACTTTGGTAATTTATTGATCATTATTCTATATTTTTTAAAAATTAAATGGCTAAGGATGACAATGAATGGTAAAGTTTAGTTTCCTTTAGTCTCAATCAAGGTAAGAGGCATGGGTTTAGTAGGTCTAAATGTACAAGGCCAATTGGTTATCTATTTGAGAAAAAATCAAAGAGGTCAAATTAGGGGAATAATGATGAACTCGAATTTTATTGCATTTGATTTATTTTTCATAATCAAGTTAAAAATTAATATCTATATATATAACCTAAAATATAATAAAATATGATTAGATAATGATGAGCCTCGCTCGTCACCACATATAACTGACAATCACAAATAACATGCTAGTTTTCATAGTAATATCTTGTATTTTATGTCGTTATTCTCATTTAAACTATCATAAATCCATTTTATTACATTTTTAGAATGAAGTTCAAAGTTTTCTATACGTAATATTATTATAACATAATTTTCTAGCATAAGTTTAATTAATAAAAAGATTACAAGTCATAATATATAAAATTTGATTTATTTAAAATTTTATAACGGTACTATATGACAATCACAAATAACATGCTAGTTTTCATAGTAATATCTTGTATTTTATGTCTTTAATCTCATGTAAACTATCATAAATCCATTTTATTAAATTTTTAGAATGAAGCTCAAAGTTTAATATATGTAGTATTATTTTAACACAATTTTCTAGCATAAGTTTAATTAGTAAAAAATATTATAAGTCATAAAATATAAAAATTGATTTAATTAAAATTTTATAACGGTTATTATATTACGATTTTTCTGGATTTTATACACTTTTTATGTACTTTTCTGACATGAAGTTCATCAAGAAAATAATTTTATAAGTCATAAATATAATTTTACATTTATTTGAATATTTTTAATGAATTTTTTAACTTTTTCCACTCCAAGAAAAGTGTAACACGCTGGCAATATGCCACACAAATTAGAGGAGAAAGAAAATTAGATGTTTTAGATTACTCCGAATTCAAACAATGATATCTAATAATGAAGGACTTAAAGGCTGAAATTTTGAGGGTAGTTTTCGTTGGATTCTAGAGGCCTTGACATGGATGAATAAATGAAAACAATTCACAGTGGAAGACTTGAACGAATCGAATGGCATCAACAACACTATTAAAACGAGTACCTTTACACAGATCGCATCCGTGATTTCTTGGATCCTGGAGTGAGGCGAGTCGAGATGCTCACGTGTGCAGCCTCTAGACGTATCCACGCGATCCTCGGCATGCCGAATCTCCTCCTCCTTGACGAGCCCCGTTCTACCTCCATCGTTGTCGTTACGTCGTTCTGATCGCATCGGGCATGGAGAGGGGGTGTGGGGAGAGTGGAGAAGAAGGGGAAGGCCCGTGAACAATTCTGGCCTGGGTGAATTTCATTCAGGGCCTTCCCCTATTAATACTAAGTGGGTATTTTTCATTAAACCCCTCAAAACTTAAGTATATCTTCCGACATCCAGAAGACCATTTGTGTGTGAACCTCTAGGCCCATGTATCAGTCTAGTTAACGACTGTAGCGGTCCAATAACCTTTATTGGCCTTCCAAATTAATTAATTATATCATCATATAGATTAATTACTGTCGGATCAATTTAACCCAATTGATAGGTCGAGTCTCCGATAAGTAGGGTGCCAAGATACACCTCGTGTCCTAGAAGATACAAAGGAGTGTGTATCGACTCACTCATGGAACCTATTCGTCATCAATTACCATGTATGTATAATCCCTCATCCACTTGACGCTTCTTGGATGACTTAGGGTATGGTCAACTGTCAAACCCTAATTGATCATCCAAGTTAGTACTGATGCATTCAGAAATCATCAGAGAACTCTTCTCCGATATTTCACTACCCTGGCTAAGGACTTCATTGCATCGTCTTCCTTGAGATATCACCTCTTATACTGACGGTAGACGATTCCATCTTGACCACTCAATCATCTTCGTGAACATCTTGATGTACCCGAACTGAGACCATTTAGAATCCTATGAGTAGAGACTCGTTGGCCATAGTCTTTAGTGTCTCAGGTCTAAGGACCACTTACACAATCGTAACATGAATGAACCTGGTAGACAATTCGGTATAATACCATTCAGGGATTCGTACGGATCAATTCAGTGAACTCTTTCCAGTAAAGAGCACCCACTATTTATACTTAGTGTCTCCACACTAATGGCTAAGGGAACGACCATACTCATCATATGAGTGACGCTAGATAGTGCTATTCTATCCGGATACTTCGATGTCCTTCTCGCGTATCCTTTGAATAGGAATGTTTAGAACACATGCTTAAAGACTAGTGATCTTTGTATTACGATCTCATCATAATTCACTAAGTCTGATCATGTTTTCATGGACTTCATTATAAGCATCACACGTGCACTGTAATGAATATGTTGTATTAATGAACATGGAACGAGATGTGGAATGTGTGATTGGCTTGTCGGCCACATATATTTCCATCAGTTTCATATTTTCCTCCTATATCCATCTATAATCTTATAACTATAGATATAATTTCCCATCCTTGTAAAAAAGGCTCCTTTGGATTTTATTCCTAATTATGAATTGCACAGTGATTTGCACATTCAAAATCTTATTTGGGTCCGTACTTGTAGTCCAAGAGCAAAGGATTGAGGTAGTGACATTCAGATCAAGACATGTGAAGGAAAAACACCAATCAGCCTGTTGGGCATGTGTCAGCAAGATTAGTGTGATCTTTGTCTTTTCCAAATCACACTATTGTCCTTTTTCTTAGGTTATCTTTGCCGATAGTTTCGGTTTCCACTACCACACATGCCACCCCTCTAGATTTGTCACTTGTCAACGTGTATATGCCTCCACCTCCATTGGACCAGTGATAGTAAAATCATCATCACTCATCCTTCCTCCAGAACTTGTCTACACAACCCGCCATCATCTCCATCGCAATCAGCAACAATATTTCTTTCATATGTTCCACTCCCCTCACGTCCCTAACCATCAACCATCACCTAGTGCTCCCAAAGCATCTGCAAAGGTATTTGGTAATAGTTAATTATTAATTTTCTAATATAAAATCATATTAAAAATCTTACAATTATATTATAAATTATGAATTTATTAAGTTAATTAGGGAAAGTATTTTCTTATAATTCTGGAGTCATTTTGAATTAATTTATAATAGTTTGCCTTTAATAATTTATCTCAAATTACTAACATAAATATTAATAAACCAAAAAACTAGAATCAAAAGCTAAAATTCACTTACTCAATACTTTCTCTTTGTAGATTTACCCCTTACTCGCCCTATGCTCGTAAGCTTATTTAACCCTAATTTCTGGGTCATTTATTGTCATAGTAGCCAGGAAGCAGGTGTCATTGAGTTGGTGAATTATATATTTTTATTTTAAAAAATTCCATTTGCTCTCCATATTCAACCCTTAGCCGCCCTATACTAGTAAGGAAAGTTATAAATACCATTGCATAAACCAAAAACATTAAATAGCTTATGTAACCCTAATATATGGTTAATTGATTGGTGTTGTTTTCAGGGATCAGGTGTCATTGAGTTGGTGAATTATATATTTTTATTGAGGACAATTCCATGTACTTGGCTCTCCGGATTTGACCCTTGCTCACCCTATACTCGTAATGAATTTTTTACAAATATCGCTGTATAAATTGGAAGCATTATGTTAGGAAAAGGATTTTGATGATTTAATATAATAGATATTAAATGTTGAATATAGTAGTAATATATAGACATTTATATATTAAATAGATAAATATGTGATGGAGTATATTAGGGGTAACAATTTTATAATTAAGGTAGAAACCCAAAAAGACAAGGGAAATTGGGCCCAATAAGGGTTGAAGGCTATAAATAGCCATTTGTATTGTTTTTTTAAGGACTTTTTGAGCGCCTACTCTCTCTCTCTCTCTCTCTTTGAAAAAGCTGTGATCTCTCTCCTCAACTGATTAGTTCTTGAAAGTTGTGGCTGGTTGTGAAGAAATTCAAGGCTGGTGAATCTCATCATCTGCATGTTTGGAAATTCTGATTCTTTAAGAAATTCCTGGTTAGATTGTTCCATATTTTATTGATTCAACAAGTCATTGATAAATTTTCAGGCGCCGATTTCTTGATTTTTGAAATTGATTTTAAGGTTCTTGAAATTCATTGATTTCCAGAAGTTAGAATCTCAAATCGAAATTTAATCATTCTTCATTTGAACAATCGATTTTGATCTTGGATCTCTTGAAATCTAAATAACAAATTAATTTCGGTTTATTGATTGTGTGAAATCAAATCTAAAATCTAATTGAAATCTTGATTGATATAGATTAAAGATTAACTCACTTTTACTACCAAACTAATTGATATAAAATTCGATTCGATTTTGAAGTTTGCCATTATTTGAAATCATATAACAAACTTTCTTTGACTTCTTGATTTTTGAATCTATTGACAGCTTTAAATCTATTTGAATTCATTAATTAATTCAAATAATTTTTGAATTTGATTTCAAAATATTGGAATAATTTCAGGCGCCCTAATTCTGATTGGTTTTAAATAAATTTCTTGAAAATCAGTGTTCTTCAGATATAACAAATTCAATTCGAAATTTATCCATTCATCTTTTACATTTGAATTTGAATTTGAATTTTGTATTGTATGAAATCTTAATAACTATCCAAATTGATCTTGAATATATTAATTTAGATCTTCAAATACAATTGATATATCTTTATTACATTTGATCAGATTTGATACAAGTGTTTGATTTAAATTGATATCATCTAATTACATTGGATCAGAATTGATATAACTGTTTTATTTGAATTGATATCTCCTAAATCACATTCGATCAGATTACTCTAATTGCTTTATTTGAATTGATGTTTGTTAATCACATTTGATTTGAGTTAAGACAATTGATCTTTTGATTTTGATTGATCTGATTGTCTACTTTGAATATTTCTGATATTAGTAAACATCAATTGATCTCATCCGACTATCTTATCACAATTGAGCAGATTTATTACCAGTTGATATTATTTTAGATTTTGACTGCATTTGATTATATCTATTAGTAGTTGACATTGATTGACATTTGATACACTGTTTGTGACTTGAAAGTGGGAAAATAGAATTTAGAAGAAAATTAGGGTTAGGAGAAAAGTTGACCTAAGGTCAACAAAGATATTGTCATCATATTACCTTTCAGGGAAGTGCACTAAAGGGAGGAAGATCACATCCACTTGAACACGGGAAGGAGGCCAGAGACGTGAGGACTTTCGTCAGCATAGAGTGGACTGAGGGGGAGGCCCAGAACACAGCTCGAAGCTGAGAAGGCACTTTATTGAGGTCGAGGGAGACGTCGGCACCGAGTAAGTGTTTTAGTGTGTGATTACTCGAGATCAGTGCGAGCGATTGTACATCGTGAACAGTTTTTCTCACTTTGCATTTGCCAAAGTGATTAGTGGAGTCAGGGTGACTCCTCGGGTGAGGCACGGCTGTAGTAAGGGCACATTAGTGCCCCGAAGCAGGGTAAAAAGTTTACTGTCCTTTGAGTGAATTACGAGGGAGTTAAACAAGGAATTCATATAAATAAAAAGGAAGTGGAACTAATTCACCCCCTCTTAGTTCAACACATTAAATATCTTATTTCACCCTAATTAATGTTTCCTCAGGAGCATAGATTAGGTAATTAATGACGTTTTAAATGGCGATTAGGGATGAGAAGGGATACTTTTTAAGATATTAAATAAAGATAAATATGGATGATGCGGATATGAAAATGTGATCAATAGATCTGCAATTGATTGATAATATATGTCGTTAAGAAGTGATGGGATGATGATAAGTAGGGATACATATGTGTGTATTAATTAATGTATATAAATGTTATTTTTGTGATAAGGAGGACAATGGAATGATGGGAGATTGTGATAGTGTATGGTTTAGGACTTGGACAACATGGATTTTGGTACATGGAAGATATGGATCTAAAATGAAGGTGTTTAGAACAATATGACAATGCAAATGCCAGGAACTCACCTCGTATAGTTACAGTCTACTTAGGTGGACCACCAGTTTCCGGGTGGTCTGCCCTACTTTTCTTTCAAAAAAAAAAAAAGTTGTAGTCTACTAAGATCATGGCAAGTTGTTGCTATGTGAGAGCCCCTATTCTTTTTTTGTCCTCTAGCTTAACTCAACAATTGGAACATCAAGAAATCTTGTTCTAACCATAAATGTAGGATTAATTTCAATATGATTATTCCATAGAAATGGGGTTCTATTCACATATCAAAGGCTATGGATGGGCAAATGTTTGGAGGAAAGAGAGAAAAATCTGCCCTAAAAATTGTATTCTACAATTAGTTTTAGATCTCTGGCTAAAATGTTGTAATGTTTTTTCCTGTATCATTCATTGATCTACATGTATTATCACTAGCATGGCACATAGTCCTCAAATTAGCTCAAGATTCCACTCTGAGTTTCCAAAATTACAGCCCTAATCTGATGTGTGTCAAAACCACATCCTCACCTTTCAAAACATGGGTATCATTGTCTGTATGAGTCATGTGAGGGTTTTATTTTATCCAATCAAGTATTGCTCGATGTCTTTATGGTGGTGGCATTTTTGGAACACATTTCAATGGTACAGTTTCACAATGATTGGGGAAGTCAATCATTGATATCATCCATAAATTGGGAGTAGCAAATGATTGAAAACAATCCAAAAAGATCAGATTGAGACAGGTGGCGCCATAGAGCGAACTCATGATAAATCACATTTTCTATCCATGAAACCATTTAAATAAATCGATCAAAACATGTTGATGTCAAAAAAAATTATTTAAGAATATGATGTTAGAAAATTCTATAGAAATAAAAAAAATCATTTTAAAAATTGTAATATTATTTTAATATAATATTAAATAATTTAATATTATAAGTGTAATGTAGATTTTTTTTAGTTTAAATAATTACTTAAACTTCATTAAAGTTATGTAATAGATGTTGTGCTCTCATACTACCCAACTTAGTTGACTGTTATTCCCTAATAATGTCTTCAATATTCTTCAAATTATTAATATACATTGGGAACCTAAAGACATGCGTGTGAAGTGTTAATGGTATCAATCACACCTCAAGTATGAATATCCCTACAAGACATTACAACATCCATGATCAAATCCCTTTTAATTTTGGAAAGCGATGGTGGTCATGAGAAGTGAAGCTTAATTCTTGACATCCAAGAAATTTTAACCCAAAAGATGATCCCAATTTTTTCCCATTTAGGTCACTATATCATATGTGGCTACTACGTAATGCTTGGGATTACCTGCTAACCTTACACGTACTCAAACGTGATGGACATATTTCTCCTTGGGTTCAAGCTTAAAATTGGTGGGTTATGTGGCCTTGACCTAGATGAAAATCTAAGAATGATTTGTAGTGGAAGATTTAAATAGAATCTAAATGGCATCAACAAAATAATAAAATGGATCACCTTAGCACAGATCACATTCATGATTCCTTCAATCCTCGAATGAGTTGTGTCAAGCTGCTCATGTGTGCAGCCTCTAGAAGTATACACATGATATTTCACCTTGAAGATCTCTGTTTACCCTCCATCGTCATTACATCATTTTGGTCGCATCGGGAATGGAGAAGAGGCATGGGAAGAAGGGAAAAGAAAGAGAATGCTCCTGAAAAATTCTGGCTTTATTGAATTTTGTTCACGACCTTCCTATATATATATTAAGTGGGTACTTTTCATAAAACCCCCAAACTTTAAGTATATCTTCTAATGTCCGAAATACCATTTGTGTGTGACCCTCTACTGAATGTCTCTAGAAGAAAAATAATCTTTATTGGCCTTAAAAATTAATTAACTGTATCATCATATAAACTAGTTAATGTCATATAGATTTGACCCAATTGATAGGTTGAGTCTCCAACTCGTGGGGTGCCAAGCTACACCTCGTGCTCTAGAAGATACAGAGGAATGCGTATCGACTCACTCATGAAACCTGTTTGTCATTTGTTATCATGTATGTATAGTCCTTCATTGACTTGTTGCTCATAGGACAACTAAGTGTATGGTCAACTATCAAACCCAAATCAATTATCTAAGTATTGATGTGTTAAAAAATCATCCAATATTTCATTACATTGGCCAAGGTCCTTATCCCATCATCTTTCTTGAGCTGTCTCTCATTATATTGAGGACAAATGATCCCATCTTGAACACTCAATCGTCTTCTAGAACTTCTTGATGCACCCAAACTAAGATTGTTTTAATCCCATGATTAGAAACTTGTAGGTCATAGTCAAAGGACCACTTACACAACCATGACGTAAATAAACATGATTGATAGTTCGGTATAATAATACCATTCAAGGATTTGTATGGATCAATTCAATGAACTCTTGGAACTAAAGAACACCCACTATCTATCATTAGTGTCTTGATACTTATAGCTATGATGATAGACATTATGTGGCCGTCAAGCCAATCACATCACCATGTTTATTTAAGTTCATTGAATAAAATATTTACGCTCATTATTATTATTTTTTGATGTTTATAATGAATTCCATGAATATGTGCAATGACATAGTGAATTATGATGAGATCATAGTACAATGATCACTAGCCTTTAAAAATGTATTCTAGATATTCTTATTCAATGTATACTCAAGATGAACAAAGAATTATCCATAAAGAATAGCACTAGCTGATCCTACTTATATAGTAAGTATAATTGATCATGTGGCTATTAGTGTGGCGACACTAAGGACAAATAATGGGTACTCTTTTGAGAAAGAGTTCCCTAAATTGATCCTTACGAATCCCTGAATGATATTATACCTAAACATCAATCAGGTTGGTTCATGTCATGGTTCTATAAATGATCCAAAAATTTGAGACACCAAGGACATCTGGTGAATGGACTATTGTATTTTGATTATGACTTACGAGCCTCTAATCATGGGATTCAAATAAGTCATATCTCAGATGTAGTAAAAAGTTCACGGAGATGATTGAGTGGTCAAGACAGGATCATCTTCCCTCGGCATAAGAGGAGATTAACTTAAGGAAGACAGTGTAGAAAATCCCTAGCAAGAGTAGTGAGGATATTGGAGAAGGAGTTCTCCAATGATCCCGTTACACATCAGTACTAATCGAATGATGAATTAGAGTTTGACGATAAACCATACCCTAAGTCATTTGAGAGTCGCGCGCGGATGATGGATTATACGTATATCCTAACCGATGATGGTACAGGTTCCATGAGAGAGTTCACCACTACTCTGTATCTTCTAGAGCACGAGGTGTAGCTTAGCACCTCATAGGCTGGAAACATAACCTATCGATTGGGTTAAATCAATCCGTATTTAATTAATCTATATGTTGATATAGTCAATTAATAAGGTTGGTCAATAATTTTTATTGGGCCATTAACGTTATTAACTAGAACGATACATGGGCCTAGAGGGTCACATGCATAAGGTCATAAGGGCATTGGTGGATATATTTTATTTTTAGGGTTTTGGGAAAAACTTTAAGTGAAATGTAAAGAAGGAAAGTGATCTCATTTCAAGCACCCATGCCAGCCAGATTTGAGAGCCCCTCCCTTTATCCATTCTCTTCTCCACTCATCCAAGAAAGAGTGTCTTCATGGTGAGACGATCTTCTAGATTTTAAAGAAGAGTTGAAGACGAAGACATAGAGATCCAAGCGTCGAGTGGTCGCATGGATATTTCTAGAGGCCGTGCACGTGAATGGCTTCAAAATAATTTTACAGTGGCCAAGTAAAGGGTGGATCATGTTCCCCATAAGGTACATGTGATGTATTGTTTTAAATATTGATTGATTATCGATTCACTCTTCTGTATCCATGGAATTGTGTTTTCCATGAACAAACCAAAGCACAGAACCCAAACAAAAACTTCACGGTCATACCAGCAGACTACAAGCTGTGAAATCATTCTAGAGTGGGAACCCAACTTCTCATACATTTTTTTGTTTTTTTGAGCCCTTAAAAAGTTAGCATACCAATTCTCTATGGAAGCAGGAAATATCTATGTGTCGCCATTATCACTATTTGAAAGCCCTGAGATGTGATTGTGGTGGCAGGATGACATCAATCAGGTGTCCAACATAAGCCTACTTTGAAGTATCGATTTGAAAATTGACAAGGTCATGAGAAAGATGGCGTTGTATAAGGGGTATGCAAGGAAGGTTATCGACACACATGACAAATGGTCCACTATCATGAGATTGGTGGTTGATAGGGAGGCAACATCCCATAATGAACTGTGGCAGTGATGGTCAAGGCCAAGAGGATGATGTGCATTGTATTTGCTATGGTCTTGCTCTTCTCTTTACCATGTGTGCTTTTAGTTTTAGTTTACCTTTTATAGTTGAACTGGTTACTGACCTTATTGTCTTTATTTTGTTGTGAATTTGTCGTTTTATGTCACTTGAATTGGAAGTTCTTGGTGTGAGAGGAGAGTGAATGGCGATGGAATGCAAAGCACAATGACCCCATATAGTTTTTGTATCTTATCCTCTATCGCCTTTGAGCTTGACGGGTCAATAGTGATCTCCTTGCCAACAATGGTCCATGATCTTGAACCTCGCATTGTCAACAATGGTCTATGGTGAGTTCATGTGACAAAAAAACTATGCTATAATCCCCTTTATTTTCTTTAGTTTTTGTCACCACACTATTCTGGTCATACACGTTAGTAATGGATCGTTGTTTACTAGGATTGTCCTGGATTCTAAAAATTGTTGAACTGCATGTACCTCCATAATATGTTTGTATATCCATCTTTATACCTCTTCAACATATCTCCATGATAATGAAATGTTTAACAATAAAAATATCTAATATATGAAAAAAGCATAAAATATTTAACAATAAAAATATTTAATATATGAAAAAAGCATAAAATATTTAACAATAAAAAATTTTCCCCTCACGGCTCCCATTATTTGCGACATTGGCTCACATCTTTGGTTCCGGCATGCCATATCTGTGGTGACAAGTCACCAACAATATTTTGTCAAATGACAGGTAGAGGAGTAACACCTACAATGGTGTTGAACCATAAAAACTTAAGAAAGAGTTGGAAAAGAGAGATAGAGGTGCATAGAGATAGAATACTAGCAACGGAGCAGTAGATCGAGGGAGAGAGGGGCAGAGAGAGAACGAAAGAGAAACTGAGAAAGAGACCAAAAGAGAGAACAAGAGGGATAAAGAGAGACCAAGAGATAGATTGAGAGAAAGACCAAGAGGGTGAGAGCGACCTGATAAACCAGAAATTGGCCAAATAAATCGTTTTAAAGCTCTGATTTATGCAACAATATTTAGAAAAATTTCCTTAGAATAGGGTAAGGGTTGAATCCATAAGGAGAAGGTGATGAGAGGGAAATTTTTAATTCAAATATATTTTAAAATAAATTTTTTGGTGATTTTATATATTTTTGGTTTTTTAACTATTTTCTAAAGAGCAAATCAACTAAATGATAGAAAACTAGTCAAACTATTTTAAATAAATAAAATACATATTTATGTTATTTTTAGTAATTTCTAATAATTTATTATGATTTTTAATAATTTTTGATATTTTTAGGGAAACAAATAAACCTTAAGGACAAATTGAACCTTAGGTTGCACTTCTTGTGAAATTGCAGTAGAAACAAGTAGTGGACGAAAATCATAGTAACTTTTGCTACATTAATACTTTTGAGTGCCATTTGATGCATAAGAAAGCTTGAATTACAGGCTATCTTGTGGAATTTTATCTAGATAAAATGGTGAAAAAATTTAAGTCAAGCATTCATGAGATCCCACAAACCTTGTTGTCACTTCCCCCAAGGGCCAAGTGGTGCGCTTTCTCTAAGAATCTTGATCACCCTTGAACTCTCTCGTCCACACTCTTGTAGAGAAAGAATGGATCAAAGAAATATGATGCACTAGGTCTCAAACAACAAGTTGGGAGCAGAAATCCTAGATGAGATACAAAGAGAATGGAGAAGAGAATAAATAAAAGTGTCCTAACTCTCCCAGCCATTGGATTTAATTCCGAGGGTTTGGAGGGCTAGGATTTCTTGATTTTCAGTCTGGACCCAAGTGCCCTCCTTCTCACATTTGAAAATAGACCTTTCAAATTCAAATTGTGGGTTAGTTCCACAGTTCTTGCCTTTAGTCGACCTGGTATTTATGGAAGTTTGAATGGGCGTCTTGTGTGTTTGGCCTCCTATTATTATATATTAGATGGCTTAGGTTTCTACTTTCCTCCCATTTGTATCTCAAATTCACCATTGTATTTACCTATGTCCTTGTTTTACGAATAAAACTCCAAGAAGATGTGAGAAATCCACTTGACCCTAAAGGGTCTAGTGGGGTTAGTCTTAAAAATCAATAAAATACATACACAGAGAGCTTGGGATAATAAATCATAACACTCTAATTTTATCCTCAAATGGTGAATAATGCTAGTGAAAATCTAAAAACATGCGGTAAAAAATAAGTATAAAGCATAATTTTATTGATTTAGTTTGAAGTTATCTAGACCAAAAGAGAGCGAGAGAGGTAAAGAGACCTGAGAGAGAGATTTAGTGAACAAGACCTAGAGGGAGGGAGAGAGAGAAATTGAGTGAATGAGACCTAGAGGGAGGGATAGAGAGAGATTGAGTAAATGAGGCTGATAGGGAGAGAGAAATAGAGATTGAGCGAGAGAGAGAGAGAGGAGAGAGAGAGAGGAGAGAGAGAGTGAATGAGACCAAGAGGTAGAGAGAGAGGAGAGAGAGTGTGAATGAGACCAAGAGGTAGAGAGAGAGAGGAGAGAGAGTGTGAATGAGACCAAGAGATAGAGAGAGAGAGAGGAGAGAGTGTGTGAATGAGACCAAGAGGTAGAGAGAGAGAGGAGAGAGAGTGTGAATGAGACCAAGAGATAGAGAGAGAGAGAGGAGAGAGTGTGTGAATGAGACCAAGAGGTAGAGAGAGAGAGGAGAGAGTGTGTGAATGAGACCAAGAGATAGAGAGAGAGAGAGGAGAGAGTGTGTGAATGAGACCAAGAGGTAGAGAGAGAGAGGAGAGAGAGTGTGAATGAGACCAAGAGGTAGAGAGAGAGGAGAGAGAGTGTGAATGAGACCAAGAGGTAGAGAGAGAGAGGAGAGAGAGAGTGAATGAGACCAAGAGGTAGAGAGAGAGACTGAGTGAACAATACCTTGAGGGAGAGAGAGATATTGAGTAAACAAGACTAATAGAGAGAGAGATAGATAGAGAGAGATCAAGTAAATGATACCAAGAGGGAGAGAGATAGAGATTGAGTTAATGACACCAAGGGGGAGAAAGAGAGAGAGAGATTGAGTGAATGATACCAAGAGGGAGAAAGAGAGAGAGAGGTTGAGTGAATGATACCAAGAGGGGGGATAGAGAGAGATTGAGTGAATGATACCAAGAGGGAGAGATAGAGAGAGCGAGAGTGAGAGTGAGAGTGAGAGTGAGAGCGAGAGCAAGAGCAAGAGCAAGAGAAAGAGAGATTGAGTGAACAAGACCAAGAGGGAGAGATGGAGAGAGAGCGAGATTGAGAGAGAGAGATATTGAGTGAATGAGACCAAGAGGGACAGATAGATAGAGAGAGAGAGAGAAAGAGAGAGAGAGAGATTGAGTGAACGATACCTTGAGGGACAGATAGAGAGAGTGAATAGAGAGAGAGAGAGATTGAGTGAACGATACCTTGAGGGAGGGAGGGAGAGAGATTGAGTGAACGATACCTTGAGGGAGGGAGGGAGGGAGAGAGATTGAGTGAACGATACCTTGAGGGAGGGAGGGAGAGAGAGTGAGTGAACGATACCTTGAGGGAGGGAGGGAGGGAGAGAGAGTGAGAGAACGATACTTTGAGGGAGAGAGAGAGAGATAGAGTGAACAATACCTTGAGGGAGGGAGGGACAGAGATTTAGTGAACGATACCTTGAGGGAGAGAGGGAGAGAGAGAGAGATTGAGTGAATGTTACCTTGAGGGAGGGAGAGAGAGATTGAGTGAATGATACCTTGAGGGAGGGAGAGAGAGATTGAGTGAATGAGACCAAGAGGGAGAGATAGAGAGATAGAGAGAGCGAGAGAGACATTGAATGAATGAGACTGAGAGGGAGAGAGAGATTGAGTGAATGAGACCGAGAGGAAGAGAGAGAGATTGAGTGAACAATACCACAAGGGAGAGAGATATATAGAAAGAGCGAGCGAGAGAGAAAGATTGAGTGAATGAGACCGAGAGGGAGAGAGAGAAATAGAGAGAGTGAGTGAGGGATAGAGAGAGAGTTGAGAGAGCGAGACTGAGACACAGAGAGGGACCAAGTGAGGAAGACCTGAAAAAGATTGAGAGAGAAATAGTGAGGGAGAGAGAGGGATCAAGTGAGAGAGAGAGAGCTGAGAGAGATATTGAGAGAGTGAGATCGAGAGGGAGAGACAGGGATCAAGTGAGAGAGATTGAGAGAGCGAGACCGACAGGGAGAGAGAGGAACCAAGTGAGAGAGACAACTGAGAGTGAGGTTGAGAGAGCAAGAATGAGGGAGAGAGAGGGACCAAGTGAGCGAGTCCAAGAGGAAGAGAGAGTCACAGAAAGGCCGAGAGTGAGGGGGAGTTGGAGAGAGAGAGAGAGAGCAAGAGAGAGAGGGTGTGTGTGGGTGTTAGAGGCAAACTAGAGAGAGGGAGAGAAAGAGAGAGGGAGGAAGAGAAAGACTGAGAGAGCAAGGGAGAGAGATAGAGACTAACAGGGAGAACAAAATGAGGATGAGTATAGTAGAACAGAGAGACTCATAGAGTCACTTGAGAGTTGAAAAGTGATAGCAGGAGTACAGAAGAGAGCAAGGCAGTCCCAAAGAGAGATAGGCTGTAGGAGACAGACTACAAAAGAGATTGTGCAACGTCAGGAAGAGAGGATGCCCAAAGCCAAAAACCTGGTTATTTAAAACAAATTTTCTGATAATTCAACCTAAATTATAATGTTATAAGTGTATAATTTTATTTGTTCACATGTCTTTGTGTCCTATGTGACAGTGACACATTTTGTTGATGGGATGAAGACAGGACTTACAGGCTATGTGACATGTGAAAAAATTGTGAACTGGTTCTTGACTAATTTTGAGAAGCAAGATTAGTCAAGAACCAAAAGGGTAGAGACATAAGGAATTAGCTTACCTGGATGGTAGGTCCCTCCTTCCACCTCCACAAACCCTGGACGCTTTATACTTCTTGGATTCTTTGGCAGCTCCAATGTAGAGAGAGAGGACGACTTCTTGGGAGAGGGAGTAGAGAGATAAGGGTTTTTATCTCCCACCTGGGCCTTGTCAGCTCACCTTCCACTTGGCTCTCACTAACTCTGAGAATTCTACAGAGTGAGATAGAGCAAGAAAAGAATCTTCTCACCCTTTCACAAAAACTATAAATGACAATTCAGGATGTCTTTCACAAAGGACTTTAAATCATTTATACGCATGTCTTACATAATGGATCAATTGGATGGGTGAACTTTGGACCAAGCCCATAGGCGCATTAGTGCCCTTTCTAGAAGATATGAACATTTTAAAGGGTCTCTTGGAGCTCCTTCTTGGGTTGTCTCTCGAGAGGGAGGCCCATTAGCCCAATGAGCCTTCTTTTGCATTATGAAGAGTCCCTTGGTCCTTTCATAAGAGAAATTTTCCTAGTCCTGAAAAATGCCTAAAATTCTCCCAAAGAAGAGGTTAGATTTAGCCTACTTGGCTTATTAGCCAAGTGGGTCCCATTAAGTGCAAAAAACTATACTTTTATACTATTTAAAAGATGACTATATGTGGAGCGTTCTAACATGATATTTCACTAAATGCACATGCTCCAAGTTAGGATTTAACATGAAAGGTGAATAAAATGTCCCTTAATGAACTCTTATTTAATACCTTTGTATTCACTTATCATGAGGATGGCGATGCACAAATGATAGTGATAGATGGAAATACTGGATGACAAAGATAAATAAACTACCTGTGTGTTGAAGAAACTCAACGCAATGCAAGACACTAACCTTTGATCCCTATCTTCTGTCAAGATCAAGGTATCTTCCCACTTCTCTGTTGAACCTCTCTAAGCAGCAGATACACCAAGAAACACTTGGTGGATCGTTAAAACTTCAATTTCTTTCAATCTGCCTATTTAGGAGGAAGTTAGCATTAATATATATTTTTATAAATATTGGGGGTTAAATTTATAGATCAAATCATAAGGATGGATAGAGGACAGAAAGACGAAGCTACCCTTAAAATTTCAGCTCAATCAAAGTTCTGGATCATTGGATATCAAGCCTGGAAGTTAGACGATTCCTAGTCATTGATTTAATCCAAATATTTCTTTCTCCTTGTCCTCGTCAATGCTGTCACATCATTTGGTTAGGGTTTTGTCAATGCTGTCACATAATGTGATGATCTGATCAGACGCTTTCTTGTCATCCTTGATCAACGGCTCTCATTGTGCCACGTGTCACCCTGGAAAAAGACAAAAAGACAATAATAATAGTACATTATTTAACTTACCCATTAAATGTCTATCTCGTAGTTGACGTGGTGCGGCATCAGCGTGCACAATGGTAGTGCCTTCCCTTTTAAATTGAATCAAGGGCTCACACATGCGTGCCACTGATAATCTCAATTTTTCAATGGTTTCTTACTGGTTAATAATCAGTTAATGCGTGTGAGAATGAAAAAGGAGAAATAAGAAGGTAACCTCTTTGTCACACCTGCTAAGTTCCAAGGGACTTCTTCTTCTCCTTTCCACCAGCTTCTTCAGCCCTGGATGCTTCCTGCTCAGCCTGGCACTCACTGAGGTGAATGGATCTATGACTCAATTGCACTTAGGCCACCAAACATTACTTTGGATTGAATCACAAGATGAATTTTACAATAGGGTGAAGGGGTTTATATAGGGAGAGAGAGCAAAGGAGAGCCATTGGATTTTTAATACAATGGATGGCCAGATCTTCTTTTCAGGATCATGATCCACGTCCATTATGGTCCTCCAATCAGCATTGAGACCTTTGAAATACCCCCTGGACGTTCAAGGCTTCTTTCCTTAATTAGCATTAAAGGTGCTATCTTTAAGTCTCCACCCTTGGATGTTTTGTGGATTGAATGGCTGGATCTTCTTCTCTGGCTTGGATCCACGTCCAAGGTTGTCCTCCAATCATCATTTAAGCCCCTGAAATATTCATAAATAATCATGACTGGACCTTCCCCTTGCCCTCCTTTCTTTGGCCCAACATGCCTCTCATAGTGGGCTTAGTGGAGCTTCCTTAGTGGGCCTTTAGACTAGAGCCAATCGTCTTGCTTTGGGCCTTCTTTCTTGGCCCAGGGTTGTGGCTGAGCCTGCTCCTCTGGTCCAAATAGCTTCCTCTTCATTTAATTATCCCCTTTATTCATGAAAGTTTCACCTAATTCCTGCATCTTCCACATAAACTAAGAAGAGAGTGAGATTCATTCCACTTAACTCATTGAGTTAAGTGGGGTTAGTCCCACAAATGATAATAATTAACTCCAAATTAGAAAAAGGTGATTTTGTTTCATGATGTTTCACAACTTAACATAAATGTTGATAATATATCCAGATAAAGATAAAGAAGTAAATAAATTAGCTGAAATTGCACATATATATTACTATCATTTTGGATTTATCATGAGGTACTGAAAAGAGCCCACAATCTGGTGATAGAGAGTCACATTGCACGGTTCAGATGCTACGGTAGGGGGTGTTGTAGGAGTAGGAGTGATGGTATGATTACAATTGTGCATATTAGCACGGTGAAGAATAATAGAGAGATATTTGGATTGATAGAGAAGGAGTCCATGAGAGTGAGGAAGAAGTTCTAGACCAAGGAAGCGACAAGCTGGGCCGAGGTCTCGAATAGAGAATACTTTAAGGGGAGAGGTGAAGAGTGATTGATTTTGAAAAGAATCTGAACCAATGACAAGGAAATCATCAACATTGATTAAGAAATGTAAGAGAGAAGTGGGTGTAATTTTAAAGAAAAGGGAAGAATCAGTTTGGGAACCAGAAAATCTGGGAGAGAGAGAAGAAAAGCAGACAATTTGAGAAACCAATCCCGGGAGCTGGTTTTAGACCGTATAGTGATTTTCGAAGTAGACAAAGATAAGAAGGGAATTGAGGATATTTAAAACTAGGAGGTTGCAGCATATAAACTGTTCCTTGGAGATCACCGTGGAAGAAAGCATTGGATACCTCAATTTGGTGGATGAACCACCATTTGGAGACGACAATAGATAAAAGGAGATGGATAGAACTTACCTTGATGATGGTACTGAATGTCTTTTGGTAGTCTAGGCCGATGGTTTGATGGTAACTCTGAGCCACTAGACGGGCTTTGTAGCGGTCAATGGAAACATCCGGATTTGTCTTGAGACAAAAAATCCACTTGCACACAAGCACACGAGCATGAGGGCGAGGAGGAACGTGTGCCCACGTACTGTTTTTAAGGGGCGCTTGAAATTCATCGATCATGGCTCGTCGCCAAGTGAGGTGATGAGTGTCAAATGCATATGAAGTGGTTCAAGAGGGAGTTTGGTAAGTGTGTGACAATGAGGTGGGTTGGAAATAAGTGAGGTAGAGGCATAGAGGTTGCCGAGGGTGCGAATGGGTCAATTGGATGAGTTTGGTGATGAATTTGAAGGTAGTATTCTGACGGTGGGAGAGAGTCGAGTAGGGTGCTAGGATTGTTGAGGTGTATCCTAGGTAGTGGAGGTTCGCGAGGAGGGTGCAGTCCAGGAGGAGATCGCTGGTGTACCAGATGCGGAGGTCATTGATGGTGCAGAAACATGTCATGGACGTAAGTATCGGCCGGGATCCTAGAATACCCAGGTTGTGGCGACGGGATTCTAGGATACTCGTGTTGGAGGAAGGTGCGGAGATGATATCGGTAGTGTATGAAGATCATATAAGACGAGAAAAGGCAAATTGAGTTTTATCAAATATGACATCACGTGATATATAGATCTTACCTCTTCGTGGTGAGAGACAGCAGCAACCATGATGGTGAGCACTGTAGCCGTTGAAAATGCATTATTATTTGCCCATACTTACGTGTTTGCAGTGTAGGCACGTAGATTGGGAAAGCAAAGACACTCGAAGTTTTAAGAAAATTGTAATTTGGTGTGTTGAAAAATTACCAAAAATGGTGATTTGCTTCCGAGGAGGGGAGTTGGCATTCGATTGATGAGAAAAATGCTGTAGACACGGCCCCATCCCAAAATTTTGAACGTAAGTTTGCCTGATTAACAATCGCAAAATAGGTCTCAATGATGTGCCAATGTTTGCGTCCTGCCGTCCCATTTTGTTGAGGAGTGTGAGGACACGAGACACGGTGGATGATGCCATTTTCTTGCAGATGTTTCGTACGTGCTTGAAATTCACCCGCCCCCCATCAGATTGAAGAGCACATATTTTGGTGGAGAAGGGGCGTTCCACAAGAGCTTGAAACTAAATGAAGGTGGTGAGAACGTCGATTTTGGCTTTGAGCGGTTAGAGCCAAATGTACCTGCTAAAATCATCTACAAATATAATGTAACATAGATAATTAAGATGTGATCTAAGAGGGGTCTGGCCCCTTGAGATTGGAGTGTATGAGTTGAAAAGTGGATGAGCATAACAATGGTGAGATGTAGCAAATGGAAGTTGATGACCTTTAGATAAGCAGCAAGAAACGCATATAGATTGTTTGGATAAATGAGTGGTCAGAAGACCATATTGTTTAATGATGTGATTCAAAATGTTAAAGGATGGATGTCCGAGCTGACTTTGACATGTAGTAGAGGAGCTGTGTTTGCCAAAGTACGCTTGTGGAGCATCATAAAGGGGTAAAGTATAGATGCCCGCATCAGTGCTGCCCTGGAGGAGGACTTGTCCCGTAGCTCGATCCGTCACAAGACAGTGATTAGAAAAAAAATTCCACGGAAACATTGTTATCAGTAGTCAATTGCCTTACAGAAAGAAGATTACGAGTGATATTGGGTATGTGTAGAATATTTTTCAGATGAAGGGGGCGTGAAGAAGAGGGAAGTGTTGATGATCTTGAGGAGTTTATTTGCAAACCTGTGCCATCACAGATGAAGAGTTGATCAGGCCCAGAGTAGAGTTGTGGATCAAGGATGGCGTTTGGATAGGGAGTAACATGATGCGTCGCACCACTATCGTGATACCAATAGGAGGTAGTGGTGCTGGATGATGCCACACTTTACGCCTGAGGTGATCTTGTTGTCAGATCAAATGGAGATGGAGGTCGAGAGTGTGTGCTTCGCGTATCTTCTTGGTAAAGTGGATTTTGTGGTATGTATGTGCGATTAAAATGCTTGTAGCACTTGAGGGTACGTTGTCCATTTCTATAACATATTTGGCAATGAGGAGGAGGCCTCCCAATTTTAATGAAGCAAGCATTTCCTCTGCAAAAAACCACCCTTGCCTCGATTGTTGTTGTCTGACTTCCAACAATTGTGGGTATTACTATTTGCTGGAGCTGCTTGTACTTGATTCGCTGTAGCCTAGAAGAAGGTCAATGTTTCTTTGATGCCTTGATGATGCGTAAGAATTGCATCGTGGTCGCATAGATGAGAGAGAACTGTTTCCAAGGTCATGGGAAAAGCTACAGCACGTTTGTTGTGATAACAAGGGCATATTAAGGTTCGACTCCTCATAATAAAGTGCGGATTAGAGAGCGTTGATCTAAATGCTCTCCAGATGCTGCCATTGCACTACCAATTTTCCAAAATTTGGAGATATACTCTTCAAGAGTCTGGTTGTGTTTGTTTAGAGGATGGAGCTTGCTGAGCAGCTCCTATATTCTGGCTTCTGCTGATGATGTGAAGTCCTCTGCAAGGATATCTCATGTGGTTTTAAATGTTACTGCTTCAATAACACATAGTATGATGGATTCTGTCATGGATGACAACATGAATGCAAGAATGTGTTGGTCTAAATACTACCAATCTGCATCCAGATTGGAACCTTCCTCTAGGGGATCATCTGTAATATGTGTCAAAAGATGGTGAGAATTTAGTGTGGGTAGTACCTGGTCTTCCACACGACATAGTTTTATTTCGTAAGTTTGATGGAGGGGACCATCGCAGATGAAATCCGCGTTTTGAGTCTCGTCGGGAGAGATTTCCTTGGAGCAGCATGGAATGAGTTGTGTGAAGAGGAGTCGGAGAAAGTTTCCTCTTCTGTCATTTCTTCCGCGCGGTCTTTGATCTTTGGATCTGATACCATGTTGAAAACTGTTAAAGAGAGAAGTGGATTGATAGAGAAGGAAAGTGAAGAACAATCAAACAAGAGTGTAGTTGATCAACGATAAAGAAGAAGAAGAAGAAGATGTCTCGATACAAGATGCAATGTTTATAGTCACATGTCTGGGGGCCTGTTGCTAATGATGTCGGTTGTGGCAGGTCTGAGGAAGTTGCGGCGACCGGAGATGACAGCACAAAACCGCTAAGTGATTTAGATGATGTCTCATTAGTAGGTGTCTTGACAGAGTGCAGCTGGGGTAGCAACCGCCGCTACCCACTTCCTCCACTCTTCCCACTTTCTTCTTCCCTTCTAAGAATCTATAAGATCCCAAACTTTCCTTATTTAGGATGGCAAATTTGTTTCGAAGAAAAGTTTCCTTCGAGAGATTTTGCCCATTAGTTTCTTCTCAACCGCCGCCGCCGCCACTGATGGGATGCCCTTCTGGCGCCATCTCCCTTCAGTCATCCGGCCACTGAACTTTTGATAATTATCTCTTTCCCCTTTTTTCTCTTTCTACCACATTCCCTCTCTCTATAATCTCTCTTTATTGCTTGCTCTTTCTCCTTTTTTTGCACGCTCTTTCTCTATCACGTTCTCCCTCTCCTTTCTCTCTCTCTCTCTCTTGTCCACATTCCGTTCGCACTCTCTCTTTATCATTCTCTTCTTTTTCTATCGTGCAATCTCTTTGTTGACAATCTTGAGCTAAGACGAGAGAGAGAGAAGAAGAAAGATTGAAGAACAAGAAGAAGAGATGAGAAGGGCAAGACACCAACAATCTTGAATTAGATTGTTTATTAATCCTCCAAGTTTACAGTAAGTTGGTTCATATTTATAGTTATAGAATGATACTAAATATAGTAATATGTAGGTTTTAATCATAGCTTTTACAACAGGATAACAACTATATTAAAGCAAACAAGCACCCTTATATTTTAAGGGTTGTATTTCCTATTCTATATTTAATCCTAGCCGCTAGATTTGATCCTAGCCTATGTGAAATCCTATATTTAATGCTAGCCATCTATTTCTCATAACGAGTATAATGTATATAGATTTTACTATATAATCTGATTTAAAATCCCTACTGACTGTCGTGATGTTGCTCGTGCTGACTTCGGAGTTGGCACTCCTCAACAGCCTCCCCCCCCCGTCAAGCTCAACGATGAGAGAGAGACGTTGAGCTTGTCTCGAAGGAGCTGAAAGCGATCTCGTAGAAGAGCTTTGGTGAGAATATCTGCCAGTTGTCCATCGTTGTTGACGAACTTGACTTGTAGTGCTTGAGGAGAAACTTTCTCCCTGATGAAATAATAGGCCACCTCTATGTGCTTGGTTCTGGCATGAAAAACTAGGTTTGCAGCAAGGTACGTGACTCCAAGGTTATCACACCAGAGAATTGGAGCCAAAGTTGAACAGAGATTGAGCTCCTTGAGTAATGATTGAATCCATATCGTTTCACATACAACATTTGCAAGTGATTTGTACTCTGCTTCTGTGCTAGATAGAGCAACTATCGGTAGTTTTTTAGAGCTCCAAGAAACAAAATTTTGTCCTATAAATACTAAAAAACCACCAGTAGATCTTCAATCTTCTTTATCTCCTTCCCAGTCTGCATCACAAAAAACATTAAGTGATAAAGGAGAATTTCTATAAAGAAATAATCCATGTAATGCAGTTCCTTTTAAGTATATAAGGAGATGTTTGAGTGATTTTGAATCCTGATTGTTGGGGGAATGCATTTTCTGACAAGCTTTGTTAACTGCAAAGGCAATATCAGGATGAGTTAGTGTTAGATATTGCCAGGAACCGACAATCTTCCTATATAGATTATGATCACGAAACGAGTCTATAGAATTACATGTTTTTGATTGTGTTACATGAGTAGATAATGGTTTACAAGTATCCATATTTGAATGTTGCAGTATTTAAGAAAGGTATTTTCATTGAGGGAGTATATATCCTTCTTGGAATTTGGTAAACTCTATGCCTAGAAAGTAATGAGCAGATCCTAAGTCTTTGATTGCCAAAACTGTTTGAAGTTTTTAACGAGAAGGTTTATTTCATTAGTACATGGAGAGATAATAAGTATGCCATCCACATATATATGAATAAAAATTGGGTTCGATGAGGAAGGTTTAAAGAATAAAGAGGTATCCATTTTTGAACAAATGAAATTAAGCTGTATAAGGAATTGTGTTAACTTGCAAAACCAGGCTCATGGTAAGTGTTTAAGTTCATGTATGGACTTTTTAAGAAGACAAACATGATTCGGATTACTTGGATCTTTGAAACCCATGGTTTCAAAGATTTCTTTGAGATCTTTGAGATCCCCATGTAGAAATACATTAGAGACATCTAATTGATGAATTTCCCAGTTCATGGCAAGTGCAAACAAAAGTAGCAATCGACTTATAATATGTTTAATAACAGAACTAAAGGTTTCGGAAAATCAAAGCCTTCTTGTTGATTATAACCTTTAGCAACAAGTCGTGCTTTATATTTCTCGATTGTACCATCAGGTTTATACTTAGTTCTGTATACCCATTTGCATCCAATGATATGAAAATTTGGGTTTCTAGGATCCAATTACCATTTTTGATTTTGCATTAAAGCATTAAATTCTTCTTTCATAGCTTGCATCCAATGAGGACTCATGGATGCACTTTTGAAAGAATGAGGTTCTTGTAAATGAACAACATTAGTTGTTAGACATACAGGTAGAGGATAACAAACACCAGTAAGTGATAGACGTCTGTTTGAGAGACTGTCTTGTGAGTAATTGTCTTGAACAGATATTTTTTTAACAAGTCTCCAGGTTCCGGAGTATAGTCGAGGTTAGTTGAGATTTGTTTCTCAGATTCAAAGGGATTATTAGGATCAAACATTTAGATAAAATGAGAAATGTTTGATTTAGATGCATCAATTTCATCATCAGAAGTTGTTGATGATGATGAATTTCCTTGATCAATGTTAGAATAATTGGTTGAGTCATTGATTTCAGCTCACGAAGCAACTGATTCAATGGGATGAATATCGGTATTACTGGTTTCTGTTCCATTGATTCTTGAATTTTCAATATTATCATGGAATGATACCAGAACACCTTTTTCTCAATTAGAGTTTCTTTCAGATGAAAATGGAAAAGAATTTTCAAAGAAGATAACATGTCTAGCGGTAAAAACTTTACCTGAGTGGAGAGACAAGCATAAATATCCAAGGTGCAAAGCACTGTAACCTAAAAACACACATTTTTCCGATCTCTGCTCAAGTTTATGTTTACCATAGGGTCACAAGTATGGATAACATAAGCATCCAAAAGTTTCAAGTAAAGAATAATCAGGTTTAGTTTTAAAAATTAATTCATAAGGAGATTTATTTTTCAGTATAGGTGTAGTTAGGTGATTTATAAGATAAGCAGATGTCACAATTGCTTCATCCCAAAATTGATTAGGCATTTTTGCATGATGAAGCAATGAGAGAACTGTTTAAATATAATGTCTGTGTTTTCTTTCAGGTGTCCCATTTTGTTCAGGGGTGTGTGGACATGACCCCCCATGAACAATTCTTGGGTTTTTAAATATTGACTGAGGGATTGATATTTGCCTCCCCAGTCAGACTGTAAATATTTAATTTTAGAAGAAAATTGATTTTCTACCTCTTTTTGAAAAGTAATAAAAGTATCTAAAATATCACTTTTCTTTTTTGTGGGAAAAATCCATACATATTTACTAAATTCATCTATGAAAATTACATAGTACAAGAAACCAGAACGAGATACAGCTGGTGCAGGGCCCAAAAAATCTGAGTGAACTATTTCAAGATTATTGTTGGAACTATGATTTTTAGAAGGAAAAGAGAGTTTATGATATTTTGAAATAATGCATGAATCACAAATGAACGATTTATGACAAGCAGAAACTCCAATTTTTTTAATAATATTTTTCAAGTTCTTGAGTTGGGGATGACCCAATCTCAAGTGCCAGGATTCTTCAGACGACAGTGATCCAGTGTAGGCCGCCTTTGTGTTTTGTTTTGACAGATAGTAGAGGCAATCCTTAACTGTTCCTCGAACAAGGATTTGGTGAGTTGCATTGTCCTTCACAAAACAGCAAGACTTGTGAAACTCAACAAATACATTGTTGTCAGCAGTTAAATTTTGAATGGATAATAGATTCTTATTAATTTCAGGGACATGCAATATATTCTTCAAAATAAGTATTTTATCTGATGTTGTAATAGTAGAATTTCCCAATAGATAAAATATTCAAACCTGTTCCATACCGACTTGAAGCTGATTTGATCCTTGATATGGTTGAGCATCTTGTAGGTTTTTGATGTGGTGGCTACATGGTGAGTAGCCCCACTGTCTAGATACCACCCTTGATTCTCTGTAGTATATGCTTGTGGTACAGATGATGATGCATTTAATACGGACAATCTGATGAATTCTTAGCATTATCTAGCTCAATGCCCAAACTGAGAGCATACTTGACATCTTGGCTGATATCTTTGGCCTCTTCCTCTGCCTCGATTTCGACCACTATTTTGGAAGTTATTTCTTTGATAATCGTCTGTTCTTGATCCTTGACTAGTGTACCGGTTGTAAGGTTGATAAGTTAGAATTTGGGCAGAGTTGGCCATAAGAGGAAATGGAGTTGTTTTCCCTTTATGATGATGTATTAAATAATCATCATGTGCCTTTAGATTAGTCACGATTTGCTCAAACCCCATGTGATCAATATTAGCATTAATATTGATCACAAATTGTGAATACTTAGGGGGTAAGCCTCGTAGAAAAGTATAAATATTTGTAGGCTCACTTACAGGGTGTCCGACGATCTCCAGAGCTTCTGAGACAGATCTGAAGTGTTTGATGTACTCTTCAACAATCATTGATCCTTTCTCAATATTATGGAATTGCCTGTTGAGATCTAGAATTCTTGACTGACTTCTTCCGGCAAAGGTATTCTCCAGTTTCTCCCATGCTTCTCACGCAGAATTTTCTTTGGCAACACGTAGTGGCACAAATTCAGATATCGTGGAGTGGAGAAACCCAAGAATTTGTTGGTCGGTTCTTCACCAATTTCCAAAATCAGGATTTTCCACGGTATTTCCATGTTGCTCTACAATAATTGATGGAGGTGGTATGCCATTTATGAATTGAATTAAACCATACTCGTTCAGGAGAGGAAGGACAATATTTCACTACATCTGGTAATTGTCTGCAGCCAGATTCACTAGAATTTTTAATCCGCGAGGGATCACAATTGGTACGGGCCTGTGATTTGCAGTTGTATGCCCCACGGCTGGCGCCACCATATTCGCTATGCTTCTCGGTGGATATTCTAAGGAGGATTCGGAGACGAGCTTTCCTTGAGCCATTCTTGAGATCAGGCTTGGCTCTAATGTCATGTTGAAAATCTTGAGCTAAGACGAGAGAGAGAGGGAGAGAGAGGGAGAGAGAGGGAGAGAGAGAGAGAGAGAGAGAGAGAGAGAGAGAGATAGAGAAGAAGAAGAAGAAGAAAGATTGAAGAAGAAGAAGAAGATATGAGAAGGGCGAGACACCAACAATCTTGAATTAGATTGTTTATTAATCCTCCAAGTTTACAATAAGTTGGTTCATATTTATAGTTGTAGAATGATATTAAATATAGTAATATGTAGGTTTTAATCATAGCAGTTATAACGGGATAATGGCTATATTAAAACAAACAAGGACTGTTATATTTTAACAGTTGTATTTCCTATTCTATATTTAATCTTAGCCGCTAGATTTGATCCTAGTCTATGTGAAATCCTATATTTGATGCTAGCCCTCTATTTCTCATAACGAGTATAATGTATATAGATTTTACTATCTAATCTGATTTAAAATCCCTACTAGACTGTCGTGATGTTGCTCGTGCTGACTTTGGAGTTGGCACTCCTCAACACTCTTCTCATCTCTCCATCGGACCCTCTCTTTCTCAGTAATTCTTTCTCTCTCTCCCGTGCTAGCTCTTTCTCTATCGCACTCTCTGTTTTGCGTTCCCGTGCTAGCCCTTCCTCCATACGACACTCCCTGTCGCTCTCTCTCTTCTCCATTTCTCTATTTCTATTGCACTCTCAATTAAACTCCCTCTCGCGCTATTGTTCGCTGTGTCTATCGTGCACCCTCTCTCCCAAATCGCTCTCCTGCCTGCTCCCTTAGCTATCATTCTCGCTCTCGCTATCGTGCACTCTCTCATTCAAACGCCCTATCAATCTCAATCACACTCTCTTTCTCTTGTCTTCTCTCTCTCTCCATATCGCGTGCTCTGTTTATCTTCTGGGGTATCTGTCAAACGTGTTTTCCCTGTTCCTCAAACGCACTTTCCCTCTCCCAATCTCTCTCTCATCCATATCTCTTTCTTTCTCTCTTCTACACTCCCTCTCTGCCGCATCCTCTCGCCATATTTCTCTCTCTCTCTGTCACATTTCCTTTCTCTATCGTTTATTTCTCTTTATTGCGCACTCCCATCTCTTTCTCTCCCACTTGAATCATTCTCTCTCCAGGTAGCCTCTCTATGGTCACACCTATTGAACCAGTCAACGGCTGACTCAAGGAAAGTCAATAGTCAACTCAAGGACTATTCAACAGTCATCCAAAATCTCCATCAACTGACACCAACAACCCGTATTCATCCTAGCCATCCTGCATCAGGGAGGGTCATAGCTCAACGTATAAAAGTTACTATAGGGATAATGGGCTGCTCTTCCCCAATTGAACAAAAATCCCTTCTATGAACAGTACTTATTTCTTCTATTGTCTGTTCTGAATTTTTAACGAGCCATGCCTCATGTTTTGAAGATGTCTCTTGTATATGTAATATCAGCTATAGATTACGCCGAAATGTGACTGAGCTTCCAAAAACTATTGACACAGACAAATTGACAAGCCTGTAACTTCTAGAACAGCGAAATGCATAAAAAAGTTACTGATAGGACGACGGACGTTGCGATGCTTCTCAGATGCACCTCCACCTCCTTCTAACTCCTCAATGGATAGCTGGGTGGAAGCTGATTCCTCATAAAAGTCTGGCTGTTAGAATCAATTGATCCATCTTTCGGCAGCCTTTAGTCCGATTGCCCATTGTTTGAGAAATATGGGATTGGATATATATGATGCCCTCTAAGTGTAATGATAAATCCCACATCTCTGTCCTCATCCATACATTACTTAATTTGGTAAAGGTTGAGCTAAAAGTTCTTGAATCCACTTCTGCTTTAGAAGCTATACGGAACTAATTTGACCACAGGTATCTTGCACACAATTACTTAATGATAAATCAAAGATTATTAAGATAGGCATAAGATATAGTCACATAATATTACTAGTAAGGGACTAATTTTTATTCTTATTATGATTACAATTCTAGATAAAAAGTTTAGGACGACATTTGTAGATGGATATATAGAAGATAGGGCACTTATTAACAGGAGGAAGAGTGGTCATGAGGGAGAAAATAAAGTAAAAAATAAAGATAATCAAAAGGACATCCCAGTTGTTTGTGGAAATGCCTCAGTGAGAGATCATGTTTACCTAGATTTTTTAAAGACATTCGATTGTCATTATTTAATTAGAAGCTAAACACTGGCAAAATGAGCTACTAACAAGGTCAGAAAAGTTTGGTCATTAGATCATGAATTTTAGGTAATTCTTCAAGGTGTTATTGAATTAAATATGCACAGAAAAATAAGGAACAGTGGTTGCAATATGAGATAATCACCAAATTTCAATGAAATATCTGGAAGATAATTATTTGATACAATTCTTATTTACTATATCCTTATCTTTTATAATTTTTACTGTTATATACTTGACATGATAACTTAGCAGATTTCAGTGCTGTATTGGATGGTCACGGTTGGCTTGAAACATTCCTCTTCTAGCAGCATCCTCCTTCAGGTTAGTCTTTAGCTCTCCTCACTCACACATTCGTTCCATCCCCTTCCCTCAAGAACAATGGGCTTTTTGACCCCTTGGAATAAAAGGATCGAAGGACAAATGTCAAGGAGAGGAGGATCTTCCTTCGTCAATGCTTCGGGAGAATTTCAGTTTTGCTTGGAAGATGCATTAATGATTAACAAACTGCTAAGTTGGTTGGCAAAGAGAGTATCAGATTCCCTGATGATTGATATGGGAACTTCCTGAGATTTCTTTGGTGGCCTAAAATGGTATTCCTGCCTTCTCATCGCCAGAAATCACTTTTCTGGAAAAGCGAGTGGTAGTCCATGGTGGAAATCAATGGGGAGTGTATTTTTTATTTGCATCTCAAGTAATTTACATAGGATTTGGTGCATAGTTTTCAATAAAAGATCAATAAAATGTAGTGAATATACACCTGGAAAGCCAAAATACCATTGAAGAAGAAAATGACAGAATCAGCACACTTTCTGATATCATTGAAAAATGAATATTCAATGAAGTTGGGTTGTAATGTATTTACCTTGTAATACTTATCTATACACGATTTAAATTATATTTATATTACTAACTGACTTAGATTAAACCCAAAAATCACCATTTCCCCCCTTCTCTCATGTTTTTATTATCAAGGTCATTTGAGGATTCGTCCTTTGATTCTAAAGCAAAGATAGTCATTTTTGTGTTGGAAGATTTGGCTTTGAGTCCACCATCTATAAATATAAAATATGTAAAAAAAATTTGTGGTTCGAATTTTTAACGCATTATTTGGGTTCCACATCCTACAAGTCACTCTTTTTGGGTGTTAACTTTGCCAGTCATATATTGATATTTAGACATCTAACTTGTGTGACTTCTTATTCATTGTATACCTTACCTTATTTAAACAATTTTAAAAGTATTTATATTCTCAATTCATTGACATTGACTGGAATTGACACATCACTTTTTTCTGAGCATTGGCTTTACAAATTTGTAGTAATTTTATTTCGTTTCCCAAGTTTTGATAGTTAAATGTTAATTCTCTGTTTATTATATTTTTTAACATTATGGATTTTCTAAAATTTTATTAATATTTTCTCAACAAATTCACATACAATTTAATGGTTGGTCAAGTTTAACATTTTGAGTTGTCCATTGATATTTATCTTATTTGAAACGTTTAAAATTATAAGGAAATCACTTTGATAAAATATAAAATGGTAAAATTAGTATGCAAAACACTAGTGACTGGACATGGTCAACACACCCATCTGAGATGATAGTCTCACCATTTTTTCTAATGGTTTTACTACAAATTTGTCTGGTTGGATTCATTCGGAATAACATTTGTGTAATAATGTTTAAATCGAAGTTATCTGGTTTCCTATAGTTTTTTTTCTCAGTTCTCACCGTTTCATTGTGTAATCTGATATAGTTTGACTGAGTCAACTCCCTAAAAATGTTAGTTTGGACTCATTATCATACTTGAATTTTATAAATCTAGTTAGTTTGAAATATTACGTTTGATTAAAGAATATTGTGTTTGTTATTTCATTGTGAATGAATTATTTCAAAAAATCAACTTGATTTCATTTTCTCAAGTTAACATTTCTTATACTATGCGTGATCCCATCTTGAGTATTAAATTTCCTTCAAAGAATTAATTTTATTTTCAATATAAGACTCTTTCGAATATAAATATAAGGGACTCATAGGTCATAATTAGAATAAATTCCATCAACAAGATGTAATCTGTTTCTCAAGACTTTGGATGATTTTTATAAATGTACCATTAATCATTTTGAATGACAGTTGGGTATATAATAATATAGGTATTCACATGGATCAAATTAGAAAACTATTTCCTCAAAATATTTTCCGTTGTATAGAATTAGTTTTATCTCATAGTATAAGGCATAAGGCATAAATATTCAGGATATAAGGCATAATATAAGGCATAAGGCATAAGGCATATGACCTCATAAGGCATCCTCATCATATAACCAGGAGTCTTAGTATTATTCATACCCATGTCTCTATGTTCCAGAATATTGTATGAACATGAATATTCAGGGTAGATTCAAAAAAGTTCAAAAGATGATGGGACAGGGATAATGGAATGAATGAACTAGAGAGAGAATTTATCAACCTCCCAACATCTCTATCTGTTGGTCTCACTTTTTCATTGTATTTATAAAACACTGTTTATTGTTTCCTAGTTACTGTTTTCCATAGGGGACAATAGGTCCACATATTTTAAACTGATGTCCAAAATGTTTTACAATGATATCTAGATAATTATTTTGAGCACATATTTCAATATCTAATATCTGGAATCAGAATCCAATATTTGGGCCAATTGTGTTGGGTTTTTTGTTTTGGCATTTTCTATGTCTTCACCGCTACAAAATCCATGTCAATGCTGGTTGTGGGTGAATATTTGATATCTGCATAATATCCCATATGTGCAAAAATAATAATTTCATACTGATATTGGATATAGCACACATGATATATAGATGAATACTAGTACGGGGAGAGAGAGAGGGAAAGAGTATGTTGAAGAGAGGGACAGCGGGAGAGAGAGACAAATATAGAGATAGTGCTGTACAGAGAGAGGGAGAGAGTTTGCGGGTGGGCGAATGGGGAGGAAGAGAGACTCGGAGAGTATGTGAAGAAAAGAGACTGAGATAGATAGAAATAAGGTAAAAAGTGATGTATAAATGGAGGGGGAGATGCAAATACATAAAGAAAAAAAATCATAATTAAATTCCAAACAAGGCAGGAAAAATTTGGAATCATATCTGAAATTTATATCTTTTATCTCTAGATCTGATTTCGATGAAAGTATCAATTAGTCATTCAATTTCATTCCTAATTTTTTCATTCATCCTGAAGTTCAGAAATATGAGTAATCCTAAATCTTATCGAGATTGGCACTTTGGTTCATATTTCTTGGCTCAATCATTTTCCTCATAATGTTGGGAAAGGCAGTCATCATTGACAGGGGCGGTGAAATTCATGCACTGAGATGATGGTCATCTAAGGCAACTTCACTTTCATGAAAGAGATAGTCATTGTTGGGACAGTCTACATTTCTCTCCGTCTCTCTCCCCCTTTCTGGATGTGTCTCTCCCTTTTAGCATGCTCTCTCACTCGCTTTCTCTCTATCTCTCGCTTGGTTGATTGTACAGAATGAGATGGACAAGACAGGATGATGATCATCCCATCCTGCGTCCCATCTTTAAGAAGTCCATTAGCATCACCCCATCAGTAGTTTGTCCTAACCTGGAAATTATCGTCCACATCCTGTCCCGTCCAAAAATTATCCTGTCTAGGAATTTATAGTTACGTCCAACGTTCGGGATTAAAATAATAGGTTAGATAATATCTATAAAGGGTTCTAGCCCATACAACCTTGACTGGATTTTGGCCCCCGCATGCCTTCCTCGCCAGTTCTCAGCTCTTGCTCCTACATCAAGGATCCTCTGCTCTAAGCTCTTTATTTGCTATGTTCTCTCACCTGGGATCCTCTGCTGTCAAATCTAGGCTATCAGCTCTTCATTTTCTCTACTCAGGATCCTCATCTCATGTCTCTCAGCTTTGACTTTGCTCTGGTCAATGATCCTCATCTCCCAGATCCCGGCTTGTGGAGTATCTGTTATCTCTTATTTCTTGTGGTTAAGTCTAGCAGTGACTATCTGTTTTCTCTTATTAGCTTTGAGTCTTTACTGCTATGTATCTGGATATTCATTTATCTCATTGGTGATCCAATAAGTCCAGGCAATGTCCCGGATGCTAATGTGCTTTAAGTAGCTTACTCAAAATATATCACACTTTTTATGCACTTCTCTCTCAATACACAGAGAGAAAGATAAAGATAGAAATAAAGATATATAGAAATAGTGATAGAGACAGAGCTACATAGACAGAAGAAGATATAAATAGAGAAAGAGCTAAAGATAGAGAAAGAGATAAAAATAGAGAGAGATAAAGAGAAAGATATAGATATAGAGAAAGAGTTGGAAACAGAGATAAAGATAGAGATAAAGGTAAAGATAGAGATAGAGAAGACAAGGAGATATAAATAGAGATAGAGACAGAGAGAGATGTAGAAATAGAGATAAAGATAGAAATAGAGATAGAGATAGAGATAGAGATAGAGATAGAGATAGAGAAAGAGATAGAGGTAGCGATAGAGACAGAGATAGAGATAGAGACAGAGACAGAGACAGAGATAGATATAGATATAGAGATAGTGATAGAGATAGATATAGAGATAGATACAGATACAGATACAGATAGAGATACAGATACAGATACAGATAGATAAGGAATGAGATATACATAGAGATAAAGATAGAAATAGAGCTAGATATCTGGATAGAGATAGAGATGGAGATAGAGAAAGAATAGAGATATAGATCGGTATAGAGATAGAAACAGAGATCAAGATACAGATGGAGATATAGAAAAGAAAAGCTTGCACCTGATTTTTCAAGGGACAATGTGTGTTTCATTTTTCCGGGGTTTCTTTTTGAGGCATCATTTACATCTAGTTTGTAAATTGCTCGGGGCGGGTATCCAAGAAGTCAAACTAGAGGTATAGATATATTCCAATTGGTGAACCTGATGTCAGTTGCGCAAACCCTTATTTTCTTTCTGATGGGTGATCTTTGTGGGTTTAACAAGGGGTTACACAATGTACAACTAGTTTTGTATCCGTGTGTTAATGGAGCCGTCAGCCCTAGGGTCCTCTTCCCATTTGTATATGTTCCTTTTCTTTCATATTTCCCCTAGAAAAAATACGGGGGAATATTTTATGAGAACATATCCCAGTTTTGTACATTTTGTGTTGCGTAATGGGTTGAAAAATTAACTTGGTGGTGATGTGTCTGTCATAGGGATGTTCCATTTAGCTAATTGCCACATCCATGTGTAATTAGCCCAATCCCCATCAAACAATGAATGTATTCTATCTTTGATGTGTGGATCTTTGCGACATCAAAGCCATTTGGATGTATCATGTGTATTGTACATTTTTATTCAAAGGTAAAGTGTTTTTGAAAAGTCTCCATGTGATAAACTTCAGCAGACGTCACACTTTCACACTTTCATACATCGACAGTCATCTGCTCTGTCACATCCGAACCATCTTGTCCAGGATGTGTCATTTCCTATGTGCCCATGCCAGACAGATCTGAGTGCTCCCCTTGTCTTCTCCAAACATAAAATACCCCTCCCACTAGTGTGACCTGATGGCGAGAAGATCTACCTGATCTTCTTGGAGAGTCGAATAAGTTTAAGAAGAGTTCCATTGCTACATTGACTGTGTGTATACATGTAGAGAAGGGGTACATGAATGACTTGAAGAGGTTCTTCCAAGGATCAAAATGAGAGTGAAACCAGTTCCAAAAAAGGTGATGAGATTGTCTTAAATTTTTTAGTTCAATCTGATTCATTGTTGATGATTCTGCTCAATGGTTGGAATCTCGAATAAATGAGGGGAAAGAGTGAAACATACATTTTACAGTAAGGGTTTTAGTATGAGAATTAACTTTCCCCAGAATTTGATTATTGACAAGGACTTGTCTTTAAAGCATGTTGCACTTGAAGCACCTTTTACGCTCACAATGAGTGGCTGTTGTGCACGCCATAGTCAAGGGGGTTTGGTCAACAAAATTATAAATCAATATTGTCATTAAGACATGACTAATTTCTTATTTATCAAAGATAAAGGCAAATCCTTCGCAGGCATCAATACTTGACTATTCTACAACACAAACCATATCATGAAATTGACAGATCTGTAAGAACATTATTTTGTCATGAGGTAACTACTTCCTCTTTCAATTTCCTTGTGTGACCATCTAGTTAAAATGCTTTTGTATAATTGGCAGTTTCTTTTTCATATTTTCATCTTCCTTATACCCCCCGAAGAACATTTAAAATAAAAAAAATAGAAATATGATCCATTGAATCAAATTGAATAATCACTGGGGTGTGGTCCTGGAACAGTTTGAAAATTACCAAGGAGATATTCGTCGAAACAGACTGCTTTAGTTTGGGCAGAGGGAAAAAAGATGAGTCGACAGAGAGAGAGAGAGAGAGAGAGAGGAGAGAGAAAGAACATCTAACATGGTGTCTGAAGTAAGAATTCTAGTTACCTGGGTTACTGCCCTCATGTGTTCTCCTTCAAAATGTGCTCCGGTTATTCCAATTCTTCCTAAATTTAGATGACTTTCTCTCGACCTGCCACTCGAGAGGCGTAATCAAAGTTAGGAAGAACAGAATCACTCTGCACCATGAAGCAGGAAAGGCACTTACCCCCCCAACAAGCGCATGGCAATCTGTCTTCTATGTATAATGTCGCCAGCTAGATAGATAAGATAGATTTCCCCAGCTCCACCATCAGTCCCCAGAGACGTACTTCTTCTCAGCGTAATACTTTTGCTCACTCTTTCCTTTCTTTTCGTTCCTCTTCTGAACTCACAAGCAGACCAAGATTATTATGGTGATGGTGATGATGAGAATGATGGAGAAGAAGTTGATGATGCTGATGAAGAAGAAGAAAATGAATACTGCGATGAGGAAAAGAAGAAGAATATGATGATTATAATGAAGATGTAGAATAAAAAGATGATGACCTGGATGCAGAAGAAGGAAGATGCTGCTGCTGATGAAGATGCATAATAAGATGATGATGACAGCGATGAAGATGATGATAACAACAAGAACAAGAATAAGAAGACGATGAAGAGGAGGAAGAAGAGGAATAGGGCAATGAGTGTCTATTAAGGAGACGCGGGAACTGACCTTGTATGCTTCTAAGTTCTCTACGATTCTCCAGGCGATTGATCGGCTGGTGGTGTCCCTTGGGCTTTCAATGAACCGAAATATTCCAAGGCCTTTGGGCACGGCGTAAGGGTCTTCTCCGTGCTGAGTTCAGACGAGCACAGAAAAATAAGAAACATATCATGCGATAATTGAAAAAATGGACGGTGAGATGGCTCACGTAGCTCCCTTCTGCAACTGATCCATGGACGACCGCCGATATGTTGAACGTCATAATCTGCAAGGAATAAATGGTGATCAACGAGATTCAGAACACATTATAAATAGAGGGCCTATAAAAAACGATTTTTTTCTAAAACAATTTTTCATGGGAAGTAATTAATCTAACTGGAAGTCCAAAAACAGATTGTCGTCAGCCGGTTCCATAATGGCCTGTTCAAAATATTAGATGAAACTAATTAAATATCCTGGAATACCCACCATGTCTTTGGTTACTTCCCAAGGAGCTCCAATAATTACTTCGTCAACGTATCTGCACGCCAGAACGGAGAGACTACGCTCATGGAGATGCATTATCGGGTATGTACCTTTTTTCTCCCTGTAAATAGAATTCAGAAAAAGGGTTTCAATGGTAGCTGAAGAGGGAATATTACGTAAGAATAATGTCACTTTTACATTCAAAGCCAGAAAACATGAGATAACGTCAATAAGATTTGAACATTTCAATGGTAAACGATACACAAGATTGATGATCAACGCATTGTAAGAATGAAAAAAATCTAGGTAAATAATACTTTTTTTTTTGACAGCGAGAATTTTCAGGAGAAGGGTAATTCTAACACCTCACGGTTTGGTCGGGATGGACACCCACAAGTAAGAAGTCTCCATATTTCCTTGCCATTCTAAGAATCTGGAGATGGAAGGTGAAATAAAAATGGTAAGGTTCAAGAAGGAAAGATATTCCTCAATATTTTTTGACACAAATGAATAAGGCGATTTAAATATTCAAAAAATGATCGATTCAAACAGCACTGGACCTCCACGTGGCCTGCATGGAATAGATCGAAGGCACCATCAATGTATACCACCCGAGCATTTGGTCCGGGAGCCTGTCAGTCACAGTAAACATAAGGATGAGATAAAAAGTAGAAAAAAACGTAAAAAATACATTTTCCCACCCCAACCATTTTGGAAAAACATTACCCCTAGATAAATAAATTAGTTTTTACCTTGCCATTTGAGAATTGCACTATCCGACGAGATGTTGGGAAAAAGTGCGGCGCTTGCTCCCCTTTGGCGTCTGGCCTTCCCACACTATTATTCTTGTGACTGAGATCATCAATGTTCTCCATATTTTTTAGAATTCTATCTGAAAACGAAAAATTACAATAAGCTAAACAAAGTCGAAAAATATTGTGGGGGATAACTATTCATGCATACAGCCAAGCCCAGATATCCTGATCTAACGCATACTACGAAGAACTATTTCCATGAAGATAAACAGGCAAAAAATTCAAGTGAGCATCAAATCATTGGCGTGAAGAAACTTTAAAATGGATGCAACAATGGGTGAGGAAGAAAGACGATCATAGGATAGATCAGTGTGAGAGAAAGGGAGTACCAACAATGTCAGTGCTGGAGACGCCTTCGGTCCTCTTGATCTCCTTGTATCGCCCAGCTCTTTTTGCCAGAGCATACGCGTCAGATCCATCAGGCAAGAGACACGGGTCATCTCCATGAATTATGTAATCGATCTTGTAGTCGTCAAAGAGAACGTTCATAAATTTCTCGTTGATCTCGTAAGGAACATCGGTGATGACCTCATCCACCCACTTTAGGCTGCTGACGAGGAGAACCCTGAAAGATTCCAACGGTACAGTGTTAATTATCATGTGGTGGGAGCCCACTAGACCACGAAATCTGAACAATTCCACGAAAAAAATTAAAAAGAAAAACAAAAAAGAAACGGGCAAGCACACCAAGAATCAAAACCCTATAACTTGCATCAGAAAACAGAGAGATTCGCACAAATTTTACAGTAAGCTTTGGGATAAGACGTTGCGCAACTAGATTAATTCCAGAAATCGATGGTTTCCGGATAGGGTTCTGAGAAAAATGGGACAGATCACCGTTCTGAGAGCCCGCCAAGAAAATATTTCAAAAATAATTCAATCTTTAAAACTCCACAGAAACTGGGCCACAAACATAAAGATTAAAGGTACAAGCGTCGAACAAAGAATCAAACTCTCGTAAATTTCATCCTTAAACAACGAATTCGCACACTGGGTAAAGAAATTCGGGTATAACAACTTCGCCTAACAAGATTAAATCTATTAACCGATCGCTTGGGAAACACGGGACAGATCGCAGCGGACAGATTTCAGATCGCGCAATTGATAACACAAATTCTTGGAAAGAAAAAATGAAAAAAGAAAAAGACTTTCAGATCTACCTCTCGTCCATGGAGAGAACGGGGGGCCCCTTGTTGGCGATGATGTCGCGGTCGCCGACGATGCCGACGACGAGCTCGTCGCCGAGGGCCTTGGCCTGGCGCAGGGCGTTGGCGTGGCCGTAGTGCATGAGATCGAAGCAGCCGTCCATGTAAACGCGGACGGGGCGCTTCCCCTGGCGCCTCTTCTTCTGGGTGAAGACCAAGCCGAGATCCGGCCACAGGTAGGGCAGGTAGGGCAGCCCCACGCCGCTGATCACCGCCGCGGCCGTCAGCCCCATCATGATCGCCGTGATCCCGATCAGCACCCCGTCCCACATCCCCCCTCGCCCGATTTCCATCTCCCCCCACCCCATCTTCTTCCTCCTTCCTTCCGATTTCCTTCCCCCTTCTTCTCCTCTTCTATTCTCTTCTCTTCTCCTCTCCTCTCTTCTTATATATATACTCTCTCTCTCTCTCTCTCTCTCTCTCTCTCTCTCTCTCTCTCTCTCTCTCTCTCCCTCTTTCTCTCTCTTTAGAGGAGAGGGGTGGCGTGCACGTACGCATCGCCACAGACAACGTGTGCCAGATGACGAACGGGACGGTGTCCGTTTCGTCGTCCGTTCTCCCGTTCTTTTAAATCTTTCTTTTCTGTCTTCGTGGTCGGTTGGAAAGCGGTGATTTACCTGCAGTTGGACTGCAGTGCAGGATCGTCCAGGCCGGGGATGAATGACAGGACAGGACAGGACGGGACGAAGATTGTCGTACTCTGTGTCTAAAGTTCAGGATCATCTGGGACGTGGACGATGGACGGGACTGGACAAAGTTTGTCTAAATGGTCCCGTTCAGGGTTCGTCCCGTCCCATTTTTTTCGTCCACGTCCCGTCCCGTCTAAGAAATTCTAGTCCCCTCCAGTGACCTGGGACGAAACAGGGAGTGCGTCAGCGTTAGACTACTCAGAAAGTGACACGTGGCGCAGCACGTGCATCAGGCAGGTGGACCTGTCAGGTGTGTACTATACTCCCACAGGACAAAATAACCGTCCCGTCCCCTGTCCCCCGTCCAAGGCCCCAGGTGGGATGGTTACTTCGTCCGCAGACGGAGCAATCGTCCTGTTCGGCGACGGCGTACGATTCTTTGTCCCGTCAATTGTCCAAAGTCCTGGAGGGGACAATTTTTCATCCACAGACCAAATTTACCGTCCCGTCCGCATCCCTGCACTATACATGTGCCCCAATTTTTAGAGGTTCGTCCCAATTGTCCGGTCGCGAGTTCGTCCCGACCCAAATGTTTTCATCTACGTTCTGTCCCATCCAATATATTCTCGTCATGACCGGCGTCTAGGACGAAGCAGTGTGTATGCCGTCTGTGCATAAGCATCGGGTCACTCAAAATTTGACGAGTGACGCAGCATGTGCATCGGGCAACTAGAGCTCTCAGGCTCCTAATTGGCTCCCAAAAAGGACATAGAGACTGTCCAAGGCCCCTGATGGGATGGTTATTTCCTTCGTGGACAAAAAGATTGTCCCGTCCAGAGATCGGCAGACGATTCTACGTCCCATCATTTGTCCAAACTCGCGTACGGAACGAGTTTTTTGTCCACTGCTGAAATAATCGCCCAGTCCGTGTCCATGCACAATAAGTTGGACTGCAGTTTTTTAGATGAAATTCGCAAAAAAATGCGCAGCAGCACTTCCCGGATTCCCGAGCCGTGTGCAGATGAAAAAAAAACCCATGAAAACGGACTAAATACTTTTTAGCCATCCCTTTAATTCTTCTTATTTGCTTCGTAATATCGCCTAAAAAAGCCTGGCATTCTTGCCAGAGAACTTCTGATTAAAATACTAACTACTCTGATAAAGTTGCTCTTAATCTTTCTGAAAATGAGTATGTCTACTTTTAAGTTTTCCGTCATCCAGCCCGTCATCCGTTGGGTGAGACGGAACGAAACTGTTGTTCCGTCGGCCGTCAGAATCTGTTAGGTGGGGAGATTGACGTGCGTAGCGCTACGCACCGCATGCAAAACCAGTGAGGGACCCAGGAGAAGTCCAGTCGGCTCTGAGAACGTTAGGCTGACGTGGGTTTGACACGTGGACCGGTAATCCTCCGTACGTTGGGAAACGCAGTGGAAGATCCTGGACCGTCAGATCGTCTGTCAGCCCGTACGTTTGACGACAACCGTCGGATACGAAGACGACGGAGCGGACGCGTTTTCGCTGGCGATCCCGACACGGAGATCTGCTGATGTCAGCAAAATCCGGGGCCCACCAAGAATTCTGATATGGCATTAAAATCGGTCGGCGAGAACGGGACTGAAAGTTCGTCCCGTCCCAGGGACAAAAATTCTAAGATAATTAATTGCAAATTATTTATGACATTTATTGAAAGTTTAATAACGTCCTGTCCAGGGCACGTGGCAAAAAATCTCAAATCCCAATTCCTACCGTCCCCTCACGACAGCCACAAACAACCCAAACGCCAAGCACAAGCAGTTAAAATAAACTTATATAGGAAATGTACAACTTAGAGAAGAACTGAAATAAGTTATCTGAAAAATCAGTTCTGTAAGGTTCAGCATGAAAATAATTCCCCATCTCATTTTAGCAGGACAACAAAATGACATCTCGATGTGATACAGCCCTTTCTGTAAGTTTCACTAGTCTAGACACATTAAAAAGCTAATAAGTTGAGCTTTGTAGTATGAAGATATAATTATTAATCATATGATAGTCGAATGTATAATTTCATAACTTGAATTATTTTCTAAATATTTTTGGCCTAAACTGGCACAACCCTTAATGATCTAATGCAGTGTGTTGCCTAAGCGAACATCTCTGGTATCAGCATTCTACACTGGTTTAAACACTAGATGGAAGTAAAATACAAGTGAGAATTAGGAAAAGGCATCTAAAACACCAGCTGAAATCACGAACTATGACCAGACACAGATCTCAATACAACAAACTAAGGAAATAAAACTAAGGAAATACTTAATTTTCCCAACTTTAGACGCAACATCTCAAGTAAACAAAGATACTCACATCTTTTTTACATTTATTAAAGATATTGATATCACTTATTGTGTCTAATTGTATTTTTATGTAATGCATTGAACTCATTTTAATTAGTAATTTCATGGAACCTTAACGATTTAAAGAAGATATCTACTAATGCATTTAGACCACACCGTTATTATTTACCATGTATTTCAGATGGAAGATATCAAGATTATGTGAATAATTGTACATCTTAGCGAAATACAAGAGGCCATAAACCAGTTGAATGGGATTTGGACAGTTATATTTGTTTTGGTTTGATGTTAGAACCAAATCCATTGACTAGCAACAATTACCCCCCCGCCCCCCACCACCCTTAAAAGCTGAACCACACTTCACCCCAAGGTTAGGGGTGAAATATAATCTACCTTGGTCAAAAATAATTTCGATATATTGTGATATAAAACAACAAGCAATTTTGCGATAGATTATGAAATAGTATGCCGGATGATCCCATTTTCAAATCTACCCTTATTTTTTCCTCTAATATCTTCCAAGGTCCGATTAGAATTCATCACAGCCAGCATCCTCATTTGGAATAGCATACTAATTCTTACATTGTTATCATAGTTTTCACAAGTATATCTGCATTAAAATGATATTCTATGCACATTACCACATTTTAAAATGATTAAAAGCATTTTAAGGAGTTTTATTTTTTTGAAGAGTTCCTTGACCTTAGCAAGGCCTACAAACTTTAACTAAACAAGTCTCACTATATGGAATGTTGACATATATTACCCGATAAGAACAACTATTTATTTGACATTAAAAATTCAAATATCATTTTATATTTATGGACCTTTTTAAGGTCCATTGTCTATTTTACATGATAATAATCATTCTAAGTAGTGGGATTGGAATTTATGATGATACTTTATAGGATTTTCCATGATGATACCTTCTAGGATAGGGACCCTTTGGTCTAGTTTCAAAGTATAGTCCATGGAGGGTGTGGATGGGTTGTGTGTGTAAATGCATATATTGGATGTCACGGCTAGGGTCTGGAAATACATAGATGCACATGTGGCATCCTTATAACTCAGACATAGAATACATACGTGCAGTATCGCCGCTGCAGGCCTGGGAATCATGGGGAGTTTGGGTCCACAGCAAGTGGCATACCATCATGTGGGTAGTTGACATGTAAAGGAATTTATAAGGTGCTTAAAGTTGTATTGGAACATAAAACAAATGGTGGATACTTGGACAATGGGTTCTGAATCAAACCTATGGAGGAGGAGGCTTCTGAATGGGAAGAATGACGCTCAAACCTCCGTCTGATGCTTGTCCTAAGATGTGGTTCAATATTTCCTTAACCACATGAAAACATGTATTATCTCCTCTCTGATAAATCTGGAACGATAAATTAAAAATGTATATTTTAAAACTTTGTTGTTGTTCTTGTATATTATGTGATGTCACAATAATCAAAACGACTTCTTATAATAAAAGACAAAGATGATGCAGTGGCCTAGACATTTTCCTGATCTCCCTTTTTTTTGTTACACATATTATGGACGATCAATACTATTTGGTAGCTCCTTACATTTCCAAATCCTTTAGGTGATGTCCTGGGTTCTTCTTTTTGGGTCGGGTTGTGATCTGGGATTCCATTTCTTTGCCCCAATAGTTCATAAAATCGACATTCTCACCTATTCCCTTTAATGCAATAACAAATTAAGGAGTTAAAAACTTTTCTTGTTGAGTTCAAGTGATTGAACTGGTGTCAATCTCAAAAAAATGACAGATAATGAACCTTAAAAAAGAAATACTACCATGTGATGAATGATTAAAATGATTAATACTGAGGTTTATAATTTTAATTGTAACTTATAATTAAATATGTAATTTAAAAATGTAAAATATATAGAATAATACGTGATTTGATTTTGTAAAAACCTTTTACCCAGAGGCCAAGTTATGCACTTCTATGGTTTTTTTTTCTGCATGAATGGATGTTTTCAGAGATGTAGATGGCCACCCAATTTTTTCAAGAAGAGAAAAAATTAACTCAGTATATATATATTTATTATCTAAACACCTCTAATTACATTTTTCTTTCAATCATAATGAAATACTTTGGCTTAATTAGGAATGGGTTAAAATTACCATTAATTTGTAAATATTTTAAATTTAATCGATATGTGTACTTAAAATTACTTATTCTAGATTTTTTATTATGTGAAAATGAAAAAAAATGCAAATGGATATATTATTATATTTGTTAACTTATATGGCTAAGTTATGACGTAAGAGGGGGTGAATGAGGTTCCTTAAATTAATTTACTATAATATAGTTAACCCTGTGAAATACGTTCTACCTATCAAGTGAATGATATAAAGGATAGGGTAGACTCAGTTGTTCATTATATTGATTAGGCTAGTCCTTAATGCTGTTCAGTGTATCCAGCCTGAGGTGATGATGAGCTATAACTATTTTTAGTTAAATGCTACCAAGAATAATACTTGGAAATAAGATGTAAAAATGATACAAAGAATAAAATGTTGGTGAAGCTATGTCATTCTCTACACCCAAAGTCATTCACGGAATGGTGATGCTTGATCCCCTTCAACTTGGCCCCAAAGGGTATTCTTCTTCTCCCCCAAACCCTTCATCTAGTTGAACCCCAAAGTCTACTTGGATACACTTAAATTATCTCCATTTATTTAATCCAACTACTCACATACACACACTGAATTCCAATTGAATATATTTTAAAGTATAGTCAAGAATAAATCGTCAATGAATGTATATCAATAAAAACATATTCAATCTTCACTCAAGTATAATAAGAGGATTCAATATATGTCGCTTCTATACATCTCCTCGTGTATGCAGATTTATGTTTAATATTTCGAAGTATTGCATTTTTCACCATTTGAAGACCAACAAAATTCAGATTCTTCGTTTGATATCTTTTCAGAGTTTTTCAGGATGTTTTCTCCTTATCTCTCATGTATTATTCAGAAAACTGAACCAAAATTAATGTATAAACTTTACAAGGAATCAGGAGAACTTGAATAATGAGCACAATTTGCTTTCATGATGATTCCTTCAATGAATGTGACATAAATCATCCCCCAAGTTTGGTATTTCCTTTTCTCTTCAATTTCTGAATGCTCTCCTAGTTATCCTGCTATTCATTCAATCATACAATATGCATTTATATGAATATTTAAAATGAACATTCTTTCCAATAAAACTTCAAAAAGAATTATCGAAAATCTAAAAGGATGATCTTCACGATAAGGTTGCTTATGGTGTGAATCTTTAGTCACAGTATTATCCTCCCTGTAATTTATTCAATCCTTTTTCAAATGGTAGAATTCTAGAGCCTATGTATTCTTAATTGATGTTCATAAAAACAATATTTTCATTCTAACAAAAAAAATTATAAAATATCTCCAAAAGATTATCCTCCTTGTGAATCATAAAAACCTACACCAAAAAACATTATTTCAAATCATATGGATCAAATATGATGTTAGAAACAAACATGGTGTTGAAAAATTATCAAAAGAGCTTGTAAATTTTTGCACAAGGCCAGATCTGATTCTTGCTCTTTGCAGAGTGATTATCCAAAAGATTATTCTCATTGTAATTAAGTATACATCTTCCTATAGGGGATTAACAAAGGTTGCAATTGTTACAAAGCCAACATCCAAATGCATTTAATATGAGAGATAAAAATAACACAAAATAGTTGAATCGATGTCACATTGGCATAATTAAAACTTTGATTTTCACTTCATAAGTCATAAAAGATAAAAAATAGAGTTAATTCATCCATGAATTAACTTTAAAATATTCCTTAAAATCTTTTTGAGATATCTGTTATCATCTGGTTCAAATATATTTTTTAATCCATCTATATTCAAGCTCTTATAAAATAATACATTAAAATTATATTTAAATATACAAGGAAGGTGTATAAGTCCATATTAACCATCATGTTTCCCTAGCCAAATGGTGTCTGATTAACATAAATATCTGCCTAACAACATAAATCCTGGTTAACAACATGTCATAAATATCTCGAGGAATAGCTGGATATCTGACCTGTCGATTAAATGGTCAACTGTCACAAAATTAATTGTTTACTCTAAAAGCGTGATTTTATTCAAAAGTTAAAACTAATACAGAACATTAAAAATTCATATTGGAGTAAGTATTAATTACATTCGTTTCCCTCAGAAACTTTGTATCATTTTTTTAATGCCTGATATTTATTTCTTAACCAACTTTTTCATGAGCTTAACAAAATCCAACAATGTTTTGAAGGGTTCACCTAGTGCATAAATACTTGATGTAATATTAAAAGAAAGAGAACACTAGAATATGAAATTTATTTGGAACGAATTTACTTTAATCATAATTTAAACTCAGCCAGTACTATGCGAGCTTAATAAAATATAATTGAGAAAAATCCTAATTTATGAATAATTTAATTATAATTTAAGACTTATTATAAACAACATTTATTTTAAAAACTATAATCTTAGAGAAAAATCCTGAGATTCAGTACAAAAAGCAAAGTTTTTCATTTTTTTTGAACTTATTTTTAAAACACTGCCAATTTTATTTTAAATAAAAATTATATTTAGAATTAATTTTTAAGATTACTTTTATTTATTTTATCTATTTATATATTATTATACTATAATGGCTAACATATAAAAGAAGAGCTCTGAAGTTATTATATTCGCAATCATTAATAAAGATTAACCTTAACAGCGTTATCACCATCATGATTAAAAAAAATCCATTAAACTTCGATATAAAATATCATTATGTTATATTTCAGATATATTACATAAAGTTTTAGGAACTGAAAATTTTAAAAACGTATTTGATGTTACTTTACTAAAAAATTTTCATTCATTTTTTATTTATAACCTCGATAAAAATGCTATATTTCACTGATATTATAGGAATCCTTTAAGTAATTTCAAAATAATGCATAATTTTACTCATTTCAAAAATATGTTATTACATTACATCAATTGCCATATGATCAATTATCATTCATTCAGGATAGTGGGAACTATGAACATTTATTTGTTTAAGTTTTTCTCTATATTCCATAAAAGACCATGAACCACATAATTTTGTCTAAATCCTGCACACATTTTGATATAAATTTATGTAAAAAATTACTGCTTCCACATATCTTCACAACCACTTTACCAAGACTCATTTAAAAGAATATGTACATTGTTCTGTCGGTTACATCTGTAGGAGGTATCAGTGGTTCACATTGTTCCTCTTCTGTTAAGTTTTAATTATCCATGAATTTATAAAAAAAATAGGTATTTAATCTGAATAATGAACATTAAACCATTGAATGCAAATCTAAAATATTGATTAATTTTTTCAGTAAGGGTTCAATTACAAGTCCAAAGAAAATATTAAAACGTTTTTAACAGATTTTGAACTATCTCAAAAAAAAAGACAAGTTATATATCCAACATTATATGGTTTATTTATTCAGTCCCTAGAATCTACATGAACTATGAAGATATGAGTTCTTTTGGTAACGTTCATGGCCTGCACGAGGTATGAATTGAATGTGTGTATAAGTATCAACTAATTTTATCAGCAAACCACAAAGTCAACAACCACAGAGTGATTGATTTTGAGTAAAATTAGTAAGAATTTTGTTGGAAAAATAATGGATTAAATTGAAATCAGTTATAGTCCATGTATACTTTTGAGATTTTTTAATTTTATGAAAATTAAAAAATTTTAAAAATATGTAAATGATTTTATTTGATAGAAAATAGGCATAATTAGCTGATGAATTTTGTCGCATAATCACTCACACTAAAAATATTATAAAGAGAATTTGTGATTTGATGTATCTGTTGCCATCATAAGGTGTTTTCATAAAGAAGAAACTATTAGTCAATTTTTAGATCATGGACTGAACAGCTTACGAAAAATACAAAGATAGAAATAACCTGAAAATGGAAATCAATATTCAACACTAGGAAAAAGTCACTGATGTGTGTTTCGGATATGTGTGAAAACAAAATAAAATCAGTAAATGGAAAAGCAAACTATTATATTTTTCCTTGATTTTATCTTTTTAATAAAATATAAAATTCAGAGTAAATTCTAAGGAATCTCAAACTGCATAAGAATGGAGTGGGATAATTTTTTTGGAATAGTTTTCTTTATTAGTTTCAAAATACACTGTATCAATAACACTTTTACTTGGTGTGGGGAAGAAGAGCGTGTGTATATATATATATGCTCGTATTCATCCCTCTCTCTCTTTACTTATCTCTGACTACCATTTTTTAGTCTGTATCTCTAGAAGACCTTAGTTTTATGATATCTCACTTTATTCTAATATAGGGACAAAAAGAATGATAACAGGTTTATGAGAACCCCCTCATATCATAGGGTGTAAAGTACAGGTTTATGAGAACAAACCAGGCCATAGGACAATGATTTTAAACATAGATGAATTTTAAGAGGTAAATTTGTAAATAAATAAAAATATGAAAATTAACAAAAAAAAACGAAAAAATGACAAAAATTTAGAAAAATCGAAAAATAAAAATATTAAAATTTTTCATAAGAGTTTAAATTATAAAAGTTAATATTATAATTAAAATATATTATAAAAGTTAAAATTCTAAGACAAATAGAAGACCTTATAACATGTTTTTAATACATATGTCCTAGTTTTATGATATCTCATTGTTGTCCACCATATAAAGATGATGATAAAATGATGAAAGACGTGATGGACATATGAGGTGGGATGGATGACATTGTGATATCTCATCATATGCCCAGTCATCATTTCGTTTGTCTGCCAATCATTGTTCCAAGTTTCATTGTTCAAGAAAAATGAAGTGATTTCAACACAGACCAATATAAATAAATGAGATATAAAACTAACTTAACCTAAGGAAAGCACTTTGTGGCATGAAAGTAATTAGGACAGATCAAGAGGTGTTTTTGAAAATGAAAATCACTTTTACTCGTATAAATATGAAAATTTTGCTTCCAGTTTCTCCCACTGTTATGTTCATTACACAGTTAGAGATTATAATTTATTTAAATAAAATAAGATTAGAAATATATTAGTTTAGGTGTTACCTATTTCTTTAAACGCATATATGGTCAGAAAATATTTTGCTGATTGAATCGGTATGACTTTTAAACTTCCAGAAAGCTACGGGTTCTTGAATAAAGTGAAGTCGATATTTTTCAAATGAAATGATAAATTGGATATTATAAGAGGTTAACATGATTTAGACTATCTGGCTAATCTGGATTTGGGCAAACTCCATAGATAACATGCCTGGTGCATGATTAGGTGGTAGTGAGTTTTTAGTATTTGTGTTTTGGACCAATATCTGCAGAAACATGTCTGTACGGCTTAATGAAAAGAACCGGAAGTTGAATTGGTTCTTTCTTTCTTTCTACCAAATACACAACTACACGTTCTTCAAAGACATTATATGCATCTTCTATCCATAAAATGTGAAATGTTGCAAGTCACATAAAATCTTTAAAACTGGCAGTGCACGTATACGTAATATTTGGATGGTAACATGATTTAATCTTATCACGTAGTTAAAAACAAATGATAAATCTATTGAAACCCAAATGTATGGCGTCTCACTTTAGCATCCAAACAATTCTATGAGGCAAAACATCAGGCTGAATCTCTCGATCAACACAATGAGATATTCACTTTTCTATGCTTCAAAACTAAAAAAAAAAATACAATGTTACATCTGTATCGAAGCAAACAGTTCACTAGCCTTCTAATGCTGCGATAAAAGCTGAAATAAAATGAGTTATTTAGCCATATTATGATATCGTATAAGCAAAGCTAACTGATTCAATCACAACGTCGGGGCTAGCACAAATAAATACCATATTGCTGTAACACACTGAATAATAAGTCACAAGTTTTCCCACGTTATGCTATATTTAGGCACAGCATTACAACTCTGCAATTTACAAAGTTTGACAGTGGCGGACTTGACGAGTCAGACATGATCATAGGACCAGGAGGAATGTATATTGGATAATCGTACTACTCTTACACTTAATTATTTGAACTTCTCAAGAAGTTGAACGAACCACTTCTCACTACAGTCTCATGCCTGCATATACTTAAAATTTGGTAAAGCATGAGAGAAAAAACTACCTCAATAATCCCTCCATCTCTCTCCGACAGAGTGGACTGTCTTCATTGGCCAGCTAATGAGGTTCACGAGAACACAAACATAGACTTGTCGGATGACACCATCCTCTTCGCAGCTGCTGTACCGACTATACGCTCCAGCTGAAAAAACAGATATATCAGCCAAAAACTACTCGATTTTCTCCTCAATTTTGTATCAGGCTTAAATTATATGAACTTTCTTTTTGTGTTCATTCTTTTTTAATGTAAATATGGATGTTCAAAGTGCTCGCTTACTGTTAAAAGCAAGGCCTTTCCTATACTTTCACATGAAGGATCATATCCCTATAAAAAGGGTAAGGAATCTTGTAAGAACTTAAGTGAGCTTATTACAAAGCATGTTGGACATTGAGTCTTGGATGCCTATATAAGGTCACGACTTAGAATACAAGGAAAAGGGAATTAAGTTATCAGGAGATCCTCTTTATGGCTCACAGTATCCAACCTGGGCTGTATGCCTTTGTATAAAGATGCTAATTTGGGCTCCATAATATCTTCATCGCTACCTCTCTCATCTGATTCGGTTTCACGGAAATCCCCAATCATAGACTATATCAGAACCTTAAATATGATTGAGTTAGGTTTATTTTTCATAAACTGCTCGACTCATGTGACAGAGTGGTTCATCCTGCCTCCCAGCTCTCTTCTCTCCCTAGCTCTAGCTCTCTTTCTATCTCTCTCCCCTCTCTCATTTCCGTTCCATCTGTCTCTCTCAATTCCTACCTACTAAGGAGCTCAACACTTACCCTCAGAAAATCAAAGCGTGAGAATAGAACAGTGCATGCTGCACTCTTGGCCTCTCCGAGCATGTTCAACATCTGGGTCACACAAGACAGCGAGATATGCATTAAAAACAGTGTACACATAGATAGAGAGAGAGAGGAGAGTATACCTCAGGGTAGAAGTCTTTCCTCTCAGGCAGAGAATACATGTATAAATGCTCGATCCCACGAATCTATATAGCCAGAGTTACAAAACCACGATTCCAGAGTTATAAATAATAAGCCTGCCATAATTCCGAATAAAAATTCTGAAATTTGAGAAAATACGAACCTTGTATCTGTGATAGAAATGCGCTCGCTCAGTGTAGAGCATGATTTTGCGAGTCCCTTGGAAGAACCACACTCTTGCACGTGATATATCGCTCTGCTTTGTATACCTAAAATTCATAGACCGAAAGTTGGGCAAACAGAATTCAGAGATGAGCAAAACAAAAAAAAGTTCCACTTCAAGAAGCTCTTGGCTAATGCTACAAAGTATCCAAATTTTTTAAAAGGTGTCAGACTTACTCCCCAAGTAAACAGAAAGATGCATTCTGGGATTTCAGAAAGTTCCGCACCCTCACAAAGTCCAGATAAGAACTTATGAAGAGCATAATGCCACCCTGGGTGGAGCATTTTTTTCTATAGTTAGGTAAAAAGAACGTGGATAAGGAACTCTTAAACAATGTGTCGATCTTTAATCAAAGGGTAAAAAAACCTGAATTGAATCCTTTATCTTTGGGTACACCTGCAAGAAGAAAGGAACAGCGCGATTTTAATGCATGACATAACTCAAAGTTTAACTTATTTAACACCGTCACAGCAGAAGTGATATCGAGAGAAAGTAGGGAAAGGAACAAAGAGATTTTTACGGACCTTCTTTACAAAATAATCAAATCGTGCATCATCAATCCCTTCAATAGAACTTGCATTGAAACGCTCACACACCTAGAATTTGATACAACAGGGCCAAAGAAATGTGAAAGCCATAGATATACAAAAAAAGGACCTAAAATAAAATGAGGTCAGGGAAGTAAATAATGGCAGAAAAACAAAAAGAATAAGGCTAAAGAAATAGTTTACACTATCTTGAGCAAAGAAGGTAGAATATGATCCAAGAGGCATGTCGAAATAACATTTCGGTTATTATTTTATTAAATGCAGCAAAGCGGTAAGTACAACTATTCTGGTTCTAGTTCAAACTGAAGAAGGAAGGGTCTTTATACCTGTTTGATTGGAAGCGGTATTTTTGAAAGCACTCCCTTCTGATGACACACCGTCTTGACCTGAGAAAACGATGTCAACTAAGCCGCACGTGACAAAGAACTATATGCAGGGGAAATAATACCTTGCCCGCATAATTTAAGCAATGATGATTAAACAGCGAATTCATATCTGTGAATAGATGATATAACAACATTAGTTATCATAAAACATTGAGTCACTTCAAAAATCAAAATTCATTATCCATACATTCATCCCCAAGAAAAGAATGAGGCAACTCTAGGCATGTAAACAGATGAATTATGTAATGGCATAAGCTTAGAACAATCAAATATTTTGCAAAGTATTTCATTTCAATGCCCTATTGAATGGTATTGTTCAAGAAATATTCAAGTTAATAAATTACTGGGACGATATTTAGAATAGGAATAGAAAGTTGAAACTGTTGTCATTAGAATAGAAAGTCTTCGTATCAATTATTGTCAGCCTGGCCCGTCCCTTATTTTAATTTTATAAGGCTTATAACAATTCACAGGGTCGTTATAAGGCCTTATGGGAATTCGTCTAACTAATGGGCTCATAATCCCATGGCCCATCTAACTACATAAAATCGAGGCACCCTTTGTTTTGAAATCAAGTTTGTCTTTTGCCTGATCATGGCTATAGTCATGGGAGAAAAGGGAGGCGATGCCTGGAGGCAAATTTATAGAGTATATATGCCGTGTACAACAAAAGGAAGGTAACAAAGGAGAAAAATGATATTAAAAGGTTATGGCCATGCGTTCAAATTCTTCTATTCAAATAGATAGAATCACTACAAGGGTGCCAAACGATATCTATCACATAAAATAATTATTTTAATCTCTCACCCAGAAACTACGAGAAACATTAAAGAATGTCAAGATCAGCTTACCAGGGTTAAGAAAGTAGCTCAACAGTATAGTTTGCCGATAAAAACGCGCCTGCCCTTCTGTATACCTAATTGAATAAAAAGATAATCCTTCTTAATCATTTGCACGTGGACAAAGTAGGTAGGGTACTAGCCAATGGTACCAATGAAACAACAGAGAAAAAATAAAAAAAGAATCATCAGACATTATGTCTAAGATTTCTGTTTTGAAGAAATCAACATACCAATTTCTCACACGCATGACGTCTGTCCTATGTTGTTTAGACGGTAAATGATTGAGCTGCTCGACTACAGTCATCAAATGGTCCCAATTCTGCACGTCATAATCAAACGCACTCAAGAAATCCCAATCATGCGGTAAATGCGAACTGGCTAAACAAAAGGTTATGACTAACCTGCATGGAAATCACATCAGCATGATCGATTATCAATATCTGCATTATCAATCAAATTCATAAGCATGAAGTAGATTTCTAAGCAATCAGTCTTGTTTATTGTAAAACTACGAGTGAAACTAGTCGCCTACAATAGAGAGTCATACCTCTATTGAAGATAGATAGTCGACGTCCTTCTCTTTATCACTAGTTGTTTCTGCAATTTTCTGAAAAGACGAACATATTTGACTATTATTGTTCACGGAAAAGCAGAGAAAGGCGATAGTTTAGTGAGCATTAAGCTGAAAAGTAATACTTGAAAAGTCACAACATTCGACAATAAACCTAGAATTCAGAAAAATTATTTCAAAGCCAAAGCTTTGCCTACATGAGTAATAAAAACTGTTACCCGATTTACAGCCCCAGAAAACAATACTCTTCGTTCTGTGGATGTAGTAGCACATATAAATGTATGAAAGTAAAATTATAGGAATATAGTAGATTTGAAATGGACCTCCACAATTATAGGGTACTTGATCTTATCGTGTCGTGATGCTGGTTACTTGATCTCATTGTGTCTTGATGCTGGTAACTGCTGCTCCTTTTCATCCATCCTATACGTCATGCCTTTCTTTAAAGCCATTCTTCTATGAGATGAATAACTTCAGATGAATTTGTCAGGATCCCTTCTGGAACCTGCAATCTCCCTCTCTCACTCCTGGCGGCTAGGGTTTGGAAGAAGAGGAAGACGAAAAGCCTCATCTCATTAACTTGCAGGATCTGTATAAATACAGATCCAGTAACAGTTACATTCGTAATGGGCCAGGCTCAATAATGAGAGAAACAGGAAATTGTAAGAAATAGAAAGAGAGAAATAGGTAATTCGAAATAGAGAAATAGGGAAATAGGGCATCGGCTAACCCCCCCCCCCCCCCCCGCAAGTTGGGTATGTATGTTAGTCATGCCCAGCTTGGTGGCTAGCCTGTGTACTCCCGGGCCAGGTAGTCCCTTAGTAAAGATGTCTGCTACTTGATCAGCAGATCCAACATAGTCAATAGTAACAATACCAGCTTCAATCTTCTCCTTTATAAAATGTCAATCAATCTCAATATGTTTGGTCTTCTCATGTTGAACAGGGTTGTTAACAATGGCAATTGCTGACTTATTATCACAATACACTTTAATTGGGTCTTCTTCCTTTATTCGTAGCTCTGTCAAGATGCACTTAATCCACAGTCCTTCACATATGCCCTGGGCAAGTGCTCGGAGTTCTGACTCTGCGCTCGATCTCGCAACAACCTGTTGTTTCTCACTCCTCCATGTTACCAAACTTCCCCCAATCACTGACCCTGCAAAATCTGCATCTGTATAGATATTTACTGATATATTACCAGTCCGTTGGAATAGAAGTCCTTGCCCGACTGTCCTCTTCAGGTATGCCAAGACTCGATGAGTTGCCTGCAGGTGAATCTCTCTTGGATCATTCATATGCTGACTCAATACTCCCACAGCAAAGGCAATATCCGGGCATGTGTGATTGAGATAAATCATCTTCCCAATAAGTCTTTGATAAGCTTCTCGATTAACGGGTGCACTGTCCTCTCCTTTTCCAAGTTTCACATTGGGGTCAATGGGATTAGTTGCTGGTTTGCAGGCAGTCTTGCCTGTTTCCTTCAACAAGTCGAGTATGTACTTGTGTTGTGAAAGGCAGATACCTTCCTTGGAGTGAGCCACTTCTATTCCCAGGAAATAACGTAGGGTCCCAAGTGATTTAATTGCAAATTCCTGAGATAGACATCGACCCAGTCTTCTAGTCTCTTCTATGTCACTGCCAGTGACTATGATATCAACCTTGTAAACTTCCCAAACCAAGCTCGAGGTGACTGTTTTAGTCCATATAGAGCCTTCTTCAGTTTACACACCATTTGTCCATCAGTAGACAGATTATATCCAGGTGGAGGGGACATATACACCTCTTCATCAAGTTCACCATGCAGGAATGCATTCTTCACATCATACTGAAATATTCCCCAGCTGAAAGGAGCTGCCAGTGCAATAAGTATCCTGACTGTATTCAATTTTGCCACTGGTGCAAATGTATCAAAATAGTCTATCCCATATGACTGAGTAAAGCCTTTTGCCACCAGCCGAGCCTTATACCTCTCCAATGTTCCATCAGAGTTGTATTTTGGTGAATACACCCATTTGCATCCCACAACTTTCTTTCCCGCAGGTAAATGTACTAGATCCCATGTGTGGTTGTCTCCCAAGGCCTGCATTTCGAGGTCCATTGCTGCTTTCTATTCTGGCATAGACAAGGCCTCCTCTACAGATCGTGGGATCACCACATCCACCAGGTTACTCAGGAAAGTCTGGTACTGAGGTGACAATCTGTTATAGGCCAAGTAATTGGACATTGGGTAAATAGTCTTCTTGGTACAGCTTCTTACACCCTTTCGAAAGGCTATAGGCCAATAATATTGATCTGCTGGAGTTGTTTGGTCACTTGATTTCTCAGGCTCAGGTTGTGGATTATAGTTACCTTCTTCAACTTTTCTGACGCCATCGTCCACTGATATAATCTCAACAGGTTCAATCTGGCCAATATCAGCTTTGGTTTCTGACGAGCTTGGTTTCTCAGATGTACTTGTTCCTGACTGGGGGCTCTCTGCTTCAACACTTGAGGGCATCCATTCTAACCATGTACTGTCACTTCCTGATGGCTTCGGTTTGCTCTTGTGGAAATATGACTGCATCTCCGCTGAAATAAAGAATTTACCAGTTGTGGGATGAAAACATTTGTACCCCTTCTGAGAGAATGAGTAGCCAACCATAGCTCATTTAATGGCCCTTGGGTCAAATTTTCCTCGCCCTTGATTGTGGACATGAACAGATGCCACCGACCCAAAGACTCTGGGCTTGAGTCCCGTCTTCAGATCAACCTGCTTGAACATCCCTGAAAGAAGTTCCAGTGGACTTCGATAAAGAAGCCCTTTTGAAGGGGTCTGGTTTATCAGGTGGACTGAGGTGAGAACAGATTCTCCCCACAGACTCTTGGGAACATGATTATGAAGCAATAATGTTCTTGCCATTCCCACAAATATGGCCTATACGTCTCTCTGCTAGACCATTCTGCTGGGGGGTGTTAACACAGGAGGATTCATGAATGATCCCATTCTGTTGAAAATACTGGGACAAAAACATGTTAAAGTAATCGCGTGCATTATCAGATCTGAATCTTTTCACAGTGACCCCAAATTGATTCTTTATCATTTCCATAAAGACTTTAACAGTCTGACCAACTTCCATCTTGGACTTGAGCAAATACACCCGAGTAAATCTTGTGGCATTGTCCACAAATATAAGAAACCACCGGTGACCAGATATACTTGTTGTTGGGCTCGGACCCCATATATCACTATGAATGCGATAAAGTGGGGTACCACTCCTTCTCCCAATATGATTGAATGAAATTCTTTTATGTTTTGCCAGTTGACAGACATCGCAAGATAATTGTTCAACCTTAACATCCTTAAATAGAGAAGGAAACCAGGTCTTTAACAAGCCAAAAGAAGGATGGCCAAAACAGGAATGATAAAGCAAGATTTAAGCAGCTTCATGTGCTCTCTCCCTTCCATTCCGGACAGACTGCAGAGTGGAGAACACGTTGTTCCTTCTTCTTCAAAAAACAGCAATCCATCCTTAGCCTTAACACGTCCAGTCTTCTGGCCCACCACCTTATCATAGAAACAACATTCATCATTGTCAAGTATAAATCTGTAAGGAAGCTCTTTAACTAAACGCTGAGGTGAAATTAAGTGCGCCTTCAGCAGTGGAACATGTAATACATTCCTCAACCTTCCTAGAGGATGAACCTCTAGATCACCAATACCTGTAACCTGCAATGCTTCTCCTCCAGCTGTTAACACCCTCCTTTAACCATCAATAGGTCTATAGTTAAGAAATTTAGAAACATCGGGGGCCATATGATCTGTTGCCCCACAGTCAATGACCCATAATGTCCTTCTTGACTTAGAAAAAATATGTGCATCACCAAAGTAGGCCTTAGCCTCACCTGAGTGGACGAGTGACGTGGAGCCCAACATGCTCTTCGGTTTTTCAAAATCCTCCTCCAACTTCTCCAGCTCGCACAGCTGGCCTGAAGAAGTAGGCTTCACACACTCGACTGCTGAAGATTTTTGGGGTTCAGTTTGTGAATGAGCGGTTGTATAAGCCTTCCCTTGTTGAGTTGGTTTCCCATGCAGCTTCCAGCACATGTCTTGAGTATGTCGCCAGCGCTTGCAGTAGGTGCAGAATAGATAATCCTTCTCATCTCCTTTCTTCACACGTCCCTGCTGATTTTTGAATTGGTTACCCTGCTGGTTGGAGTTGCTGTTTTTAGTCTCTGATACATTAGGGCGTGGAAGAACTCCATCTTTTTTCTTAGTCAAGAAGGCTGTAGCCTCTAACTTTCCAGGCTCCACCAGCTGCTGTAGCCTCATCTCTTCATCTAGAACGATACTGATTGCCTCTTCAAGATTTGGAACTCTCTCTCTGTGCAAGATCTGGCTCCTCAATGCCTCATACTCCATGTTGAGGCCCATGAGAAACTTGTAGAGATGATCCTTCATCACATACTGCCATTCTGGTGACTCAGAATTCAGAATTGGCCTGTAGTGGTCGATCTCCCGCCAAAGGGCCATTAATTCAGTTGAATATTCGTCCACGGACCGCTCTCCCTGCACCAAGTTAGTAGCACGAGTAACTCTCTAGGTCAGACTCCCAATCCATATAATCCTTCAGATTCCACGTACCCTTGTAGATGGGAACCTTGATTCAAATGCTCCTCTGAATCATGGCTTAGTGAGCTTGTCGTCTACTGTATTTATCAACATCGTCATAGTGTCGATGGGCTGGTTGATGTCGTTGGACGTCCTGGGGCTCATAAGGGTCTTGTGGCTCTAGTGTTGGTGCTGGAGCAGGGACCCGAGGAGCTAGATAGTAATTCGGTGGTACATGTGATCTAGGCAGCATGTCTAGGGCTCTCGGCGCGGCGACACCAGATGGGTATACTGGCCAAAATGGCTAGGGGGCGTGTGATGGGGGACCATCCAGCTTTGAAGATCCTATCGAACCAGTTCATCCTGCGAGGGGTCAGGAGCGAGACCTAGCATTCAGAGTACCCGGCCTTGTCAATGGGCCATAAAGGTTTGACATTATCTTTCCTTGCATTTTCCTTGTTTAGTAGGCCATGTATGTTACCCGCATATCTGTTTGTTTTTTATTGTTTGCATTTGTTTAGACCAACGTACAGGCCTCCATATCTGCGCGAGTGTTAGCGCATGTGTGGGCGTGTCAATTTGTCTCTCCTTCCTATTAGGGGGCCCTAATCACTTTTAATTGGGTCTTCTCCCCTTTATTTCTGAGGTGCAAGGCCCATATTTGCCCCTATAAAAGGTGGGGCCAGCCCATAGGGAGAGAGGAGAGAAGAGAGATTAAAGAAAATGTGATTTTTCCTTATTTTTTAGTTTTCTTATAGTTTTCATCTCATTTCTGAAAATGCCACTCTGAAAATAGAGAGAGAAAAAAAACCCTAGAGTTCGCCGAAAACCGCCGCCGCCGCCGTCTTCGGTGGAACCTTACCACCACTTCTGCCATCCTTCCTGGCCGTGACCACCCTCTCCGTAGTGCGCAACCGCCGCAGCCTTCCGCCCATTAGCCACGGGCACAGTCACGGCCGCCTGGCCACAAACCACGGCCGTAGCCACCGGTCACAACCGCGGCGGCCGCTGCCGGCCACATCCCTGGCCGCAACAGCGGCTGCCGCCACGGCCTTCTGGCCACCCTAGTGAGGTGGTCAAGGAGACCCAGTCCATCAAGAATCAACTCGACATACTGACTCCAGCGAAGTAGGTTTAAGCCATCATACTTCACCGACTCAGGAACTTTGGGAAAAGTAAACTGTGGAGCTCTCTCATGGTCTTGAAGAGACACCATCTTTCCTGATGAAGCTTGGCTTACTCCAGACCTTGTCGTCATATCCACATTGGCCATGGCCAGGCGCTCCTTGCTCCAGGCAGGCAGAAATCACAGCTGGAGAACACAGCAGAATGCCCCGGATTAGGGCTCTGATACCATGTCAGGATCCCTTCTGGAACCTGTAATCTCCCTCTCTCACTCCTGGCGGCTAGGGTTTGGAAGAAGAGGAAGGCGAAAAGCCTCATCTCATTAACTTGCAGGATCTGCATAAATACAGATCCAGTAACAGTTACATTAGTAATGGGCCAGGCCCAATAATGAGAGAAACAGGAAATTGTAAGAAATAGAAAGAGAGAAATAGGAAATTCGAAATAGAGAAATAGGGAAATAGGAAATAGGGCATCGGCTAACAGAATTACAAGCATAGACACTGATAGTGTTTGTCATCACGGGGAACATAGATGAAAGGATGAAATGGAGTTGTCATCCTCTCCATCACACTTCCTTAACAGGATGACGATGGTGATGATGATATTGTCAACGCCATCATCTCTCTTCGGCAGGTAAGATGACAATGGAGATGGCCATTTTGTTTTGTCATTACCCCTTATCACTATCCTTTTACTAATTAACCTCACTCGGATGACAAGAGACAATGAGAAAAATGTCATCGTCATTCTTCTGCAACGATGATGATGAAAAAATCATCATAATCGCTTATGATGCCAATGTTGACTAAGGCGATGAGGATGATGGTTCTTAGGTGACGATAATGATTTTTGTCATCATCGTCTAACACAGTAGATATGAGAAAAATGCCAAGACCCTGGATCTGATACCAATAATAGGGGCCTTATTCCTATGGGAAGAGGGAAGGGAAACTCAACTTGGATTTTTCGCGCCTAATCAATGTTATTCATCCTTGATATTAGATTTTCAGGTCAGGAGGAGAGAATGTCAACGCAGAGAGAGGCATCAGTTGCCGCCAACAGCAATGACCAGCAGAGTGATAAAGGTTTCCATGGGAAACAAGATTTTATTGAACTTGATGAAGCAGAAACCCTACATTATATAGGGGGGGTTGCTTATGTGCCACATGTTAAGGCCCTATTAGCCATCAAGAGGAAGGACCCTATGTGCCTTACAAAACGGGCCATAGGGATTACAAATGGGAAGGTTATAAGATGTTGGATTGGTTATAAAATGTGTTTATGGGGCCACATCACATAGTACTAGATATCTATCAGTCTTCCAGGCCAACTGAAATCCACCACAAAAAGGATAGACCATATACTTGATGTTTATCTAATTCTTTCAATTCAGACGATCAGATGCAACTCCGAACAATGTAGCTGTCACTTTCTGTTAGAAGTAGGTTTATCATTGTAATTTTTCTCAAGTACATACCCTTGTATAAAGGTAGGAAAACCTCTAGTAATTTGATTTTTGGTTTCAACTTCAAGGACAGCTCAGCTCCCAGGGCAGTAGGGCTCCTCTCACTGCCCTGATCTATGCCTTGTTCTTTCTCTCCTAGCTTTCTTCTACATTTCTCCTTTATCTCACTTCTGAAGTTCAACACTTAAAACAATAAGTTAATCCTCGTTATGAGAAAAATTAAACAACACAAATGTGTGCCATAGTTCTACAACATTGAAATAACATCACAAACCATCAGAAGCAAAAGAGAAAAGGTCATGGGAATGGTTAGGCATCCTGTGACGAATGTCATCTACTAGAATGACAAAAGAAAAAATTAGATTTAATGATAACTAAAAAAATTACACAAAACAAAATTGATGCTAATTACATACGCTAGTAACTTCACATTCTCAACCAAAAACAAAAAAAGGATGAGAACCTCAAGCATGTTAGAACTAACCTTACTCAGTCCTAGTGGAGATGCAACAATTATATCGCACGAGTAGAAATCACCATACAACCTGATGCTTTTCCTGCAGATAGGGTAGAGCATTAGTCATGATCACTGGATAGATTTTAAAAATTGACAATTACCCAGGGAAGAAAGGTTAAGCTCCTCGAGGGTCACATAAACAAAATGTTGCAAGTGGAAATACCCAGGAGAAGGTCCCATAATTTTCATAAATCGAAACGTTTATTTTTTTCCTTCTATTGAGGAGAGTAGTTTGATTTTAGTGAAGCTTTGTACATGTTAGTGATATATTCCTATATCGGGCTAATGGGCCCTGTTCTATAAGCCCATTAGCCCTTTATCTCTCTTCTCTCACTTAGGGTATATATATATACCCTCTTCTTGTAACATCTTTGGTACATTAATCTATTTTCCTTCTCACTCCATCTCTCTTGATCCACTTCCCCCTCCTAGGGTTAACATGGTATCAGAGCCAATGGCTCTCTAAGGAGTGAGATCCCTCTACCGGACGAACATTCCCCGCGCAGACTATCTTCGTCACAAGGAACTTCGTCTCCATTCTCTTGCGGAACTTCCCCTTCCGCTTCCGCAATTTCTTCTTCATTCCAGTCATTTTTTCGGTTTAAAATCGTTCCTCTTCCGATTTTCATCCTCAAAATCTTCCATACCGTCTTCCTCCTTCGATTTCCGGCGTCTGACGGCCGTTCCGGAGCCCGCAGCCGAAGCAGCCGCAGCAAGCGCCGAACCGTCATCCCGGCGCGTCATCCCGAGTCGATCCGTCAACCGATCCCGTCCGAACCGTCATCCGATCCCGTCCGACCCGTCATTCGATCCGATCCGATCGATCACCGTCCGAACCGTCAACCGACCCGTCCGAACCGTCATCCGGACGATTTTTCCGTCATCCTCTTCATCTGTGCGTCATCCCGAGACTGTTTTCGTCATCCATTCCGTCATCCGCCCCCTGGACGGCCCCATTACGTCCTCCAGGCCCTGTTCTGGCCGTCTGCCTCTCCGACGCCGGTCGCCCCTCTAACCGGTTGCCGTCCCGCACCCAAAACTTGACATCATGCCGTTCAAGATGCCGATTTCCTCGAGAAGCCTCTCTCCTACAAAATTGTGAGTCCCCTCCCAGCGGTCCCGAATCTACTCTTCTTGGGCCCGATCTACTGGAATGGACCCGCTACGTCCAAACCACCCTGGAATCACGTTTCCTGTTCAAGCACTGCACCGAGGCTCCGCTCCAACCGACGCATGTCCACTACGCCACGTGGAATGCGGAAGAGAAGTTTGTCCTGGGGTGGCTCTACACGCATACGCTGTCCCATGATTTTCGGCAGCGTTTTCCTTACCCGACGACGGTGAAGGGGTTCTGGGATCAAGCGAAGACGTACTGTGGTCGAGACAACGACTACTGGCGACTGTTTGCGTTAGTGGGACAGGCGTACAACCTTCGTCAAGGCACAATGAGCATCTCCGATTATGCCTTAGCCCACAAGAAATTGTGGGACGAAGTGGATCACTACTTACCGCCTGACGATGTGACGTGCAAAATTTGGAAAGATGTTCTTCTTTGCGACTCATGGGGTTCCTCAATGGCCTCAACCGCGAGTATCATGACATTCGCGCAACGCCCTACATCGCAAAGAAGGCTTCCCGACCATCGACGAGCTCCTCCCGGAACTCCTAGAGGAGGAAAGTCATTTTGCACTCCATGGGACTCCGTCGGCGCCGGCCCTTGACTCGGCGGCCCTCTTGGCGACACCTTCCGACTCCACGACTCGCCCCAGTTGTACCTACTGCAAGAAGGTGGGGCATACTCGTGACCGCTGCTGGAAACTCCATGGTGTTCCCGGTTCCAGCACAAGCAGAAGAAGAAGGAAGTCGCCGACGGACAGGCCCTGGTTGCCGCCACGCCCACCAGCACGAGCAGTTCCGCTTCCACCATCGATCAACTCCAGGCTGACTTCACTCGTCTCGTGACCAAATGGAGTCCCAGATGGCTGCCCTTCAGACTCAGACCCAGACCCAGTCCACGCCCTACTTCGGGCGGGTTTGGTGCGTTTCAGCCCTCTCCTTCCTCTGAGTGGTACTGTGGGCATACGGCTCTTCACTCACCTCGCGTGTCTGATACTACGTGGGTTCTTGATTCTGGGGCCACCGAACGTATGACCCCCTTCAATGACCGGGTTGTATCGTACGAGAGGCGTCGTGAGAGCCGCACGTACCGTTCTCTGGCGGGCGGTGGACGTCTCGGGTGGCCGGAATCGGGCAGTTTTTGTGGATGGCCTCGTGTGGTCAACAACGTCCTCCATGTGTCTGATTTGCGGGCCATTCTCATGTCCCCACAACGGCTTGTTGATGCCCTTATGTGCTCCTTTCACCTCCAACCTGACGGCATGTTTCTGTCTGACAAGGTGGGAAGGACTACACCGATTAGGCGGGAACATGGACTGCTACTGTTGGACGACGGGGGGCGCTCTTCTACTTTCTTGGTGCACCGGGCACTTCGACCAGCCGACGAGCAGTGTAGAGGACGTCTCCAGTTGGCTCACCAGCGGCTTGGCCACCCTCCTTTTTCTACTATGCAGCGAGTTTTCCCTTCTTTATGTACTGGACTCGACTTATCGAGTGTTGTTTGCGAAGCCTGTCAGTTGGCCAAGCATCGTCGATCTTCCTTTACTCCCTCTGAAATGCATACGAAGAGTCCGCTGTATCGGGTTCACAGTGATGTTTGGGGACCGGCCCCGCAGCCTAGTCTGAGGGGGCACCGCTACTTCGTGATTTTTGTGGATGAGGCCACCCGGTATACGTGGGTCTATTTGCTGACCACGAAGTCAGAGGTCACATCCACTGTCCGACATTTCTGCGCCATGGTCCAGACTCAGTTTGGTCGTGGTATCCAGCGGTTCCGGTAGGACAATGCCCGCGACTTCGTCAATACCGCACTTGCCTCATTTTTTGTGGATCGTGGAATCCTCCACGAAACTTCATGTGTAGCTACGCCGAGCAGAACGGTATGGCAGAACGCCGCATTGGGTATGTCACTTCCACCGCCCGACGCTGTTGGTGAACTACCAGGTGCCTTGGCAGTATTGGGGTGAGGCGATTTTGACGAGTACCCACCTCATCAATCGCCTTCCTTCCCTACATTGGAGTTCTCCTGCCCCTGGACCGGATGAATGCGACTTTTTCGGATATTTCTCTGCGGACGGGTCTCCTTCCTCGGTCTTCGGCTGCACCGCCACGCCCACGATACCTCTCCATCACGGACGGTTTGATGCTCGTGCTCTGAGGTGCATCTTCGTCGCCATCCCTCCAGAAGGGATACAGGTGCTACCATCCGCCCACAAGGCGTTTCTTCATCTCGGCAAATGTCACCTTTGCCGAGCATGAACCCTATTTCGGGGACTACTCTTCCTCATCCCGCCTCCCGTTGGATGAGGCTCCTTCGGCTCCCCACTTGGGGCCTGTTCCGAGTGTGGAGCCCACTGCTCCAACGCCACCCTCGTCTCTCCATGATCCTTTTCCCGTTGATGTCCTTTCTTCTCCGTCGGTGACACCTGAGGGGTCCTTGGACGTGCTGTCCACTCCTCCTTCGCTTCCGGCACCCTTGCCGCCTCCTCCCCCGGGCATTCTCACTGGCCAGGATTCTCCAGCTCCGTCCTCACAGGATCTCCCCTCTTCGGGTGAGTCCTCTTCCTCTCCTCCCGGTGAGTTGGCTTCTTTCTTCCCATCCGAGGATGATCCTATCCTCCCTTGTGCGGGTGACTCCACTTCCCTTCCCGCACCTTTGTCTCCCCCACCTCTCGCTTCCGCTCATCCTCCGTCGGACGATTCCGCTCAGCCCTCTATCGATGATGAGGAACAGCTGGGTTGGCCAATCGCCCTTCGGAAGGGGGTTCGTCAGTGCACTCGCACACCCCGCTATCCTCTATCTCATTTTCTCTCATTCGACCGGCTGAGTACTCCTACCGGCTGTTTCTCACTGCATCGAGTCGGATCCCATTCCTCGCCGTGTAGCCGATGCTATCGCTTCTCCTCATTGGAAAGCGGCGATGGACGAGGAGATGCAATCTTTGCTCAAGAACCACACGTGGGATGTGGTCCCCCTTCCTCCTGGCAAGAGGGTGGTGGATTGCAAGTGGATCCACACCAAGAAACATCATGCGGATGGCACCCTGGAGCGGTACAAGTCTCGCCTCGTCGCTCGGGGGTTCACCCAATCATATGGAGTGGATTATTTCGAGACCTTTTCCCCGGTGGCGAAGATGGAAACGGTTCGTCTTCTCTTGGCATTGGCAGCTCACTTCCATTGGGGGATTCGGCAGTTTGATGTGAAGAACGCCTTCCTACATGGCGATCTGAAGGAGGAGGTGTATATGAAGCAGCCCGAGGGGTACACCCTTGGTCCTCCCGGCACCGTCTGTCGATTGCGGAAGTCCCTCTATGGACTGAAGCAGTCACCTCGGATGTGGTTCGGCCGTTTCTCCTCCGTTCTGAAAGCCGAAGGGTATACTCAGAGCAACGGTGATGCCTCATTGTTCTTCCGTCATCAGCCGACCGGTGTATCTATCCTGGCAGTGTACGTCGATGATATTTTGCTCACGGGTTCCGATGCTGCCGAAGCTGTCCGTCTCAGTGCTGCCCTGGCCAAGGAGTTTGAGATTAAGACTCTCGGCCTCCTCAGATATTTCCTTGGCCTTGAGGTGGCTTATTCCCCCCGGGGGATCTTCGTCTCGCAGCAGAAGTATGCCGTTGACCTGCTCACCCTGACTGGTATGACTGAGTGTGCTCCGGTGAGCACTCCCATTGATCCCAACGTCAAATTGGGCAAAGGGGAGGACTCTCCACTGGTGAATCCTTATCAGTATCAGCAGCTGGTGGGGAAATTGCTCTATTTGACACACACTGCCCGACCTCAGCTTTGCAGTCAACTTACTTAGTCAGTTTATGCACTCGCCGAGAGGTTCATCGCCAGGCCGCCCACCGGTACTTGCATACCTAAAGGTTGCCCGGGAAGGGACTGCTCTTCCCTCGGAGTTCGGACAGAAAAGTGAAAGTGTACACTGATGCAGATTTCGCCGGCTCGATTGTGGATTGCCGATCCACCACCGGGTACTGCACGTTCATCTTTGGCAGCCTAGTCAGCTGGAAGAGCAGCAAGCAAGACAAGGTATCCCGCTCAAGCGCGGAAGCTGAGTTCCGCGCGCTCGCCGATGGGGCATCCGAAGGTCAGTGGATTTACGGGATCCTTCACGATCTTCGGGAGTATTCCCGTCCCATCCATTTTTACTGTGACAACAAGTCAGCGATTACACTGGCCTTAAATCCGGGCCAGCAGGGACGGATAAAGCACATGGAGCGTGATCGCTACTTCTTTAAGGAGCGTGTTGACGAAGGGATTTTTGATCTTGACTTTGTTGCATCCGCTGATCAGGCGGCGGACGTCCTCACCAAGGGACTTTCTCGTCCACTTCTCCAACGTGCGGTGTCCAAGCTCGGTATGGAAGACATCCATACTTCGCCATGGGGGTGTTAGTGATATATTCCTATATCGGGCTAATGGGCCCTGTTCTATAAGCCCATTAGCCCTTTATCTCTCTTCTCTCACTTAGGGTATATATATATACCCTCTTCTTGTAACATCTTTGGTACATTATTCTATTTTCCTTCTCACTCCATCTCTCTTGATCCACTTCCCCCTCCTAGGGTTAACAGTACAAATGAAAGGACGGATGGACGAATGTGATATGATCCACGACGGAGGAAACAAGAGGGAGAAATAAGAGAATTGAGGGCCCGACCGTGCAGGATATGCTCCCTATGCAAGGGGCAAGTTGTTAAGGCTGATCCCTGCCTGTACTGCAACAGCTAGATTGTATCAATCTATTTCTCAATATATCTAGATATTCGTACATTACATTTTTCAAGAATTTCCCTCATTGATCAAGACCTACATTAATGTCTGTCACTGGTATCAGGGCCTAGTCAATTCTCCACCATCACACATTGCCACGTCTCCGGAATCCCCGAAGTATGCCATTGCCATCACAATGGCAAGATTGCCACGTACATGTTGCTCCGCCACTGTGTCAATGCCCGTCGTCGCCGTGCCGTTGCCACGTCTCAGCTGTTGCCTGCTGTTATTGTCACCACAAACCATGACGCTTGTCTACAAGGGTTTTGCAAACAGCACGCAATGCCTGTGCCGGTTGCACGAACCATAGATGAACCTTCAGAATTGTGCCTTGCTGGCAATCCCTAACGGGCCAACTGATGATCTACCTGAGTTGACCAGCATGGGGAAGCCAAATAGACACCCCAGAAACCCCGCTGCCAGCCCTCATGGAACCTCTGCAGGCCAGCCAGTGGAATACTGCCAGCCCATCCACTGAAAACCCTAATGGGTCAGCCTGCAGATCCCCACAGAGCCCCATGGCACAGCCCAGCACTTAGCAATCCCAAGCCAGGTCAACCAGTCCAAAGAAAAACTAGAAGCCAGCTCGGGGACAAGCTGGTACTAATTAGGGAGTATTGATACAATCCCCAAGCCCTCCCAGGGGGATTTCTGCCTTTCATCCTTAAGATAGTTCTCTATAAATAGATGTAGCCCCTTCCCCTACCCCCAAGGGAGGGAAGGCAAGGGATTGTAGCCATCGGGGAAGATTCAACGAGAATACGTAGAGTAGCTTGGGGGGGTGGAAGTGGATCAACTCCACCTCCCCCACCATAAAATAGTGTTTAGAGAATACAAGTTTGTTTTTGTCACTCAAGTTTGCATTCGATAAAAAGCACAATAAGCATTAAAAAAGACTTCCACTATTCTCTAAAACCTCATCATGCTTTACAAACCCATCGTGAAATAAAAAATATTAAAAAGGTTAAAAACTTTGCACATGTCACACGCAAAATGAGAAAAATTACCTTGTGAACTTAATGCCGATTAAGAAACAGTCATCATTGTTCCCACCAAAAAGGACTTCGTGATCCTCAGGCTTGGTAGATTTTCTAGACTTCATATTCCCAACATCGTGATCACCATCTGGGATCACATCATCACAATTGTCATCTTTGCCATCGGCAGCTCCAAACTCCGCAAGAAATCTACTAAGATGCTCAACCTTTCCCTGATTTCAATATGGAGTCAAGTGCCATCTAACACTTCGCCATGGAAAATATACATTGAATTTGAAAACAAATGCTGATTGGAATACCAACTGAGACATAAGAGAAAATTACAATTCTACATGATTATTTAACTATGTTTCACCAAACAATGACATAATTTAGAGCGACCATGAGCAAAATAAACATATGAACATCTGACATTGATATCATATTAAACTGTACCTAAAATAAAACAAGTACATAACATCAATTGACATCTCACTACTTTGACTGCTACAAAAGTAAATATTCAGACAGCCGAGAACAGTTAATATCGTGGCCTGAGAAAATGATAGACTCTATTCCAAGAAGTACCAAAGGAGGAGACTCAGATCTGGTCAACGGACTGTTGACCAGTCAAAGTGACCCAGACAGATGGGGCAGTGTCCCACCCATATAAATAACGGGGGCGACCCAGGTATGGGACATTATTCATTTTCTTGAAGCTGTGGCTCGACAGTTAGAAGTCGAGAAGGCGGGAACAGCAGGAGAGAGTCTTCGCCTGCTGGTCTGGAGGGAGGAGTTTCACCTGAGACGAGGAATCGCCCAAGATCTAGAAGGAGCTTCAACCTGAGAGGAGGAGCTATCAAGATCTACACTATTTCCTTAGTTCTTCAAGCCACATTGTCAAATCTTGAACTATATTTGGATTTCGACATCCATTTGGTTGACATTGTTAATTGATACTGAAGAATACTTGATGTTTGAGAGAAAAGGGAGAACTAGATAGACAGAGATAGAAGGAAAACAAAAACATCACTCAAGCCAAAAATACAAGAGTCGTTTATATACATTGATACTAGCCGTTACTTGTAACGGCTAGTTTGTAACGGCTAGTTTGACTAGCCGTTACTTGATTTTACTTTTAAGTAAATCAGGTAAGATTATTTGGGGCCCATATGCATCCTTGATTGGGCCTGGCCCATATTCGTCAACAGATACTATTGGAGAGTTTCAGAAAATTATTTGCCTATAGCCTTCATCACTTAATCGCATAATCCTGATAAGTGTCACATGAAGTCATAGGCAAAAAGATGAATCAAATACCCTGCACTCAGAATCATCATCGGTTTCCACAACTCTAAAAAATAAACCAAGCTTAAGAGTGAACAAAAAGAGAGGCCCAACGGGAAGACAACAAAATTACCTTTTTAGATAAAGGCGTGAGATGTATGAGTCTTTTCACCAGACGCAAAGCAAAGCTTCTATAGGGCAATAGGAATAACACCTGCATAAAATTATGTGTGGAATGTTGACACATGGTCAGAAAACAACTGGAAACAATTTGAAGAAAGTATGGCATTGTAAAGTTCATTAGACTTTTGATAAGACGCTTTTATCAGTAATTTTTCAAAAAACTATGAGCTCTCGGAAGCTCTTAAGAGAGCCTGATTCATCCGTCAGTAGCAATGATGGTTTTACACACAAACAAACATTATCATTACTTACTGAGAGTTGTTTAAATACATATTGCAATGAATTTGGGCATGGTCCATTAGTCTGTCTAGTCATCTGAGTTTGACTAAGAGACACATGGCCCGCTAAGAGAATGAAAAAAACAGGAATCCAAAACCAAATGAGTGCAAATAACTTTAAAGTCAAAGGCCCCATTTTGGATACCAACCTTTTCTGTACTACACAAAGGTATCTAATTTATTTCCATATTTCTCCAAATAATTTATGATGGCCCTATATTATGACTATCCAGCAAGTAAAGAAATGACAAAAACACAACTACGAAAAAAGAAAATAGCATCCCATGTACTGGTTTGTTTACCCAATATGATACTTGACAAATTTACCCAATATAATACTTGACAACCACAGAATCAAGCTTTGCTTAACTCAATTCAATTGGTTCATAGATGAAAAAAATCAGAACATTACCTTTGGACGAGTAAACCCTTGATCACAAAGAGCGTTGCTAGTGAGAAGCTCCTCCTTTGCACTACTTTCATCCTTCATGAGCTTTGCATCATTCTTTATTACAAGATTTCTTGATCTGAAAACATGATTTACCTAAAGAGGAAAACAATCCAAGAAGTTATTGATGCCAGAGAGCCTTCATTCTTTAAACAATTATTAATCTAAAGTAACTTCACAATATTTCAGATAACAAAGTCAGATTTCAGATAATGAAAGACCCTGAAGAAAGATCTGAACTTACACCATGCATAATATAAGCATCCATAATGTCAGAATCCTCATGTGAGCTCCTCTTGAAGTAGAATGGCTTCTTGTTACAATGCATGATATCCCGATAGCTATGACCTGTAAAGGTTTGGACGAAAAATTGTAATCATCAATAAATACTTGCACTAAAAGAGGATAATAAAAGAACTAGCATAATCATTACTACATCATTTGATGCAAGTGCCATAATGACACAGCAGAGGATAAATTAATGTAGTAGGAAAACTGGAGCAGAATGGTCCAAATTATAATGTCTCATGTATCAGGATTGATGTACTGAAATTCTTGAACAGTAAACAAATCATTGACGTCCAATCAAAGAGAAGTTTCTTTCGGTGTAAATCCCAAAGGATTTAGCCAAACATTTAAACCAAACTATTAAAAATGACTAACAAATTCCCATAAATGTGCAGCTTTATTGTTAGTTGATGAGCCTCGACTTGTGACACGTGCCCTCTGAAAAGAATATTCCCAGATGCCTGATCAGAAAGTGGTTTGTGCACAAGGGGTGAGGAACACTGGTTTCATATCTTCTGTGCATGTCTGTTTGCCCAGACGACAAGGACACTGCAGCAGATCCCAGAGGAGGATGTCTCATCTGATGACGCCTTAAGGGACTCTATCAGAGAAGGCAGATCAAGGAGGAAGACGGAATACGGATGGATTCTCGCAGTGCTATGGGCTATCTGGCTGCGCTGCCATGAAGTACTGTGCAAGGGGAATACAGCTGTAATGGCGCCGACTAAGTTGCCACGATTGAGCCGATCCGCGGTCAACATGGTCCAGAAATCAGCAAGAAGAATGAATACTGCTCAATTCCAACTAAGAAAAATAAATCAAGAACTAGGTGGCAATACAATGATGGGATGGGGAAGGTTTGAAAATGAGAGAGATTGAGGGGCAGAAGGAGAAGAAACAATTAGTGATTCCCCTTCTGGACGAAGGATCTCTCTGCTCCAGTTGATGACAAGTAGCTGTTTCTTGGATGTTCAGAAGTCCCTGCCTAACCGTCTTCCGTCTGATTATAGGATTGATAATGGCCAGTCCGCATTAATTTGAACAATCCATGTGGGATTAAGACACATGGATGGTTGATTCGTCGTGCCTTTTTGGAGTGATAAGTCCTGGAAAGGACCTTATCAACAGTCTCAATGGACAGCATTCTTTATGATGCAGAGACGCTTTTGCCATACCGGTTTTGAAGGTGATGAAGGGGAGGCCATTTCAGTCATCATGTGTATTAAATGTTCACCTATTTTAATAGCATCAGGTTGATCACCACTCTCGGATGATTTTCTTTTTTTTTCAAAAAAAAATTGTTAAACCCTAACCCTGATCCGGATTTAGGGTAGAGAATGGAAGAACAAAGAGAAGAAACTCACATTAAGAGTAGAACTGTAGAACTCAATGCATCAGACGGTGCCCTAGGGTTTTTTATAAGTAGCCTGGGTGTTTCAGTCATCCAGGCTATCGTGGACCCGATAGCCTGGATCCGCTTCACTTATATCTGATAAGGACATAAGTCTACAGACAATACAAACACGTATAAATACAGATACATGATAAAACATCATAGGCGGCTGACACCCCCCCTCAAGCGGGTAAGTAGATGCTCCACATCCCCAGCTTGGAGAATAGCCGCTGAAAAGTTTTTCCAGATAGTCCTTTTGTAAGAATATCCGCTACTTGATCTGCCGATGGAACATGCTTGATCTGCACAACCTTGTCATCGATTTTCTGTCGAACAAAATGTCTTCGAATACGCATGTGCTTTGTCCGATCTGGTACTACAGGATTATGAGCCATGTCTGTTGGGGAAGAGAAGAAGAAGATAATGACATAACTTGAACAGAGTACATGTAAGGGTATATGTACCCTAAGAGGGAGAGAGGATAATAGGGCTAATGGGCTGATAGAATAGGGCCCATTAGCCCATGAGGGATAGTCTATCACTAACACCCCCCCGCAAGTGAAGTATGGATATCTTCCATACCGAGCTTGGAGACGGCACGTTGAAGAAGAGGGCGGGAGAGTCCCTTGGTAAGGACGTCCGCTGCCTGGTCGGCGGATGCAACAAAGTCCAGGTCAAAGATCCCTGCGTCAACTCGCTCCTTGAAGAAGTAGCGGTTGCGCTCCATGTGCTTGATGCGGCCCTGTTGTCCAGGGTTCTTGGCCAACGCGATCGTCGACTTGTTGTCGCAGAAGAAGTGAATCGGGCCAGCATACTCCACGCGAAGATCGTGAAGGATGCCGTAAATCCACTGGCCCTCAGAGGCCCCATCGGCGAGTGCGGTACTCAGCTTCGCGCTAGAGCGGAGACTTTGTCCTGCTTGCTACTTTTCCAGCTGACGACGGCCAAAAACAAGCGTGCAGTAGCCCGTGGTAGACCGATGATCCACAACGGAGCCGGCAAAGTCAGCATCAGTGTAGACTTTCACTGTCTGGTCAGTGCTGCGAGGAAGAGCAGGCCCTTTCCGGGCAGCCCTTCAGGTACTCAAGGACCCGGTGGGCGGCCTGATGGTGAATCTCCCGTGGGAGTGCATAAACTGACTAAGCAGGTTGGCGAAGGCGATGTCGGGCGAGTGTGCGTCAAGTAGAGGAGCTTCCCCACCAGCTGCTGATACCGGTGGGAATTCGTCAACGGCGAATCCTCCCTTTGCCCAACTTCACGTTGGGATCAATGGGAGTGCTCTCCGCGCAATCGGTCATCCCTGTCAGTGCCAGTAAGTCGACGGCGATTTCTGCTGCGAGACGAAGATCCCACGGGGAGTAGGCTACCTCAAGACCAAGGAAGTAGCGAAGAAGGCCTAGGGCCTTGATCTCAAACTCCTTAGCCAAGGCAGTGCTGAGGCGGACAGCTTCGGCAGCATTAGATCCCGTGATAAGGATGTCGTCGACGTACACGGCAAGAATGGAGACACCGTTCGGGCGGTGACGGAAGAAGAGAGAGGCATCTCCATTGCTCTGAGTGTACCCTTCGGTCTTCAGAACAGAGGAGAACCTCCCAAACCACATGCGCGGGGACTGCTTGAGTCCATAGAGGGACTTCCGCAGTCGGCACACGTGACCGGGGGGGCCGAGTGAGTAGCCCGGGGGTTGCTGCATGTACACCTCCTCCGTCAAGTCGCCGTGCAAGAAGGCGTTCTTGACGTCGAACTGGCGGATGGCCCAGTGGAAGTGCGCTGCAAGCGCCAGAAGAAGCCGGACAGTCTCCATCTTCGCCACGGGAGAGAACGTCTCGAAGTAGTCCACGCCATAGGACTGAGTGAACCCCCGAGCCACAAGCCGAGACTTGAGGCGTTCGAGAGTACCGTCCGCATGATGCTTCTTGGCATGAATCCACTTGCAGTCCACTACCCTCTTGCCCGGAGGTAGTGGAACGACGTCCCACGTGTGGTTCTTGAGGAGAGACTGCATCTCCTCGTCCATCGCCGCTTTCCAATGGGGAGAAGCGATAGCATCGGCTAAGCGTCGAGGAACGGGATCCGACTCGATGCGGGTGAGGAACAACCGGTAGGGAGGACTCAGCCGGTCAAAGGAGAGGTAATGAGAGAGAGGGTAGAGGGGGGCCTTAGTGCACTGACGGACCCCTTTCCGTAGAGCAATAGGCCACCCCAACTGATCGTCACCATCGACAGGAGAAGGAGCGGAAGCAATGGGGGACTCCCTGGGAGGAGCAGTAGACGACACACCGGGAGTCGTAGGAGACTCACCGGGGGGCGGGGGTAGCCCGGGAGGGGGGGGTGACGAGGGTTGGTCACCGAGAGAGGAGGAGGGTGACGCACAGGGGTTTGACAAGGATGGGGGGTCGGAAGGAGGAACGGAGACCAATGGGAGAGGGAGAGCTGCCGAAAGGGGAAGGGCAGGTAACGAAGAAGAGGTAGAGGACACGTCCAAGGACCCCGCAGGAGGAAGTGAGGAAGAGGAATCAAGGGGAGAAAGATCCGGAAGTGAGGAGGGTGGAGTGGGAGTGGTGGACTCCACGATCGGACTTGGCCCCAAGGGGGGGGCCGAGGGAGCCTCATCCAGCGGAAGGCGTGATGAGGTAGAGTAGTCCCCAAAATAGGGTTCATGCTCGGCAAAGGTGACGTTTGCCGAGATGAAGAACCGCCGAGAAGGCGGATGATAGCACCGGTACCCTTTTTGGAGGGAAGAGTAACCCACAAACACACACCGGAGTGCGCGTGCATCAAACTTCGTGCGTGTGGGAGAAGTATCATGGACGTAGGTGGTGCAGCCGAAGATACGAGGCAAGAGTCCCGTCCGCAAAGAAGCATTCGGGAATGCCACAGTCATCCGGTCCAAGGGGCTGGAGAACTCCAGGAGTGGGGTGGGGATACGGTTAACGAGGTGAGTACTCGTCAAAACCGCCTCTCCCCAATAACGCCCCGGCGCCTTGGAGTCCAACAGCAATGTCCGCGCCGTCGAGGTAACATAGCCGATGCGACGTTCAGCCATGCCATTCTGCTCGGGCGTGGCCACACAAGAGGACTCGTGGAGGATGCCCCGGTCGGCAAAGAAGGAGGCGAGGTCAGCGTTGAAGAAGTCCCGAGCATTGTCGGAACGAAAACGCTGGATGCCTCGACCAAACTGTGTCTGTACCATGGCGCAAAAGTGTCGAACATTCTGCGCAACCTCCGACTTTGCAGTCAGGAGGTAGACCCACGTATGGCGGGTAGCTTCGTCCACAAAGAATAGAAAGTAGCGGTGCCCTTTCAGACTGATCTGCGGTGCCGGCCCCCAAACATCACTGTGGACTCGGAACAACGGGGTCGATGTGTGAGACGAGGATGAAGTAAAGGAGGATCTGCGGTGCTTGGCTAACTGACAAGGTTCACAAAGCATAGTCTTAAGGTCCACGCCCGAACACAACGAGGGAAAAAGACGCTGTAAAGTGGAGAAAGGTGGGTGTCCAAGTCGCTGATGCTCCATCAGAAGGCGTCCCCGACGCTGCTCAGCCACCGAGAGAAGAGTCCGGTGCACCATGAAGCACTGGGAGCGGCCTCCATCGTCCAGCATCAGCAGTCCGTTCTCCCGCCTAATCGGTGTAGTCCGGCCCACCTTGTCAGACAGAAACATGCCGTCAGGTTGTAGGTTGAAGGAGCAGGAGATAGCATCAACTAAGCGCTGCGGAGACATAAGCACGGCCCGCAGGTCAGGGTCATGGAGAACGTTGTGGACCACACCGAGGCCGTCCACATAGACTGCCCCGATTCCGGCCACACGGAGACGTCCACCCCCGGCCGTGAGGACAGTGCGGCCACCACGATGTCGCTCATATGATACAAACCGGGCATTGCTCGGGGTCATGTGTTCAGTAGCCCCCGAATCAAGGACCCAAGTCGTATCGGAGACGACAGGTGAGTGGAAGGCCGTATGGCCACAGTACCATGCATCTGAAGATGAAGGAAGGGAAGACGCACCAAAGCCACCGAAGTAGGCCGTGGACGGATTCTGCAGGGCAGCCATCTGGTCACGGAGGCGGGCCAAATCTGCCTGAAGCTGGTCCATAGTCACTGCGGAGGGGCTGGCGGAGGAGGAATCAGAATGGGCCACCATGGCCTTGCCTTCTGCCTCTTTCTTCTTTCGCCAGTCATTCAGGCGCTTCTTGCACTTGTTCTTCCGTGGCCCGGTTTGCCGCAATACGAGCAAATCGTCGTCCCAGCTGGAGGAGCGCGGAGGTGGGCGAGGAGGATCGACGGTGCCTTGCCGCCTGAAGGGAGGGCAGAAAGTAGTGCAGTCGACTCACCCGGGGCCGGAGGAGGGAGTCCCATGGAGGAGGAAGTGGCTTTCCTCTTCTTGAAGCTCCTTCACCAACTCCTCGAGGGCAGGAGGACCTTCCTTGCGGTGCAAGGCACGACGACGTACGTCATCATACTCGCGGTTCAGGCCATTGAGGAAGCCCATGATCCGCAGAAGAAGCACATTCTGGAACGTCTTGGACGTCGGATCGTCGGGCGGTAGGTAGTAATCCACTTCATCCCACATCTTCTTGTGGGCACGTGCATATTCAGCGCTCGCCAACGACTCGACGGAGATTGCTGGCCTGACTTGCAAGGGAATAAAGACGCCACCAGTCGCTTTCCCGGCCACAGAAAGAGCGCACCTGATCCCAGAAGCCTTTCACCGTTTTCTGATGCGGAAGACGGTTGCGGACATCTGGAGCCAGGGTGTACGCATACATCCAGCCGAGGATGAACCGGTCCTCAACGTCCCTCGCTGCATAATGTGGGTGGTCGATGGTAAGGGGGTCTTCAGTGCAATGCTTGAAGAGCTGGCGCCTTCAAGGTGGTCTCGACGAAGCGCATCCACAGGAGTAGATTCGGGCCCCGTAAGAGTGTCGTCTCGGGGACCGACGAAAGCGGATGAGCCACCTTGTAGGACAGTGGCTTCTCCAGGAAGTCGTTCTCGGTGAACGGCATGGTGCTGTTACGGCGCTGCTACGGGAGTGCTGCGGCTGCGGCTGCTGTGCGTGCGCGACGGCCTCGGGCTGCGGCGGCTGTGCGTGCGCGGCGGCCGCGGGCGGCAGCTGCTGTGCGTGCGCGGCGGCTGCGGGCTGCAGCTGCTGTGCGTCTTGCAGCGGCTGCGGCTGCGGCTGCTGTGCGTCTGCGCGCGGCTGCGGGCTGCGCGGCTGCTGCGTCTTGGCGCGGCTGAAGGTGGGCGATGTCAAACCCTAGGGAAGGAGCTCTGGAGCTCTGATACCATGTTGGGGAAGAGAAGAAGAAGATAATGACATAACTTGAACAGAGTACATGTAAGGGTATATGTACCCTAAGAGGGAGAGAGGATAATAGGGCTAATGGGCTTATAGAATAGGGCCCATTAGCCCATGAGGGATAGTCTATCACTAACAATGTCGATTGCTGATTTGCTGTCACACCAGATTTTGGTAGCTGTTTTCTGTGGAATATGAAGATCTTCCGATATGCCTTGAATCCAGATAACTTCACAAATCCCCTTAAGTAGGGCTCGAAACTCTGCTTCAGCACTTGAAAGACACACCTCCCTCTGCTTCTTGCTTCTCCATGTAATAAGATTTCCACCGTAATACGTACAATATCCACCAGTACATCGACTGTCTACCACGGAACCACCATAATCTGAATCAGTATAGGCTTCCAAGATTGGTTGCCCTCCATGGCGAAATAATAAGCCATGTCCAGCTGTCCCCTTCAAGTATGCCAACAGTTTATGAGCAACTTTCAGATGAGGTTCTCGAGGACTTTGCATGAATTGGCTCAATAGATTAACAGTATAAGCGATATCTGGTCGAGTGTGATTCAGATAAATTAATTTCCCAATTAGTTTTCGATATCTCAGTGGGTCCACCAAAGGTGAGTCCTCACACAGTCCCAACACAACATTTTGATCAATAGGAACATTTGAAGGCTTGCAGTCTTCCATTCCATCTTCGCGTAGGATATCCAAAATATATTTGCGTTGCGAAATAAAGATACCATCAGGAGAATAAGCTACCTCAATACCCAGGAAATATCTGAGCAGTCCAAGAGATTTAATTTCAAAATGTTCACATAACCTCTGACTTAATCGTTGTATCTCAGCCTCGTCGTCTCCTGTGATAATAATATCGTCAACATATACTAGAAGGGCAGAAAGTTTTCCGTCAGCATTAGCTTTAACAAAGAGTGTATGATCCCCGCTGCTTTGCTCATATCCCAGCTTCAACATAGTTTGGGAGAATTTTACAAACCAAGCTCGTGGTGACTGCTTTAACCCATATAATGTCTTTTTGAGTTTACACACCCAACCCTTTGGGGAATTAGAATAATATCCGGGAGGAATTTGCATATATATTTCCTCCTCTAGATCTCCATGTAAGAAGGCGGTTTTAACATCATACTGATGTAACTTCCAATTGTAGGTAGCTGCCGCCCCCACAAGAATACGGACAGTACTCAACTTTGCAACGGGCGTAAAGGTCTCCTCATAGTCAATCCCATACGTTTGGGTGTATCCCTTTGCCACCAAGCGAGCCTTATATCTCTCAACAGATCCATCAGCCCTGTGTTTAATGGTATATACCCATCTACACCCAACTGGTTCCTTTCCATCCGGCAGTTGCACCATATCCCATGTCCCGTTTTTGGCCAACGCTTCCATCTCCAAATCCATGGCTTCTCGCCACCTTGGGTCACGTGAAGCTTCACTCCACGTCTGTGGAATTGTTTCACTATCAATTGCAGCTAAAAACACTCGATATTCAGGATGTATCTTTTCATAGGTGACGAGGTTAGAGAATATATACTGAGGATTCTGAGTACATGCTCGCCGTCCTTTCCGGAGAGCTATAGGCCACCCCAAATCTGATTCTAGACCTTCGCCAGAGATTGTTTCTATCGTTTTGTCAGGAGTGCTTGATTCCCCCCCAGGAGGGTCTCCCATCTGGTCACCTACTTCCAGTAGTGACTGAATAGATGAGACTTCAGCTTCTGCACACGATTGAATAGTAGAGGATGGAATTGAATAGTTCATATTTATGGCTTGACAGTCTTTATTCACCGGCTGGTCTGTACTTACTGTATCTACTAACCACTCGTCTGACAGAGGAGAATCACCAAAATAGCTCTCTTGTTCTTGGAAAGTAACATCAAGAGATACATACAACCGTTTTGTTGGAGGATGATAGCATCGATATCCCTTCTGTGTAGAAGAATAGCCCATGAAAGCACACTTCAAAGCTCTCGGACTTAATTTATCTACCGGATCATGAACATGGACAAATACAACACACCCAAAGACCCTTGGCTTGAGTCCAGAAAGAAACATCACATTAGGAAATGCTTGGGACATCAGATCAATTGGGCTTTTGAATTCCAGCACCTTGGATGGGAGACGATTAATAAGATGAATTGAAGTTGATAAGGCCTCACCCCACAGATATTTGGGCACCGTTTGATGAAATAGAAGAGCATGAGTTGTAGCAACAATATGACCAATCTTGCGTTCTGCAACACCATTTTGTTGAGGTGTTTTCACGCACGATGATTCATGAATTATACCACGTTCCTTGAAGAATTTTGAGAGGTTATTGTTGAAGTAGTCTTTGGCATTATCGGATCGGAATATTTTAACCTGTGTTTGATACTGGGTTTGCACTAAGATGCAGAAGCTTTTGACTATTTCAGTCACTTCTGATTTGTGCTTCAACAGATATGCCCACGTATAACGAGTACAGTCATCCACAAATCCAATAAACCACCGTGCACCTTTTGGAGAGGTCGTAGGACTTGGCCCCCAAACATCACTATGGATTAATCTAAAAGGTACATTTTGATGCTTACTGTGGCGATTAAAAGTTGCTCGGCGATGTTTTGCATATTGACAAGCATCACAGACTATTTTAGAAAGGTCACACTTCTTCGCAAAACACGGAAAAATCTTTCCCAAAAGATCAAAAGATGGATGTCCCAAACGAGAATGAAATAATTTAACTTGTTCCAACAATGGCAGCTCAGTGTCGTTCGACGGATGCGATCCCCGGACAGCCAATCCTGTGGGCGAGCAATCTGCCACGTGAAGCAGGCCATCTCGCTCCTCAATTGAGCCAATCCTTCGGTTCAACTTCTTGTCCCATACAAAACAACCATCAGAACTCAGAGTTAGTATAGTTGATGTATCTTTCACATAGCGTTGAGGAGAAAAAAGTTGAGCTTGAATTTGTGGGACATGGAGAACATTATGTATCTATCCCAACCCATGAATAGAAACAGTGCCTATCCCTGTTACGGGTAATCTGTCACCACTTGGTGTAAACACTTTAGGTAGGTTACTTCTAGGAAAATATGTCGAAAAATTAGATCGATGAGGGGTCATATGGCTGGATGCTCCAGAATCTAAAAGCCAACTCGATTTTGGAGAAATAGAGGTAGATCTGAGGAGTGCCAAGCTCTTACCAGAGCATGCCATGGATGAGCTCGGTGCATTAGAGTTCATGTTCTTCAACTTCTAGAGTTCTTCTTTGAGTTGAAGAAATTCAGACATTGATACTTCGGAGGTACTGACAGCTTCTTGACCTTCTTCAGCCTTCACACCCTTGGCGACATGGGCTTGCGTGTAGTTCTTTGGTTTCCCATTGTAAGAAATTCGCATCTGAAGAGCTAACTTCCTTGGTCAAATAATGACTCAGCCCTTTTCCTTCCAATATCATCTCTACATACTTGCTCCAATGAAGTAAATTGAGGCCAGAATACTTCACTGCTTCCGGAACTGATTGTATCACCAACTGATGAGGAGATGTCTCCGAGATTTGCAAGGTCTTATCTGGAACAGATGTTGTAGCCGCCATCTGAAATACAACCCTTCTGTAGACTGGAACTCCCAAGCCTTCACCAGAAGCCACGAGCTTCAATGTTGAGAAGCTCCCAAAGCAGAAAAAAAAAACGCCAGCTAGAAACCGACCGAGAGCAAGGTCTCCAGTGATCTTTGCTCTGATACCATGTTAAACCCTAACCCTAATCCGGATTTAGGGTAGAGAATGGAAGAACAAAGAGAAGAAACTCACATTAAGAGTAGAACTGTAGAACTCAATGCATCAGACGGCGCCCTAGGGTTTTTTATAAGTAGCCTGGGCGTTTCAGTCATCCAGGCTATCGTGGACCCGATAGCCTGGATCCGCTTCACTTATATCCGATAAGGACATAAGTCTACAGACAATACAAACACGTATAAATACAGATACATGATAAAACATCATAGGCGGCTGACACAAATGACTAATACATGCTCCCAATAAACCCATTGTAAGAGAAAATCTTCATACTGGAATTTTTGTTTGGATAGAATGACATTAGGCAGATGTATGCTAAAACAAATGCAATTCCTTCTAACCTATTAGATGTAACAATGAGTTTATCACGGAATGCATAAACATCTTAAATACATGAATATGAGAGAAGAAAATACAACCAGAACCCTTACAGAGAGAGAAGAACTGCCTTTGTCTCAACGAATGAAAATTACCACTCCCAAAACCTTTATACTCTTTTAGCCAATGGTTGTATATTTTTGGTAGAAGCCCAGAATGATCGATTTTGTCCATATCCTGAGCATAGATTTGAAGATAGAGATGTAAAAAAACTAAGACAATTTTCTTGGAGAAAAACCAGAAACACAAACTGATATCTGTCAAGAAGAAAAAAGAGATAGAAGAATGCAGATGAGAGGAAATGAAAACAACACATAGATCGCTGGAAAATGAAGATGAGGAAGATTCTACCCAGACATCTCCATAATTTTCCATGTCTTCATGTGGCATCTCATCTCGCAACACTAGAGGCAAACTGCAATTCTCTTTTTTCTTGAAGAAATAAAAGGCAGTCACCCGAAAAATCGGTAACCATCTAGGGAGTACTTGTATCGGACCCTATAGGCCTTTTCATGCACCATCATCCTCTCCCCGCTCTGTCCGCCTCTCAGGGGAACCATGATGCCATAAGTCCCTTGATCTCATGGGCAAGCCCATCGGTTGTAGGCCTCCTCCCCCTGAAGATCACTTCATTTTGGTGAAGCCATACTCCCCAGAGCACTGCCAGTGCTCTGCTCCTTTCTTCTCTTCGTCTAGGAATAACTCTCAATATGGATTCCCAGAACGCCTTGGCTGATGTTGTGATCACACCCAGGTGTGTTTGAGTGGCCCAAATCGTGTGGGCAATGGGGCACTCGAAAAACTGATGGTTGCAGTCTTCATCGCCACTTATACAAAGTGTACATGTCGTCGATGCATCTGGGTACAGCCTCTTTTGAAAAACACGGGTCACCAGTCTTTTGTGGTGCAAGAACCACCCGAATTTTTTACCTTTAGTGGGACTTTTAGGTGCCAGATGGCTCGACACACCTGGGTAGTCATGTGGTCATCCTCGTTTCCCTGGTGGCTCTTCATATGCCTTGCGAACTGAAAAGGGGGCGTTCTGCCAAACCAAACCATCTTTTTCTCCTGGTCATAGAATCTGGTTCAAAGCTTGTTGCATGCCCAAGAATTCAACTAGTGTTTGGTCTGACAAGGCACCGTCGAAACTACGGCTCCATGTGTTGTCCCAACTTTCTTCCAGGGTGGCCTCAGGGCATTGGGCGAGCACGAATAGCCACGGGAATGCTCCCCGCAAAGGACTGCTTGTGGACCAGTGGTCTGCCCAGAAGTGGAATACAGAACTGGCCCCTAGAATGGCGGAGTAGTACTCTCGGACTTGAGGGAAAAACTGTCTAAGGCCTTTCTAGAATGGCAATGCCCCTCTAATTGGGGCTGATTTATTGTCCCAGTTTAACCCTCGACCGTAATTGTCCCATAGTATTTGGGTGACTAGGTCCTCGCTGGTTGCATGATCCTCGTCACCCATTTTGTTAATAGTGTCGTGTTAATACTCTGAGTATGCAATACTCCCAGACCTCCTTGTTTGGTGGGCCTGCATACAGTATCCCATAATACCAATGCCAATCCTCGGCTTTGGTCAGTTCCGTCTCCCTTCCAAAAAACCATCTCATCAAGCCATCAAGGCTTTGACCAATCCCAGCTGACATCTTGGACACTGAGAGGTGAAATATGAGAATTGCTGAGAAAATTTCCCTCAATAGCACCAACCTGCCCCCTCTTGACAACAACTTGTCTTGACATCCTTCTAACCGCCTCTCGACCTTTTCTACCACCGGTTGCCAGTCCACTTGAGTCATCGTCACTGTGGTCAGTGGCGGGCCAAAGTATCTCATAAGAAGCCTTCCAATTGATGTTCCCAATGCATCTACGCACTGCGTCTCCTCCTCATGAGAAATGCTGCTGCTCACAAAAGCTGAGTTGGCCCAGTTGATTTGTAGCCCTGAGAAATCTGCAAACAAATCGAGTAGTGTGGATAGGTTTTTTGCTTCCTCCACAGAGCCTTCAATAAAGACGGTGGTGTCGTCCGTGTACTGCAGTAATGGTATGCCAGTAACCCCTCAAGAGGCCGTGTGAACATGCTAGGTTAGTGCATGTGGCAAGTGCACCTACCTCTAACACAAAAAGTAAAGGTGTGAGTGGGCATCCTTGCCTCACTCCCCTTTGTGGTTGTATACTCCCGACTTCTGGCCTTCCGTTCATCAATACTGAGAAGGATTGTGTAGTTATGCACCTTTTCACCCACGTGACCCATTCTTTATGGAATCCCTTCCTTTTCATAGATGCCCAAAGGAAACCCCAGTCTAGTGTGTCAAAAGCCTTGGCAAAGTCGATTTTCCACATGAAAGCTTTTGTCCCGCAGCGTTTCCATGTCGCTATGATCTCACCTGCTGCAAATGCGCTATCCACCAACAAGCGACCCTGTATAAATGCTGACGGTGAGGGTCCTACAAGTTAACCAATCACCTCTCCCGGCCTATTCGCCAAAACCTTCACAATGATTAGTTAGATGGAGTTTGACAAAGAGATTGGTCTGACATCCTCGATTCTTTCAGCACCTTGTCTTTTAGGTAGTAGAAACAGATATGCACTGTTAAGTATCTCCATATTACCCATCCCATGGCAAAATTCTTGAAAAACTGCAATTGTTAACTTGTATAGACTCTCTAGTACCCTCTCTCAGCTACCAGACTACCTCTCTAGGCCAAACTGTTTTGGTCAGAAGTTGACAACTCTGGGTCAACTCCAGTAGGCTAGAAATGTTTCCATCTAATAACTAATAAATTTTTCTCAGATACCCCATTTCCTGAAACCATGAAGTAATTTTCTTCCCGGGTAAATCAGTTGAAGATCTTTCTTTATAAGAAGACACCTATCCATGTCTTAGAGATGCTACATGCCTGGAAGTGGAACCCAGCATCATTTGTCCATTCTGAAGAAAGCCCATAGCAAACTGAAGACCCGACTACCTCATTAACCTGCCAACCTACTGAAAAAGAATGTGAGAACACCGAGGAGTGACACAATCTCATTTCACCAAATTATAATGGAGAGGAAAGAGACAGAATGGCCAATTGCACTGCGAAAAGGGAAGAGAGCATGCGTCCAAAGGAGAAAATACCTTATGTCCAATTTTATCACACATCAACACTTTGCTCCAAAGTTATAATATTTCCTGATATCTCGGAACTCTATTAATGATACCAACCACGTGGCATTCTACAATGGAAGACCAGAACTGGAAGTATAGAGTTAAGTACCAAGCAGACGGGTCTCTGAAGAGATACAAAGTATCTCTCATTGCCAAGAGCTACACTCAGTTTTATGGTATTGACTATAGCAAGCTAATTCTGCCAGGTACAAAACTAAATACTGTGCATATTCCTATTGAATTGGTTTCCAGTTTAGGTTGGAACTTGTACCAGTGAAAAGTAAAGAATGCCTTACTCCTGGGGACCTTCATGAAGAAATTTGTATCCAACTGCTACCTGGGTACTATGAGAAGGAGCTTAGACATAAAGTGTGTAAGGCCTATCTCCAGAGCAATGCCCACCATACACTGTTTATCAAGAATTCTGAGGTGGGAAAAGTTTCTATTTCAGTTGCCTATGTTGACAACATAATTATCGCTGGAGATGATGATGGTCGAAATCACCAACTGAGCATCAAAGCTATCTCAAGCATTTGAGATAAAGTTCCTGGGAAGGCTTAGATATTTCCTGGGTATAGAAGTGGCCTACTCCAAAGAAGGTATTGCTATCTCTCAACATTAATACATTCTTCAACTATTCAGAGAAATGAACAAGACTCAGTGTACACCATCATCAATGCCTATTGATCCAAATGAAAATTGGGCAAAATGAAGAAGATCCCCAAGAATCGAGAGTAAAATCAGATGTCAATTGGCAAACTCATTTATTTAAACCGTGCCCAGCCTAACATAACGTTTGTTTTAATTTATGCAACATCCCAGGGAGACAGATGGACTTTACTTCAAGCAAGATTGGATAATTCATTTGAAATGTACACCGATGCAGATAGTGGGGGCTTCGGGGTCGACCGAAGATCTACTACAGGCTACTGTTCATTCATAGGTGGATATCTGATCACCAGGATAAGTAAAAACTACCTGTGGTGGCACGCCCAAGTGATGAAGCAGAGTACAGGTAAGTGACTAAAGGAATGTATGAAGCTATGCGGAACAGAAATATGCTCGAAGAAACCAGAATAACTCTAACAGGACCAACCCAATCATGTAATGTAATAGCAAAGCTGCAATTGAAATTGCACATAACCTAGTGCAGCATGACAGAACCAAGCACGTGCAGATTGATAGACACTTCTCAGGGAGAAAATTGATTGGAAGATTATTCAGTTGGAATACGAGAAATCAGCAGATCAGGTAGCTGACATGATCTGCACACCAAACGGATACCAGGTACACTCCTTTGTCAGCTCAGAGACAAGCTGGGGACTAGAAATATTTATGCTCCAGCTTGGTGTGTGTGTGTTGGTGAGGGTGGGGAGGTGTCAAAACCCGCCCTTCTCACCCCCTGAGTCCACCAATCTGTATAGAGCCCCAAAAGGCCTCCTCTGAAAAGACATCGACCCCGCTCAGGCAAAAGAACACTCAAAGAAGAGGTGGGTGCAATCCTCATCACTGTTTGTGCACATAGCACACTGCTCTGAAGCTAAACAATATCTCAAAATGCATTTATCTAAAATATACACTGTACGACATTTACACTTACAACATTATCACACTTTTACCCCTGCAAGTCCAACCATAGTGTTGTCCACTGATATGACTGGAGATGAAGCACCACAGAGAGCCAAGTCAGCTCCAGAGAGTGCCAATCCAGGCCAGAGTAATACTAAGCAGAAAATTATGTCCGAATGGTGTAGCTGTGTGTCATAGATGTGCAGCAACAGCCACATTTGCAGCAAGGCCATGACAGTGACATGTTGCAGTCATGCAAGAGCCTCATCATTAGAAGCCATGTAACACAAAGAAGCTGTGGAAACAAGAAGTTACGTAAGCAGAGAAGCCTTGACGGCAGAGAAGCTGCGAAAGTGGTCAAGCCATGTCAGCAGACAGCCCATATCAGCAAGGACTGGTACATCAGACGGCACTACCACACCATTGAAGGTGCCACATCATCGGCATATTCTTCTTTTCACTTTCTCTAGCTTGCCTCACAACCTTCAAGCTGGCAATGAACAACTTCATCACCATCTTGAGGGGTGTCAGATTGGAAGGTAAAAAGCATTCCCTAATTTAATAGGGATTCTGTGCAAAATAGTCTCTCTCTAATTGTCTAATCAAGGCAGATAGAGTTAAGTAAAATATGACTGTTCTAGAGAACCACTTTTCTATTCTTGTGCTACAAGGGCATGGGCTCCTCCCACCGCTCTACCTCCTAACTCTCCTCAGATCATTCGATAGTCAACGCTCACTGATCAGACACTGTTTGCTATAAATGTCAAGAATTAATCCCTCACTGTCTATTTTGCTTGGTACTGAGATACGTCAGACTGCAGAGTATAGTGGTCATTCCCTACTTCAGTAGGGTGTTTTCTTCAAGATTCTAGTAGCCAACCCATTTAAGGAAGGCAGAATGTCATGAAATTATGCAATTCCAAGCGCTAACTTTGTGTCCTAGGCCAGGGGAGTCCGTGTCTACCAGCCTACCTCCTCTCTCTCCTCAGACATTGCCAAAGTTGACAAGATCATCTATATGTAAGTGACCATTCAAGTCCAGATTGTCAACAAGAGAGCCTCGTCTGGAGCTTTGTTTCTTTTATGTCCTTTTTTTGTTTTTTATATTTCTCTTAAGTACATTTTGTCAGATTAAGTGTACATAGCTCATTTATTTTTGGGTCCACTATGTAACCCCATAAGACTATAGGGGCCAATGGAAAAAGAAAATTTTTCCTTTTCCAAAAACCCTAGCCGACGGAGCTCTACTGTGACAAAGAGAGAGTCCTCAACGTGACATTAAGCTTGTTGTCTTTCTTGGGGAAACCTAATTTAGAGGGGAAAAAATCAGTTGTCAGTCATTTTTTGCTCCTGTCTTGAAGTTTTGTATTGCAGCACCTGTTTATGCGAATTTTATGGCTTCATTACTTTCTTCAGGAGCTGGGATTTCCAAAACATCAAGCTATGAAGATGTATTTCACTAATAAAATTGCGCTAGATTTGCTCCAGCTCGGTTCTCCATGAGCAGAGAAACCATACAAAAGTTTATCGTCACTTTGACGTTAAGAATAAGATTGTCTTTTTTTTCCCTGTTGCTGCATCCTCAAATGAACTTGCTGATGTATTCACTATGGCACATGTAGTGCTCAGATGGACTTGTGCACAAACTTTGGTGCATAACAGATGCCCCAGTTTCATGGGGCTGGTTCTGTGTGCCTCAACCCATATCATCCCCCATCCCCTTTTTGCGTTCTTTCCTTCCTCCATATGTGTTATCCATCTATTTTATTATAAAGGAAAATATTCACGACCATTACAAAATTGAATAAAATATGATGAGAGATTTGATTTCAGATATTTGTGTTGAATATATGTGTATAAAGTCGGTCTTCAAGGCGTAAATAAGTCATTTTGTATTGGGCTAACAAGATCATTACCCGATCTTTTCAGCTGGCAGATCGGGTAAGTAACCCTTATCGGGTAAGCCCATTATCGAGCAAGTAACGGCTAGTAAAAACTAGCCGTTAACTAGCCGTTACAGGGCATGTATTTAAATGTAACCTTATCGCATATGAATTAGTTGTTGTTTTGTGTTTTTTCCTTCATCTTACTCTGTCTCCAGTCTATTATTCCTCCAGAAATCTGTACAATCAACAATTTGGATAACGTTTTTTTTTTAAGAATTCAGATATCTGGATAACATAAATTAGAAAAGCACACAGATTAAGAAAATTGTTAAATTTGTACCTTTGAAAGGCTTTCTCCAGTTCCGACCCATTTGGACGAGGCTGAATCAATCATTGGCATCTCCCATTTAAACTTCCAACATTTCTTCATCAGCTCACTGACATCTTCGTCACTCAGTGTGACTCCAAAATGATCGTTGGAAGAGCTGAAAAAATTAGAAGAATTACTCAACTAAGAAAAAAGGCTAATGTAGACCATTGAGACTGATCAAATCAGAACCACCCCAAAACAATAGCAATATTTTACAGAATGACAGGACGAAAGAACTCTAAATCATAGTCAGCTGAAAAGTATTCTTACACAAAAAATACACAGCAAAGAGAAATTTTATTAGGACTACGATATGATCCGTCATCGGGTCTGCAAACGGAAGAAGGCCTGACAGCTGCCCAACTCAGACAAGCCCACCCAGACCACCTCAGCCTCTACTTAAGCCCGGCCTCTATGGAGGTAAGGGCAGGAAATTTCATTGCGATTCTCTCCAGGGTATCCTCCCCTCTCCTTGGACCAGTCGTAATTCCTCTCCTCTTGTGCCCGCAGGCCCAACATCGTCCGCCGCTGAGCAATGACCGTTCGTCGACAATCCTTTGCATCCTCTTGCCATTTCCGTTATCCTCTCATCTTCCTCTCACTCAAATTCTCTTTTCAGTGGTACGTCGGATATTTTGGCTATTGAAAGCATCATTACTGTTGAAACCACAGTTACAAGTGAGGTATGATAATGCTTCCCTTCTGAAGACGTATCAGATTGTTACACCTCACAGGTCGCAAAACCAAGAGAGGGAGACCTAAGCAACATATCGACAAATAAAAATATAGGAGGAATATAGATACAATGGGATTGACCTACTGGGTTCTATTGCAAAGGACTGAAGTTCTTCACTGTCAACTTCCAGCTGATCAGTGAGGGGAAGGATCACCAGGTGAGACTTGTTCTCCCTGTTGTCTAGCCGCCAAGAGAGAGCGAGACTCAACCAGAAAAATGGCTTACTTTTCTATTAAGAAGAGATACCCATTACTTACGCTGGGTTACATTGATGGGGTCTCCGAGGACCCAATAGGGTGGATCCGATCTAAATGGATCTCATAAGGGTAGTCACACAATAAACTGAATACAGAGTGTAGCAAGAAAAGAGACAATAACGAAAAAGAAAGCGTGCCTGTCATTCACACCTCAAGGGTCAACTCTTGCCTCAACTAAGACTAAGAAATTCACCCTATATCTTTTTCGCTTTCTCTTTCTTCCAACTAGTATAAGTCGCAACAAACTCAAGTCCACAATGAACAAGTGTAGCTTTTCCTCCTTGAAATCGTAACATACTTTGATTGATTCAGAAAAAACAGAAAACTATGTTCTGGAAAAAGCAAATCGTCGAAAGCAACAAGAGAAAATCTAATTTATGAAACACATTTTTTGGAAAGTTTTATCATTCCGTGATATTACAACATGAAAAAAAAAGACCAGAGTAATTATGTCATGCTCAATCAAAAGAAATATAGGAGATGCAAATATCTGAAGTTCTAAGACCTTTCACTACTGCCTTCACCATCACTTTCGCCACCCTCTTCCTGATCACTGGAAGATAATTCATCACTGGATGTCTCTTCGTCATCGTCACGTTCCACTGCAGATTCGCTTTTACTTTTGGGCAGATCTGGAGCACAAATCAGTGACGTCATAAAATTGAGAAACTTGACAACTGCCAGACATAAAATATGATTGATATTATACCACAGATATGGCCGAAAAATGATGAAGCACCAATACTATTCAAGAGAATGTATAATCATCCCTCGCGAGAAATGCTCAATTTTGAATTTGCAAAAAATTAAATTGTACAGTAAAATCAAGCTTTCTGGTGAACAAATGACCGAAAGCATGTTCTGGCAATGTAGTCTAAAAAGCTGAGTTGCAAAGTGCTTCTCAAAAAATAGAGTAACGTAACGAGTACAAACTGCAGATCAAAAAATATTTCTCAAATGTAAAGCCTTCTTTTAGAAGAAAAGAAACCATTTCACCAGATAGGGTGATCCAATGAAGAGAAATATGTAGAACCTTTTGAACTTAACTGTGTAATAGCGTCAAGCAAAAGTAAACGGTTCACAAATTCAGAAGGGCAAAAACTAAACTATCAATCTCTGATTATCATTTCTCCCAGAACAATCTATACCATGACATCTCCATAAAATAATATGATGGAATAATTCAAAGCCGAATTTATACATATTTTCTTTTACAGGTAATTTTCAAAATCACAAAACACCATGATTTCAGAAACACACAACAAGATTCACCAAGGCTTTTGCATAGTCTTGATGACAGATTCAAACCCGTCTAGTTCTCGGTTGCCACTGAAGAATTCATATTTCAAAATTTACTTCTTATCTTTTTTTCTCCGTCCACTTCTCAGCAACATTTCAATAAGAAGGTAAGTTTAAATGGCGGTTAGTATGATGATACTAATTTGTCACGTATAACTCTGGTCTGATAATCTCCTGACCTAGACATTCTGTCTTTATATTGTCACTGAAATAACCACAAAAAATGGATAACAACGCAGATATATGCTTAATTTAAAATTTTTCGTAAGACACGTACCCTCTTCACTGCTACTATCCTCTTCGAATTCACCAGTGTCATCTTCAAAGTCGGAATTTTCATCCTCTGTGTCGCTGGCCCCTTCTCTCTCTCCTACTCTGTCAAGAGAAAAAATGCAAAACCATAGTAAATTTAAATCCGTGATGAAAAATAATACTTCCAAAATAAAATAAAATTACAGACAAATGGGCACCTCGGCTTATGCGAGTCCAAACGGCGTTGCCTACCGGAAGAAAGAGCTTCCAGCAGGTCTTCATATACGGGTGGTTTGGTGGAAGCTGTTTCTTCAGTAATCGTTTTTCCTGGTAAAACTTTAAGCTGTCAGATATATGATCAGAATTAAAAAAATTAATAAGCCAAATGATGGTGCAGTAGAAATCTACAATGATGAAGGTTCGGTAACTGTATCGACCTGTATAATTGAGCAATAACTGAGGATCAGATAAACTCGCTTCGTGCCCCCGTCGAATCTTCTGAACGATGTCATCATCCTCCGTTTTTTCCCGCCTCTTCGGCCTTTTTTCCCCGCCTGGTTCTAATTAAGGAGAAAAACATTGGAGAGCATTCAAAAGACACCAGCTTTCAACACGCTAACGGCAAGTACTAAAAAAAGGGCCCCTTTTCCACAGTAATGTATGCAATGCAAAATCAAAATTTCCGGAGCAGACGAAGAAGTCGAAAATTTTGAGAGAGACCCTCGTAAGCGAGAGTAGAATTAAGTCCAGCAATCAAAAGCAAGGCCTTCCTACCTTTCCTTTTCGCATTCGTTCTCGTTTCCGCGAAACGTTTCGCCATCAGAGGAAATCTAGAATGCAACGATGGATGGGCGCCCCGAAGAAATTGCTGGGGATGAGCTGAAAAGCTTGACGAAGCAGGAGACTGCGAGAGGAGAGAAAAAGCGCGGCTACCCATCGCTTAAACCTTGCAGCCCAAGTATTTATACTGTTCTTGTTTTCTACAGTATCGTCAATTTACCTCATTGTGGCCCAAAGGCCCATATCTATGGTGATAGTTCCGGACGTGGCCGATGGACGGGACGGGACGAATTTCGTCCTGTCTGACGTCCAAAGAAAGTTCAGGGACGAAGGACGGGACGGCTTTTCGTCCCGTCCATTCCTCCTGGGATGAATTTTCGTTCCGAAATTCGTCTCGGATGAAAAAAATTTATTTTATATTTTGAATATATTAATATAGATTTTTCTAAGTTTTTTAAGGGAAATATAGAGGAGAGAGAATGCAAATGGACATAAATACAATTAATTCTGAGCGGCGTCAGTTTGCACGCGCGAAAAGATACAAGGACCTTGATGCAAATTGTAATAGCGAGGCCACTTGGCGAGATTTCAACCGTTGGATGTCAATCCAGCGGTTTTTCGTCGGCAGCCTTCCGTCCATCGTTCGAGACCTACGGACGGATGGTTTTTTCATCCCACGGGACGAAAACCGTCCCGTCCAGTTGTCCCCTGGACAAATTTTTGTCCCGAAATTCGTCCATATCCTTGGACGTGACTATTTTTTTGTCCCGGGACAAAAAGATTGTCTCATCTGCGTCCCTGAACTATATGTATGGTATGATCCTCCCTGGAGAGAGAGAAAGGAATATTAGATGATGGGCTTGCAAGTTTCTTTTATTGGCAAGAAACACGTGTCGGATATGACGTGCGGGTCGTGCTTGTAGACCGATCCATCCGTGCTTAGAGTTTGCACTTGTACATGCCCACTCCAAAACAGAAATCCATGCAGCAGTCATACTCGAGGGGTTGCTGAGTATGTATTGGATGATAGGAGATCGTCTTCGTCCCTGTGGACACTGGCGCATGAAGGAGAAGTGTGAGCTGTCATTGCCATCATGAAGTATCGGCATAGGAGCTCCACCTATGCGAGTTGTCTTTTGTGCTCGCCTCTCTTTCTTCGAGCAGTGTGCCACTTATGAGGTTTGTAGGTGATGGCTTCTACATTAGAAGTTCCAAGATGCAAGGCACTCACAGTCAGTCTCACCAAGTAGAGAGGAGAGTTTGAGATTTTATTGTGCAGTTGGTGAGGGCATTCGGCAGCTAGTTCTGTTTGCATGTGGCAGATGCCGGGAAGCCTCTCTTTGCTTCTCACGATGTCTATCCAAAATGTCTAGAAAGGCTAGTCGGAACAACAATCTACACATCATGTCAACGAATAATCATGAGTCAAATTCTATGACAACATTGTGGAGATTTCACTTCTTATATTGGAGCAATCATCACGTCAATTATTGCGCTGAATTCTATAGGAATAGGAAAAAGTGAAGAAGATTCTCCCAAATTATCCTTGGCCACATAGTACATGTTGAGCTTGTGAAAGCATTGTGGTAGTAGGTGTGAATGGAAGATCTATAGCTGGATTGTAATGAAAGTTAATTAGGTTGGAACTCCCCATGTTTCCAACTCCTCACAAGTAGAGTGTGACCTACGAGCCATATTTAGCAATAGGCTATGGGTTCACTGAAGTCATTGCTCAACATGTCTCATGGCATCTTATGCACTCGTGAGCAAACTTGAAAAAAATAAGAGTTTTGCTCTTTCCACATCTCCCTTGGTAGGTAGGCTTTGGTGATATGTAGTTAAGGGATAATAACAGAGTGAGTTAATGAGACAAAAATCTTAAGGAAACACTCTGTTGGTTCTCGGGTAGTTTGGAAGAGAATTTACAATAGATTAGCATTAGCCTTCTGTGGTGATTTCACAATGAAAAAAAAAGTGTTCCATAGTTTCAATCAATAAACTTATGTGATCATTGATATGAGCCACTTGATCATCAATACCTTGCCTAGAATGCTTAAATAGCTAGAGGAAGAAATAAATGTGTATGATAATCACTAATTCCATTTATGAACCCCTCAAGCTTACTTGGAAAAACGCTCTCAAAAGTACTCCCAAAATAAACAACAAGAGTAATTCCCATCAAATGTGAGTCCACATGAGATGATTGTGAATGGAGCCAATTCAGTTGATAGATCCTCTTCTAAGAATTCTAACATGAGTCCATTTTTCTCCCATAGGAGTCCCATGATACTTGTTAGCAACTAAGCGAGATTCAACGAGGGCATGATAATGCATAAATATAGTATAGCTAGCCACAAGGGTATCCTGCTGCTAGGAGTCATACCAAACAAATAATCATGTCTTGGCCAATTTTATAGAAAACCACCATGGGCATCTCTAGTTAGTATCATTACCAAATATGCCAGCGCTTTGGACCTTAAATATATATTTCACAATGAACCCACTCTTAATACTTAACCAATAAGGAAAGTCCCCATGGAGAAATTGTGTTTGCATATGCTACACTAGTTTCATTTGAAGCATGTCTTAGGGATCTTGAGAACATCTGATCCCTAGCCCTCCCCCCCCCCCAGTTTGTTGTTCAACACGCTTTATGGCAGGAGATCCAACGATGGCAATAGGTGCTTTCTAATTTTCCATACCACATGAAGTTCTCACAAGGGTTCTCCATGTATCATAGATCTACGAGGGTGCGCTGAGTACATCCCTAGAGTGTGATGCGAGATGCTCACGAGGATATGATGTATTAGTTGAATGCGCCCCACTAGGGATACAAAATGGAATTCATCTTTTGATTTTATCTCCCAACATTCCTAATGAGACATCAAAATGGCAATGTCATGTTGGACCAAAAAGTATGGGACGTCAAAGATAGCCAAAGGATTCACATCCTCGTGAGTACATTTTGTATTACTAGATAATGTGTGAGAGTTTTACAATAATAAATGGGCCTCACATAAAACTGTTCTAGAAGCGCTAACAACTGACCTAATACCCTCTCATTCATACTTTGAACACTCATGAGTCCCTTGATGGATTTTCTATGAATCATGAGGGAAGAATATTGCATGATCCACAAAATAGAGAGTGAGATAATTTGACACCCATTTTGAGAAATATAGATGGAAGAGGCATTGAATGATCACACGTGAAAGTGGTCTAATAAGGACCTCTTCCACTCAAAGGAAAAAAAGATTGGTGAGATAGGATCAGCCTGATGTTGAAATCACCAAGAAGTAAAGAATCAGTGGAGTTTATATTCACCAGAAGATAAACTTGATTCTCTGTAATGAAAAAAAGTGTCTGAATGCTTCAGTAAGGATGTAAATTCAACTCTATTATTTTCTATATCCATGTCAAGTTGGATAATGACATTTGATTGATTATGCTAGTTTGTGAATACTACCTCATTAATCATTGTGTGCATATGAATGGCCTTCAGGACACTATTTTCCTAGTACATTATACAATATATTCTTAGGCATATATCATAGGCCATGAGAAGAAAAGTTTAAGGAGGTATTCTATGCCAGCCTCTTCCAACCAATCTTCATCTTGATTATATGTCATTGACAAGGATGTAACGAGTTCTAGATCTGTGTAAATTCGTTTCATGAAAGAAATATGTGTTTTTATCACCCTCTTGAAACCACTAGATATGTTTTTGTAGAGGTAGTGCATCTCAGATTACCGCATGCCCATATCAAGCTGCTCACGGCTCCTACTACTATATGTTTGGAAATACATGGGGCCAATAACCCAAACACTCATTCCACATTTCAATAAATATTTAATGACACACGATATTCATTCTAAATGGATATATGATGCCTATAATTGAAGTTCATGAATACATGCAATGATTAAGTGAATTATGATGCAATCATAATATGGTGATTGATAGTCTTTAAACACATGTTATAAATATTTTTATGCATTGGATAGTTGACAAGGACATCAAAATATATGAAAGTAATACCATTGTTTAGTCCCACTCATATGATGTGTATGGTTGATCTCGTACCCATTAGTATCGAGGCACACTAAGCACATATAGTGGGTGCTTTTAAAAATTAATCGATGAATGGTATTATAGCGAACACAAACCATGATGACTCATGTCACAGTTGTGGAAGTAATCCTCATACTTGAGATACCAAAGACACATTGTGGATCTACGGTTGTGTTTTGACTGTGACCTATGAGCCTCTTAGATGAAATTTGAAACCATCCTCACTCAAATGAGGCAACAATCCAACAAAGATGATTATGTGGCCAGTATAGGATTTTCAACCATTAATACAAGAGGAGAGAGCTCGTGGACGAAGATGAAGTTAAATCCATCTCCACGATAGTGGAAATATCAGAGAAGGTGTCCTCTGATGATTTCAACATGTATTAATACTAACTAGAATGACTGATTAGGTTCGACGATTAACCATAGCCCGAGTGCTTGGGAGTTGTGTAGATTAAGGATTATACATATGGTGTTATCGATGATGGTAAATACTACAAGGAGAGAGTTAGCGTACTCATTTATATCATCTAGTTAGCGAGATGTAGTTGTCACCACATGAGTTGGCAACTCAACCTATTGATAGACTTAATTTTATCATTCATTAATTCACATATATGTAAATAAATTTATTTAATAAGGTTATCCAATCATAATTAGCAGACTACTGAAATGATTAAATAGAAAAATACATGGGCCTAGAGGGCCACAAGCATAAGAATTTTTGATGTTGGTGGATATATGTTAAGTTTTCTGACTTCGCTTCAATTTTTTTAGGCATGGGGTTTTTTATGAAATTTTCCCTGATATTTTAATGAAAATTTTCCCTTGGGGCATAAATATAGGGGACCAATCTCTTCTGATACCTATGCAAGTGATTTCTTCGTCTCCCTACCTTTCTTCACTTCATCTTCATGAGTAATGCTTCTAGCGAGACTATATGGAAAGGAAATTTGATTTCAGGAAGCATGCATTGAAGGAAAGAAGACGAGCTCCAAAGCTATGAAGAGTGCATAAATATGTATAGAGGCCAAATAGTATAATGGCTTGAAGATGCTCAATTGAAAAACCGAGAATCACAGTTTCTATTTGAACAAAGGTGATTTTTTCAGTTGTACCTATGTTTTTGTTTTCACATAGCTTTTCAATTCAATATTTCATGGTGCAATTGAGTTTTGATTGAGCCTATGGCGGCGACAATTCTCAACACCCAACCTATTGATTGGGTTAAATTTATATTTAGTTAATTAATATCTATAATTAATTAGGTTATGCCATAATGGTTAAGATCCCATTAAGTATAAATAGGAAAAAGCCATGAAACATGATTCACTCTTACCATAATTCTTTAGGTTCCCATACTTCTCCTCCCTTCTCTCATTGGGCATTCTCTTATCACAATGTGATTGGAAAGACAACAATTATGGTGGATCAATAGTGAAGTTCACTGAGATGGAAGAGGATATTTGAGCTGCTAAGGATTACATGATACATCTTGAGGCTGGAAAAATTAACAACTCAACATATCTCACTTTCGGAATCAAGAAATCACATATTCGATCTCCAAAAAAGTTCTCCAATCATTAATTTTTAAGGTATGTAATGATAGAACCCAACATAGGACCAAACATCGTGCTTCCATAATGTGTTGGTCCAAATGTCATGAGGATGCTTCCCCAGTACATGTTTATTCCACCATTGGAGTATAAAATTCCTGTAAAGTTCAATGTTAACATAATTTATTAGGGTCGCTGAAGCTCTCCATGTGTGAAGTAGAAATCTCAATGTGAATGATGACATACAAAGCTATAAAAATCTTCAGGTTTAAGATGAATCAAATTAAGTCAAGTAAGTTTTCATCATTTTAAATTTAATTTGATTTTTTTAAAAAATATATATATATAACTCTCTGGGGAGGTCTAGTGGTGAGTGAGATCATCCCCATAAGTGCCGGTCCTTAGATAAAGATCTAATTTATGATTCAGCGAGAATGTGAATGAGATAGTAGTAATTAGGGTGTAAGGATTTATGAATAATAGTTCTAAGAGCAATTGGGTCTAGAAAGGGCCTGAGATAATTTTGTAATAAAATTAATTAGGATCAAGAGGGATGACAGACTAATAGTGATACCATTCCTAAGACAGTAAATATTTTTATATTATTATTTTTAAGAATGAGGAAATGGATACATGTAGAGATGGAGACTACTTATAGAATCATGAGATTTGAGACATATAGTGTAAGAGTTCGTTTAATTTCAAATAAGATATAAAATAAAATAAATAAAAATAAAGATGATTAACGATAAAAGGTATAATAAAAGGGATTAATAATTAATTGTGTGGTATTGGAAAATAAAGGGTATTGAATTCCTAAAGAAAGAGTCAAAGTGGATAGATCGATAGATCTAGGTATATATTTATGGTACTTTAAGTAGAAAATAATAAAGAATCCTCATTATTTCATATTAATCCAAGTTGTTGGATGAAATGCCTTAATGAGGACATCTTAACTTATTTGATCCAAAAACTACTTCAATCTAGTTGAACAAAAACTACTTCTACCACAAGGATATCAGAAATAGACCAGAATAGCACTAGATTAAGTGAACAAAACACAGGGGAACCAATTGCTTCCCCCTGGGCGTGGCGTGCTTCTCTAGCTCCTCTCCTTCTTGTTGGTGTGGATCTTGGTCTTCCTAGAGCTTCTTTGACACCTTCTCAAGCTTGTCGAGTCATCATAGAGCTGTCATGACTTATGAACTATTGGGTTCTAGAGGCCTTGACATGGATGAATAAATGAAAACGATTCGCAGCGGAAGACTTGAACGAATTGAACGACATCAACAAAACATTAAACAAAGTATCTTTCCACAGATCATATCCGTGATTTCTTGGATCTCAGAGTGAGCCGCGTCAAGCTGCTCACGTGTGCAGCCTCTAGATGTATCCACACGGTCCTCGGCACGTCGGATCTCCTCCTTCTCGTTGACGAGCCCCGTTCTTTCTCCATCGGCGTTGTTACGTCATCCAGATCATGTCAAGAAGGGGGAGGGGTGTTGGGAGATGGGAGAAGAAGGGGAAAGGCCCCTGAACAATTCTGGCCTTGGTGAATTTTGTTCAGGGCCTTCCCCTATTTATACTAAGTGGGTATTTTTCATAAAAATCCCTAAAACTTAAGTATATCTTCCGACATCCAAAAGACCATTTGCGTGTGATCCTCTAGGCCCATGTATGAGTCGAGTTAACGACTCCAACGGCCCAATAACCTTTATTGGCCTTCCAAATTAATTAACTATATCATCATCTAGATTAATTAATGTCAGATCGATTTAACCCAATCGATAGGTCAAGTCTCCGACACGTGGGGTGCCAAGCTACACCTCGTGTCCTTGAAGATACAAAGGAGTGCGTATCAACTCACTCATGGAACCTGTTCGTCATCGATTCCCGTGTATGTATAATCCCTCATCTGCTTGACGCTCCTTGGATGACTTAGGGTATGGTCAACTGTCAAACCCTAATCGATCATCCAAGTTAGTACTGATGCATTCGGAAATCATCGGATAACTCTTCTCCGATATTTCATTGCCTTGGCCAAGGACTTCATCGCATCGTCTTCCTTCAGCTGTCACCTCTTATATCGAGGGTGGACGATCCCATCTTGACCACTCAATCATCTTCGTGAACTTCTTGTTGTACCCGAACTAAGACCGTTTAGAATCTCATGATTAGAGACTCGTTGGCCATAGCCAAAGTATAACTATCTGTCCACAAGACGTCTTTGGTGCCTCAAGTCTAAGGACCACTTACACAACCGTGACATGAATCAACCTGACTGAGAGTTAGGTATAATACCATTTAGGGATTCGTACGGATCAATTCAGTGAACTCTTTACACTAAAGAGCACCCACTATCTATCCTTAGTGTCTCCACACTAATGGCTACGTGACCGACCATACTCACCATATGGTGAGGCTAGATAATGATATTCTATCCGGATACTTTGATGTCCTTCTCGTGTATCGTTCGAATAGGAATGTTTAGAAAACATTATTAAAGACTAGTGATCTCCGTATTATGATCTCATATTTCACTAAGTCCGATCATGTATTCATGGACTTCATTATAAGCATCACATGTGCACTATAATGAATATGTTCTAATAATGAACATGGAACGAGATGTGGAATGTGTGATTAGCTTGCTGGCCACATATATTTCAAACATGAACAGGCTGTTCAAACTACTTGGTGTGTATCGCGCCCCATGGAGTTTTGAAGAAAAAAAAATCATTTTAATGAGAAAAAATATTTGAGGGTTGAGGAGGGATCTTCATTGCCTGTTGATAGTGTGTATTCATTATGGGTAATATTTTTAGCACCATAGGATCATTAAATGACATACTCATTACTGGAATATATCGCTTAGCTAACGAGGATAACTTCCATGGGTAGAGAAGGATGACTTTACCTCTGGCCATCCGATCTATCTAATGGGAGGGGCCAACGGGTGCTATTAAATTACAGACATGGATCCTATCTTAAATGGTGATCTCCATCCTTTTCATCAGCTGCTATCCTTGCTACAACCACAAACAATCAGCTTCATCACGTGTATGGGCCACGACATCCTCCTAAGTGGGACACTTACCAATTATGAACATGTAAAAAGAAGGTAAAATGATGGAAACATGAGTTATTTTAATGTTGTCATAGTTTTAGGTTGGTTGTTGAGTTAAGGGGCTTGGGTCAACTTGGCTTGAAGCTTGTTATTGCTTTATTTCTTATATTTTCAAACCTTCTTTCTTATATCAGTTCAGTTGAGATCTGGTCTTTTTGCCTTACTCTACCTGGTCTGCACAAAGTCTTATATTAGTCATGTATTGGAAAATTTAGAATTCCAAAAGCCTATATAAATCTCAAATTATATATATTTCAAATTTAGAAACCAAACCTCTCTAGTGTATACACTGGGCTCCGTACCGAGCCCAGTGCTTTGTTTTCTATGTCCTATTGTGAGCTGATGGTGGGCCTGCTTGAGCACAATTCTTGGTGGCAAAGGTGGCTTAAGTGATGTCTTAGGTACTTGATTGTTGTGCTTGTTGGCCTTAGGAAATGCGCTCTCTCTCTTTCTGCTGGCCGTGGGCTGATGTGCCCCTTATTTATTAATTCTTCCGAATCATTTAATTATTCAATGTCCTCATGGTCTTCCATTATGTTTCCTGAAATAAAATAACTCAAATTTCCACCCTGATCTTCCTCTTCAATTCAACTCCTGAAACATGATTAACTCAGAGAACAATTAGGCACAAATTTTATGCCACATGTTGAAGTCATACTATCAAAGTAAACATGGCTTCATGATAATATATCTATCATAAATTTAGTCTGTAAAGCATTTAAAACTCATAATGGGAAATATAAAATAATTTAATGAATCAATCAATGCATGAGATGTAATTTGGAAATAACATAGATAAATTATGCAGCATAAGTATGCCAATATTTTCTTAAAATGAGTATGATTGAAATGTGTAACACATGATAGGTCATTAAAGTCACATAGTCTAAAACCAGAGAGGAGATTGAATGATTCAAAAAAACTTCAAGAATGAGGAGGATCAGAGAGTGATTGGAGAAGTAAGAACGTATAAGTGTAACCTTGATGGAGCATTGCATCGCCACAATGTTGTTATTAAAATAGTGATCAATTTGCTCATACATACAATTGATAACTTGTGATTAACTTTGTCATGTCTAGACCTTTCTAGTAAAATACTCTATGAAGTTATTGAACCCCGACATAGATCAACCCCTAGGGGATTGGGCACCTTATCATTCCCAGATTTTATGTTTTTAAAATACCCAATGGGAAATCATGTAATATCAATTAATCCGAGGATAATACCGATTATATTGCGTAATTTCCCCCATAGGGCCTCGCATTATAGGTGCGTATGAGAAGCATAAATGACTACGTAAGGCTATTTGGCTCATGACACATCCATATTAATGTACTTACCTCCTTCAACGAGTACCCCACTTAGTATTCTCTGGTCCATATTTCCCTATTTTATTCAGGAGTGGTAGTAGACATTATCCAATCCAAATTTCCTCATCGAGGTATGGATATTATATGGTTGAATCATAGGTTTAATAGCCCCAATAATTCATTGTTGGTGCTTATCGATGGTGTTAAGAGGTCTGATATAGAGGGTTTCTGAGCCCTCAAAAATTCCAGAAAAATGACTTAGAGTCATGGAGCCTACTAGCTTGATCGATAGTCTTGTGACTGAATGGGGGTAATGTTCAACTGATGTCCCATATAAGGAAAAGTATCAAATGAAGTAACATGTACTCAAAGATCTGTCGAGAAATCTTCCCTACTGAAATTCACATATGATGGGGTGGTGATTTGAAAGAAGATAAGATGAAAATTGGGTGGGTGGATGGGACAAAAGTGGGTGTGAGAGGATGATAGAAAGAGAGAAGCAATGGAGAAGAGTGCAGAAGGGGTGGGCCAAAATGGATACTCTACCTAGTCCTAGTACTGGGGGCCTAAGCAAGATTCAAGCTTGTGGGTCAGTGATAACATGCTTATTGATAGGAAAATAACAAGCATATGACAACAGTTTGCCCAGTAAAATATTTTCATGTCATGTTATTGTAGTAAAATTGCATAAAATTGTGTTATATGTGATTTTATAATTTTCTAGTTTTAAAAGTAATTTTACATATTCGCTGACATCAATTCCAATAAGAAATTATTTTTTGGTCATAAAGATTTCTATTGAAATAACTAAGGAAAAATCAGTTTTTTGGAATTTTCTTGTATTTTTTCCCAAAATTTCTGGCAACTATATCACAGAGAAAATAATTCCAAGTAAAGGGCATTTTAACTATTTATTTTCATTTTTAAAATATTTTTATTTCTTTGATTTCAGAGTATGTGTCATGCTGCCACATGGCAGTCCTGATTTATCCAGAAAACAAAATCAAAGATTAGTTAGCCTAATCATTCTATGTCACATCATTTTGATCTCGTGAATTGTGAGATCAAACTGACACATTAAAGGCTGATGATTTGCATATTTGGAACCTCGTAAGGACACATGGTTAAAAATTTCTTGAAATTCGTGCAAATGGCGAAGGATTACACACATAAATTTTTAAAAAAGAATGACTTTTTTGCAATAAATGCACCCCAGCTCCAAGAATAACATGAACTAACTAGTAACTGACTTGCCTTTTAGCATTTACTACCTCTCAGGCTCGATAAAAATGAGGAAATATGACACATTTCAGCTATAGATCAGTTATATATTCTCTCTCGCTCTCTCTGTATATCTCAATCTACCTATTTTGTTATCTAACAGCCTCGGATTGGTGCATAGTATAGGTGTACAATTGGTGTGACCATTAAAGGTGGAACTTATTGTACCAATCATGGTTGCAAATTTTTGTGCGAATGACATGCATGGAAAGAATCAATTTTTTGAGGGGAGAGAAGAGTATAATAAATCATGTGGCCATAAATCAGCAATTTCTTAACTTCGATATCTTGGGATCAAACTGTTGGATCGACCTGATTTTTAGGCTAGTTTGTTCATTTCACCTTCTTTCCATCCACATGGTTGGATTATTTAAATGAGGCCAGGAAAGAGTAGAAAAACATTTGCATTTGCTCCAAAGCTTGTTGACCAGGAAGGACATACTAAGTTGTTTGAAGTCAAATTTTGTTGCATTTTTTGGGTTCATCTATTGAGTTTCTTCTCCCTTTCTTTATTTTTATTATTTTTGGCTAACAAAATGCCCATCATGAGGAAAATGTTTATGCTGTACGAAAATTATTGAGGGAGAGCAGCAACATGATTTGAGAGTGCATGTTAAAGTTTCTAAATTTTTTTCTCATTTTATAATCAAACCTGCTGAAGATATCATGTCATTTTCCCTATGTTAGATGTTTTCCTAGATTTCCTTTGTTAGATTTTACATATCCTTCTCCCAATGGATGGACTCCTTTTTTCACCTTAAACTGTTTATTTGATGAACGATGGAATTATAAATTCTATTGCATAACCTTGAATCCTTAAAAACCATGATTAAATTCACGTTTAAGCACAACAACTTTAGGCGTATTAGTGGGATTTATAGGGTCCATGAAGGATGGGAGCTAGTGTTCAAAACACTTGTAGTATGATGGTTTCAAATCAGATAATCTTTTTTAAAAATTATAGAATTTGAGATTTTGGGAAGCTTACTTTATAAATTTAATTACATATCATAGTATCATAGTAACTTTTTGGGTAGAGTCATTTCATATGTTGTTTTTTTTCCTTGTGATTATTTAAACAAGGTTCTAAGAAAATTATTAAACTTTAAATAATAAAAAAATTTGGGCCTTAAAATTTATGATAATTACTTTTAAAAGTATAAAATAAGAGATTTTTGGAAAACTTGTTCTAAATTTTTTTTTATTACAGATTAAGTATTTACACTCTCTATAGTTAAAGCCATTCAGAATTTTTTGTTGTCCTTCTGATTTTAATTTTAAAAAGGGACTGAGAAAATTATTATACCTTATAAAACAATATTTGGGGATACGAGTTGTATTTTTCAAATTCTAGAATTATGGATTTTGGGATAACATGTTTTCACAATTTATAAATGATTCAGGTCTTACACTACATTTGCCGAGATTCACTTAATGATTGGTTCTTATACTTGCGATTTTAATTTAAACAACAATATGAGCTAATTACTAATTTCCTAATAGTATATTTTTTATTTAAAAATAATTAAAATATTTTTTGGAATTCAGTTCTTACACTATCTTTCAGAGTAAATATTAATTTTTGGAATCTGAGATAATCATTAATTTTGTTATAAAAAATTTGTTTATTTTGAAATTAATTAAAAATAGTTTTTTGGAATTCAGTTCTTACACTATCTTTCACAATTTATTATAGATTATGTTTTTACACTCTCTTTAGTTCAAGCCATTCATATTCTTTTGTTTTCCTTTTGATTTTAAGTTTAAAAAGTTACTGAGAGAATTAACAATTTAAGCAAGAATCTGAGCTAATTATTAATTTTGAAATAAAAATTGTGTTTATTTTCAAAGTAATTAAAAATAGTCTTTTGGAATTCAGTTATTACACTATCTTTGCCTAGATTCACTTGATAATTGGTTATTATGATTGTGATTTTGAAATTTAGTACTGATTAAGTTCTTACGCTCGCTCTGGATAGAATGATTTAATCTTAAATATCATATACATAAGGTCTAGAAGTAAGATAATTTATTTATTTTGTTCTATAGTTTTAGATTTTGAGAAAACCTGTTCTGCCTTCCTTGTAATTTTAATTTAAATTAGGTACTGACCAAATTATGAACTTGAGTTAAAAGAAAGTTTTGGTTTACAAACTAGATAATTTTATTTAATAAAAATTTTTAAAATAAACTTTTTTTTCTTAAAGTATTATATAACAATATTTTTTTGAATTCTAGAATTAGATTCCCTAGATAGCTTATTTTGAAGAATATATCTTTGACTCAGTTCTTTGAGTTTTTTCTTCTTCTTTTTTTTTGTCAAAAAACATGATGCCGGGTAGGACCAACCCTAAGGTTGTCCCCGTAGACCGATCCATCTGTGACCTGGACGCCACCCAGAGTTGTTTATTTATTAAACATAGATTTTATCAGAGTCTATATGCGTGGAGCGAGTGCACATGTCCCGATTACACACATACCCTACTTGCCCATGCCCATGGTGCAGGAAAGGAAAAAGGTACATGAGTGATATCTAGTAAAGGCCATGAGAAGAGCACTCGTGACAGTAAGAGTATGTGAAGCCCTCGTAGGGGGTGCAATGCTTGGAGTGTGTGCAGTCCACCCCGCCGTTGTCTGCAGGTGTCAACATTTAGGTGTGCAGTAGGTCTGACTATCATGCGAGATGGTGAGCTCTCCTGCCTTTAGGGCTCCATGCTAATCGCTAGTCTTGCGAGCCCTCCTTCAATAATGTGCGATGCGTGTGAAGAGCCGGCAAGCCGAGGCACTCAATGCGATAGCATCCATGAGCTGCCTGAGGGAGTTCCTGCCAAGAGAGAAAAGGAGAAGAGGGACTTCATATGCATACCGCATGGTTGGCTAGGGCATCCGTCGTTTGGTTGCCCTCGCGCAGCTGGTGACAAACACTAGACAAGCGAGGGCCGCACCGCATGATGTCCTTCCATACGCGCTGCATCCGCCACTAGGAAAATAAACCTGCACAAAGCATGCCAACCAACACTTGAGAATCTGATTCTACTATGATATCGTGAAGGTTTTGTTCCTCGCAGATGAGTAATCCATCATATATCGCCATAGCCTCAGTTGTTGTGTTAGTTTGGATACCATAAAAGGACGAGAAGGCAAAGAGAATACTCTATGTGTGATCGCGGAGGATACCGCCCCCTTTAGCTAGTCCCTGGGGTCCCTTTGGTCGCACCATCCATATTCAACTTCAGGTTGCCAATTGGCGATGGGTGCCAATGGACAAGTTGTAGCCAAATGGTGATGGGGGTGAGGGTCACCGTAATGTCTCAAGTGTGAAGGAGATCACATGTGAGGGCTGAGCTGCAGGCGTAGGGCTGTAAGAGATGGTGGTTGTGTCATATCCACAATTGGACTCGTTGCATGATATCCGGTGCTCGCATTGGGGTCCCTACAAAATGAGAAGAATTTTTCCCTTTCAAGATATCCCATAGTAAGTAAGCTATGGTGACGTGAAGGAATGGGCTCCGCTTAGAGTGCATTGGTGAGAGAAAAATCTTGCTAAAACACTCTAACGGTGTTAGAGTAGAAGGGGTTCATTGTAGTGGGCACCGATGATGTGTAATTTGGCGCCACCAATTTAGGGTTATCTCACTATGGAAGAAAAGGTGCCCCATAGTCTCAGCATGGGGAGATACAGGGCAACAATGGCGATGCGAACTGAGGGAGTGACTGATACGAGTCACTCGATCATCATTCGGGAGGCCACGATGCATGAGTCTCCAAAGGAAGCAAGTGATGATTGCCGGATGCCAAATGCGGTTACCCTAGTGCTGGGTGGGGGATTTCTCACAAAAGTGCTCCCAAGAAGATTGGTACGAGAAGGACCCATCGAGGGTAAGCGTCCAAATAAGATGGTCGTGAGTGGTCCCGATGAGAGTACTCTGGGCCTGGGGTAACGTGTCTAAGGGGAGGCCATGCTACTCCCAAAGGTGACGCATGTAGCCCAAGAGCAGCTATGCCATGGTCACTCGAAGGCGATGAGGCTCGAGGTGTGGATGACGGGCTAAGGGCACATCAACTAGCCATGTATCATACCATGCACTAATCTCGTAGCAGTCGACATGCCAAAATGTGACCTTGGCGATCGCTAGCCAATGTTGCTGCCAAGTCCACCATTTGTGATGGCCGCGAATATCCATCTCTCTACGAGCCTATTCAACGTACTTGGCTGAGATGAAACTCCCCAATGGGGAGTGTGTAGTACGCATACGCCACACGATCTTCTTCCTAAACATGTCTTTGATGTCTTGAAGACATCTAATCCCTAGACCCCCCTCGTCCATCGACCGACAAGCTTTCTCCCAAGAAACTCAGTGGTGGCGACTCTCTCCCGCTAGGTAACAGGACCATAAGAAACATGCACACAATCACTCCACTAAATGGAGGACTACGAGCAATAGTGAGTGGACCGCGAGTGTATGTAGTGGGATGCTCATGAGGACATGTTGAATAAGCTGGATGCATCCCCCAAGGGATATGATAAGCTCAAAAAATGTGTGTTTAATGTCGTTATTTTACGGTTTTTGAATTTAACCAGTAAAATTTAAATGATATGATTTTTTCCTTACTTAGGTGATAGAAAATGCTTGTGACTTGCATTTAACATTCGTGATAGACATCGCCGTTATCGCGAAGACCCGTACCCGCCTAAACCTTGATCTCAGGATCACGATAGGAATCATCACGTACCAGATGATCCCTATCGACCCGAGAACAGATCTAGGGGACGTGATCAGAATCGTCCTAATTGAGACGATCTGATTCCTCCCGAGAATAGAATGCCAGTCCACAATAGAAATTGTCGAGATGATTTCTAACCACTTGAGCCTAGAACCCCAGGCCATGATAGGAATCGTCCCCTGCGGAACGATCCCTATCCACTTGCGGATAGAAACCCCGTACATGATGGAAATTGCCCACCTCGTGACAATTATTATCTACCGGAAGAGAGGATCCCAAATCGTGATAGGAATCATCCACTATGGAATGATCCCTATCCGCCTGACGATAGGCACCGAGGTTAGAATGGGAATCGCCCAGAACTTGACGATCCCTATCCACCCAAGGATCAGGCACCACCTCGCGATCACCGACGTGTGGATCACGACAATCATTGGCAAAAGATTCAAAGAAGTTTCAAAGTGGATGTTCCGTATTATGAGGGATCTAGGGACCCCAAAGAATATATAGATTGGGAGTCTAAGCTTAGCAGTTATTTCAAATGGCACAACATGCTTGAGTGGCAGAAATTTCAGTATGCCGAGATGAAACTAGGGGGTCAAGCCAAATTTTTTTGGGAGAATCTTGAATTTTTTATGTATAACCGACGAGAGACACCTATAGACACTTGGCCCCAAATGAAAGACAAATTGCGTGAGAAATATCTTCCTATGGCTTATTTTGATAATCTCCTAGATCTCTGTTATTTATTAGCAGACACTTAAAATGACTTAATTTTTGTGAAAATCGGGAATTCAGCAAAATTTGAAAATCGTGAAAATACCTTAAATTACCAAATCTTGATTAAGATTTGCTAATTAAGGAAATTAGGAACTAAATTGAGTTGATTAAAGATTCAATTGAATTCAACATGATTTAACCTTAAATAATGAATATTAAACTATTGGAAAATAAAGGAAATTCGAGAATGAAAGAATTGGAATCAGAGTTTAAGAAGAAATCTTGAAATAAAAAAATGATTTTTATTTTAAAAACAATTGAAATAAAGTGTAAAAACAATTATTAATGCATAAAATGCTTTATTAATTTCTCAAATATGTTTTATTATTGATTTCTTTTTATTTGTAGAAATAGGTCAATTAAAAAGATTTAATTTCTTATAAAATTCAATTGTAAAACGTTTAAAATGTGTTAATTGACCTAATTATTTATCAAAGGTATTGTTTCTCTTGAAAATTAAGAAAAGTCTTGTTTTAACATAAAATCATGATAACATGCACCAAAAAATAATGTTTTAAAGCGTTAAAAGCCCACAAATACGATGAAATTAGCATTTAATTAGCTCTTATTTGCATGTTATCTGGATAGAAAATGAAGTTTCCATCCATCTAGTTTCTTTCTCAACTTGGCCAGCAAAGCATTAAAATAATGATGCCTAGTGGGTCCGAGAAAGATAGGGCATCCGAGATATTGAAAGGGAGGTATCCTCACGAGTACCCGGTATAATGTTGGATAATCTGAGAGTGTTTTACATTGGTGGAAAACTGACCATAAAGTTGCTCTTCGAGGCATTGAAGAGCAGGCCAGAAGCCCGCTTGTACTCAGTGAGGACACTCATAAGTTTCTTAATGGATTTTTTAGATCCATTGAGGAAAAGGATGGCATCATCTATAAATAGAGAGTCCGAGAGGATCAGGCATCCCCTTTTCGTAAAATATGGTTCAATGAGGCTACGGGCGATTGGCTAAAGACCTCCTTCATCAATATAAAAAGGGTAGGTGAGATGGGATCACCTTGTCGTAGACCTCTCGTAGCCGTGAAAAAGCCTATGGAATTTCCGGCCACCAAAAGAGAGGAATGATTCTCTCTAATTCAGGCATCCACAAGAGCACTGAATGCATCGGTGAACCCAAAGCGATGTAACACTTTAGTTAGGAAACTCCACTCAACTCGATCAAACGCCTTCTCCATATCCAGTTTGATGATGACATTCGTGCACCGAATATGAGTGTTTCGTGAGCAGGCTAACTCGTGAACGAGCATGATACTGTTCTAGATCTATTGACCCTTGACAAAACCGCACTGTTCAGGCGAGATAAGTCTATCCAGGAAGGTCCCGAGTCGATTTGTAATGATCTTGGATGCAACTTTATAGCATACATTATAAAGATTAATAGGGAGAAAGTCTCTAAAAGAAGCTGGAGAGTCCACTTTTTGAATAAGCGCCAAAAAAGTGGATTTTCAACTTCTAGGTAGGACTTTACATGTAAAGATCTCCTTGATAGCAACACCAAGTCCGTGCCTACTATATCCCAACATGCTATGTAGAACTCTACAGAAAACCCATATGGTCCCGGGACCTTGTTCCGACAAAAGGAGAAGACCACCTCCTTGATCTCTACTCGCATAGGAAGGGCCGTAAGTAGAGCATTTTCCTTGTCCGTCACCAAGTGGGGGATGGAATCTAGTAAATCCTCACTCACAATAGTCAGTTGTGAAGCAAGGATTGTACTATGCTATGGGACACCAGCTGCTGCTAGCTGGGCGGGGTCCTAATTATGCATCCCTAATATGTCGCATAATTAGGATGAGCTCTTGACGAATCGAGGCATGAAAGAAACATGTGTTTTTGTTTCCTTCTCGCAGCCATTGGATACACGATTTTTGGAGATATAAAATCCCATGTTGTCGCATGGCATCCTCAAATTGTTCACTAAGCCTAAACTCGCACTCCCCCACTTCGTTTGTCCAAGCATCCTGTAGCTGTTGATCGATAGCTGCCAACTCTGCGTTGAGCTCTTCAATCAATGCATGCACGTCCCCAAATACATGTCTACTCCACCATTTCAAGTGGAACTTGAGGTTCCTTAGTCTGTAACTGAGGTTCTCCATGGGTGATGTAGAGATCACGCCATGCCAGTGGCGATGCACAAAGCTTTGAAAAGCTTCATGTTCCAACCACATAGCTTGGAATTAGAAAGGCGGCATGTGGACATGAATACCCGCGTTTGAGAGAAGGAGAATTGGTGAATGATTAGAGTGATATCGCGGTAAAAGATCGATAATAATATTGCACTACAGTAGTGCATACTATATGTGAAGCAGCCGGTCAAGTCATTCATACATACACACGTCTGCTTGGCACTCATTGCACCATGTCCAACTCTCGCCTATAGTGGGGGCTCCACAAGTGAAGCCTGATGATGAAAGTCGTTGAATGCTTGCATGGATCTTGACCTAGGTGTCCGACCTCCCTGGCATTCACTGGCTGCTTGTACGCAGTTAAAATCCCCCGCTATAAACCAAGGGAGATCAACAAGACGCAGATGGGTGTGTATATGCTGGACAAGTTCCTCCCATAGGGCCTCTCGCTTGAGGTATCTATGCAATGCATAGACTACCGTGAGCGTATAAGGCACCGGGAAGAGTTGAACAGTGAAGGAGACATACTGGGTCCCTTCATCAAGGAGCTCCAACGAATAGTTTCGTGTCTAGAATAGCATTTTCGAGGAGTGGTAGTAGACATGATCCATTTTGAGTTTCCTCATTATAGAGTGTGTGAGATATCCAGGGTAGTCATCGGTTCAATAAGCCCAACTACTCCTAGTATGTGCTTATTGGTGAGTGACAAGAGGTGAGACTGGGTAAGAGGGTTACCTATCCCTCGACAATTCTAAATGAGACTTGGAATCATAGAACTATCTACTCGCGTGGTACACCCTCGATCGGGTGTTATATATGCGACGAGTGTGAGGTGTATCTGAGTGATTCCCACGACGTGGTGGGGTGTTCATATCTGAGTCCTCAGATATGGAGGCATCATCCTCCTCCTCATCCGTGGAAGCAAGTCCACTAGTGTCCCCACATGTGTCATCGCTTAGGAGAGAGGCTTGATGTTTAGTCAAGCATTCCTCCATAGTAAGTGGTATATGGTGTGTGTGGGGATCAGGTGTGTGTTGGAAGGGGTGCAATAGGTATGTCGAGTGGGTGGGGAGTGGGTATGTCGGGAGGGTGAGGATGTGGATCAATGACTAGGCATGAGTGGGAAGGTGGGTGGTGGGAATGGTAAGATTCGAGGGAGGTCAGGTGGCCAGAGGAAGGAGTTGGTTGGCTGGGAGATGGGTGACGAGGGATACGCATGATGGATGATGACGGTTGTTGGGGAGAGGGAGGACAAGGTGGAGATGATGTAGGAAGGGAATGGCTAACGACAATAGATGATGGTGTTAAAGGGTAGGGGGATGGATGATGAATAGAGGGTGGTGTGGAGTGTGATGATATAGGCTGAGAGGAACTAGGGGGAGAGGAAATCGGAGCAGCATGTGGGGCACTAATGTGAGTCACTCCTACCTCAGTGCAACCCCGAGTATCAGATCCATCTGCTACCTCTAAAAGGGCAAAGGCATTCGAGGTTGGTGTAAGGGACCTAACCTCTTTCCCTTTGCCTGATAAGGGGCTAGCAGATGGAGCATCTATAGCCCGAGGTGGAGTTTTGGGGCGCTTATCAGCTTCCTTCTTCACCCGCTGTGAAGCTACAGGTGTAGGCCGAACCATAGTAGGTTTGACCGACACGGTTCCCCGGGCTAGGGAGGGAGGCACACTCAACACACCCTACGATGTGGGGGTGGGCCATGTAATAGGCGGCGGTCTCCAGTTAGGGTGATGCCCTTGGGTAATGGATTTTGCCTCTACAATATAATCATCATAGGGCAATGGGGGAAGGTACTCTGGCTGGGGGGTTGAGGTGTCATGTGTCGCCTTTTGGCGACACATGTGGATGGTGTGTCTCAAAAGTGTGCAGTGTGTACAAAATTTTGGGAGATTCTCGTATACTATGGACAGGTGGATCATCTCGTCCCCATTCCTACTAAGTATCATGCGATGAATAGGGGCAAGTAGATCAATCTCCACGCAAACCCCCACATATCCAGGGTGATTGAACAGATGTATGTCTTTGTGAAAACATATAAATGTGCCTACAACGCTGGCTACGGATCCCAGGGTTGTGGGCATGAAGAGATGTCGTCGTAGTCCTGTGAAACCTATACACACTAGGACAGAATGAGGGGAATGATCATGTGAGGTGCTCGTTTGCTCCACCGTCCATTGGTACGTATGCATAATGGAACCACTGATATTCCAGGTGGTATGGCCCCAAGCTTTCCTAAAATCGGCTTCCAGTTGGAAGCGGATATAGACACTCCGATGGTTGTGCACGCCGATGACCACCGGTCCAAGATTTGTCCTGGTGCTATATATATCCGTGTGATATCATCTATAAGGGGCGCTTGGTAGTGAACCACCCTATCTTAGTGTATTAAGGTATTTATTAAAATCCTTTAGAGAGGTGTCAATGGTTTCAATAAAAGGTCTCAAAAGCTTAAGAAAAGCTGATGAGGAAATAAATTTACAAAATAAAAGCCAAAATATATAAGAGAAACATGACAAGTTTCTTGTGAGAGTGTGGCGTAGAAGAGAAATGTAAGAACATAGAAGAGATATGTAAGAGATATGTAAGGGTTCATAGAGTAAATCACAAAATTATTTTGATAATACAGAAATAGAATGGGGCAAGATAAGAGGCTAATTAAGCAATAGAATATACTTCACAAAATGGACGAGAGATGTGTCTATTTGAATGAGTTTTCATGAGTTTCCTTCCAATAGCTGAAATAAGAGGCAACACATTTTTAAAACAGGTGCACAACATTGATTTTATAAAACCCAGATATACATCCAAAAACTAGATTTTACTTTTAAAAATCCAAAGTATGATAAATAGCGTTATTATAAATGATGGAATAAGTACGACACTTCCATAAATAATTCAATATAATTAAAATTTGTGAATATTAAATAATCTACAAATATCATAATAAGTCACATAAATTGTTTGGAACATATCCAATACATCATGTTACCACAATATATGGACAGCCCAAGATTTATTATAATTAACACATGACCTTCATTAATCCCAAGATTGTGTTGAAATTACCATGAATACTTGTTAAATTCCTTTTCTTCATACTTTACTACTTTTCATGAAATATGTTTTCAAATTGAGATGTTCCGTTATACACTTTCACATGAAATGCATAAGACTTAACTCTCCCTTTGTTCTTCGAATTCACCTCAATTTATGGAGGATTTATGTTCACATCAACTACACTATAATAATAATTATTATTATAATAAATACTTACGATGCCACATGTATTCTTATTCACATAAGCTTCAAGGCTCCAGTTATCTCTTGTTTACTCCAGAACATTACACTTCCTCGAAATGGTGATAAATACCAATGGTACAAAAGGTTACTTTTAAGTAAGAGGCTGATATGTCCCTTAAATACTCAATAATATGAAATACTCTTAGTAAATGTTGTAAAACATGAAACCAGTTGAATCCTTCCCTGAGGCAATCACTATCCATTTCACTCCATTATTTTTTACTTGTATCATCTACCCTGTGTTGGCCATTGAAGTTACTCTCATATTCCATGGCGATGTACTTTACCTAATGTTAGAGGTTTAACTATTACATCAGTAAATTATTTTATTTTCTTTTAGATATATTTTGAATGAATATTTATTATTATAATTTTGATACAATGATACATATGATTGAAGGACATTATCACAAAATATTTTGGCCACTTACTCAAGTTTACACTTGAGTAATTTTATGGCACCTGAGATAATGATCCTATATTAATACTAAAATATCATTTGTATCCTACCATACTAACATTAGAATATATTCTAATTGTAAATTCCTCAAAGATACGTAATAGTTAAGACACATTAACTTTGATAGTCAATGCTTTCTTTTATTATATAGTGGTTAACCATATTAATCTATCATCACTATGATATTCAATTTCAATCCAGTAATTAATATAAATTCAAATGATAATTATAACCACATGAATTCACTTATACACTTATATCAATACACAATAAGTTAATGAAAATATTGTGGATTAGTGTAGGGAATGCATGCCTTCATATAAATGTAGACATATAAAACAAAAAACATGAAATCAGGTTAGAAGATTCACGAAAATATGAGGCCATTTTCTGCATAAGAAGCATGAAAAAATAATCATGCGAGCTTTGGGGGGCATTTTAGGCAGTAAAAGCCCTTGTATAAAAAACGTAAACTATCTCTCTCCTCTAAATTGGGGAAAACCAAGCTCAGCTTTGCCAGAGTGGAACCCTCTCCCCTTTTTCCCTCACTTCTTTATTGATGAATTTGAGAGGAATTGAGGCTAGAGTGAAAAATAAAAATCAAAAGCTCTACTTCAAAAGGGGAGATATTTTAAGCAAAAAATCTGAAGTTGGGAGTGAAAAAATCAGCAATCCCTCCTGTTTTATCTCGTATTATGGATAGTTATATAACCTTATCAACAAATTATATACATAAATAAATAAGGAAATGGAGTATAAGATGCTGTTGGCGACAATATTTATTCCTAACTAACATACTTCTTCAATATATTATACACTTATTTTCTCTTAACTACACATTGCACACCCTCAATTAACATCTATGGATTTATAAGGTTTGCAAAATAAAATATCATGGACTTACCAATTAAATTCATACTCATTTTATCACATGCCAAATTAGTAATACAGTTGTAGGATATTCATAATTAGCCTTATTTTATGGAGACTTTAGTAAAATATTTATCAGTTAAAATATATAACCTAGTGTTAAATTTCATATGATATTTGATAAGTACATTAAAATGTTCAGATAGACTAGGTCTATCAACCTGTGATCATATAACGTGGATGGTTAATACTGTAATGATTTATGTAAAAGCATTAAATGATAATGGGTACTCTTCAGGGAAAAGTTTCACTAAATTAATGTGTTTGACTTCCTGGATGGTATCTTTCCTATCAATTGGCCAATTCGAGTCATGATAATGTAAATGATCCTTAGAAATGATACTCCAAGGGAATATTATGGATGGATATTGAAGATAAAATCCAAGTGTATTTTTGTAAAAATGACTAATAATGTATTTTGATAAATGTTCAAAGTGGATTATGCAAAGTCAACCTTCCTTCAATGGGTTTGACATCAGACCAGACATGCTTGTCAATATCAGGACTGATGCATATGAAGATAACTGACTTCATATGGTTCAATTATACAACTCCACATGCATTGGATCACTACCTTTAGTTAATGGGCCAAATCCTTTGTTCAGGACTCAAAGATTTGTGTGCCATGTTCATAAACATGTTCTATATTTTTGGTCAAATATTTATGTTGATCAAACATCATTTGACTTGGGAGAGCTAAAGATTTATCTACCTACGTTATATATTTATCTATAAATGAATCGATTATTTTATATAGATTAAACACAGATCAGTAAACTTATGTCCCTATAAGATTTTGAAGTATTTTAAATACCTACCATATTTTTTCAAACTTAATTTCATGAATGAACTAAAACGACTGGTTATACCTTTTTATGGTAAATTTTTAATTACGCGAATTGAAGAATAAATCTCTTTCCCCATCTTATGATCGTCCATCATATTAAAAGAATTTGACTGTTTTATTTTTTCAAAATTATAGGCTAACTCTTATCACTTATCGATCCCACATACGCAGATTTATGCCTAATTTCAGATTTCTCTCTCTCTCTCTCTCTCTCTCTCTCTTTGTGAAAATTAGTACAAATAGGACGCAAGATATCTCTTCTTGTAGAGAAAATTTTTGGACTGTTTTTGAGAAAAAACCTTGAAAACCCCCTATCTTTAAGCATGATCCCAGATCCTTAAGATTTAGAATCTTTGAAGAAGTTACAATGAAAACAAAACTGACACCTAGGATTTGCGTGGATTGAAATCTTGGCCTAAATATCATCACATGGAGATTTTTCCTAAAAGTTATCGTTAACATCCATAAAAATCCATAGCATCTATAATTGCACCATTTGATGCAGGATTGAAGAACTTTCAAGCTCCTATAAATGCTCCAGCTCATAGATAATGTGCCATTTAATTCTTGTAAATTTCTGCACACATGGAAATAGAATCATTCATCAGAAGTAGTTTTCTTGACTTGAAATAAGTCAAGTAGAGCAAGCGAAAAATGCCCATGCTATGCAAAAACTGAAAATTATAAGTGATGAAGGAATATTGAATTATTTTAGGTTATGATAAATTCAAGATTAATAAGTATAAAATTGTATAAATTTTATGGAAAATTTATCATGCTCTCCCTACTTTGTATAGATTTTTGTGTCCATCTTTGGTATATTTTGAATGGGAATATGTATAATGCATGTTTATGGCCAGTGATTTATGTATTATGATCTCATTATAATTCTCTTAGTTACTGCATCTATTTCATGAATAGACTTCACTAGAAACATCACAAAAGAATATTAATAAATTAATATTTATTTTAATGAACATAAGTGCGACGTAGAACTATGATTGGCATTAAGACTACATAGTATCCTTCATTTCTCACCTAGGTAATCCGTCAGAATTTCATCCTGAATAAATAGGATATTGAACATAATTTAGGATTGGATAGAAATATAGATTTCTACTAATTATTCCATCTTTGGTTTGGGCTTAACATGAGTTTCCTCTTATATATTTTATTTTTTCTATATAGCTAATCCCTATTCCTCTATATGAACCACATCCTAACCTAATAAAGTGACACTAATCCTTGAGGATGTCCCATAGCTATCACTATATACCCAATATTAGTAGATTATCATGGTAAATATGTGTATTGATTAAGTGTTATTTAGGGTCTAACATCACCATTAAAGTTTTTACCTTAGTTATACTGATTTTCCGGCATAAGGTTCAAATATGATTATGGATAAATGTTAAATATGATAAAATATATATTACATATTTGTGGTAGCCAAGTAGGCCAAGCTACACCATTACATTGTGATGGAGACTCGTGCATTATTTCTAAGGTCTAGAAGAATTTATTGCTACTCAAGGTCTACTAGGTCATATCAATATATCACTGATCTTAGAGTTATAGCACTCACTATAGTTATTATACTTATTGCAAGTCTTTTTCATCTTTGCGTTCTGATGTGTAGCGAAGCCATTTTTTCAAATTATTGAGATAGTTATTTATGGGAAAATTGTGAGAGCTACTGAGGTTTCAAAAATAGATAGCTACTGAAAATTGTGAGACGAAAGTGAAGCTACTGAGGTTTTAAAAATAGATAGCTACTGAAAAGAACACATTTCAGCCCTAAAAATTCAAGGGGGTACTTCAATTAAATATTATTTTAAACTGCAAGAGAACCTCTAAGAGTATTTCTTAAAAAAATATTACAATTTATATTTCTAAGAATATTACATTTTGGTCAGCCATAAAAAATATTTTGTCCTATTATCCTTTTCCATTTGATGACATTTTCAGTTCAAAACAGCTCATGATTCATGATATGACTATGAACCAATGTTTGCCATGAAGCCCAGTCATATATGAAAAGCAAATATTTTTAATATACTTAACGTCGGGTATAGAAACGTGGATATGACCATTTCTCATTAAGTCCTTAGACAAGTAGGTGGAATAAGAGACTCACTGATGTCAAATCCCATTATGGATCTGACCCATCTCTCATCATCTCCCATACATCATGATATATTTCTTGATATAAACCATACTTCCCAAGTTCAGAAACTTATTCCATGCTACAATCATCTATCTGCTTTGCTCCGGAACTTGGGAAGCTTGGCTTATATTAATAGATAATCTTACCTATTGACCATCAACTCTCATACATCAAGCTATAGTTCTTGATATAAACCATACTTTCCAAGTTCAAAAGCTTATTCCACGCGACAAGCATCTATCTGCCTTGCTCCTGAACTTGGGAAGTATGGCTTATGTCAAGAGATAATCTTACCTATTGACCATCAACTCCCATACATCAAGCTATAGTTCTTGATATAAACCATACTTTCCAAGTTCAAAAGCTTATTCTACGCGACAAGCATCTATCTACCTTGCCCCTGAACGTGGGAAGTATTGGTTAAATCAAGAGATAATCTTACCCTTTGCCCATCAGCTCCCATACATCATGATATATCTTTCTTGAATTAATCCATACTTCCCAAGTTCAGATGCTTATTGCATGTTATAAACATCTATCTGCCTTGGCCCTGTACTTGGGAAGTATGGGTTAAATCAAGAGATAATATTACCCTTTGCCCATCTGCTCCCATACATCATTATATATATTTCTTGAATCAATCCATACTTCCCAAGTTCAGATGCTTATTGCATGTTATAAACATCTATCTGCCTTGGCCCTGTACTTGGGAAGTATGGGTTAAATCAAGAGATAATATTACCCTTTGCCCATCAGCTCCCATACATCATGATATATATTTCTTGAATCAATCCATACTTCCCAAGTTCAGATGCTTATTGCATGTTATAAACATCTATCTGCCTTGGCCCTGAACTTGGGAAGTATGGGTTAAATCAAGAGATAATATTACCCTTTGCCCATCAGCTCCCATACATCATGATATATCTTTCTTGAATTAATCCATACTTTCCAAGTTCAGATGCTTATTGCATGTTATAAACATCATGATATACTTCTTGATATAAACAATACTATCCAAATTGAGAAGCGTGTTGTTTTTATTTTGAAGATGAGAAACTTGGTTCTTTCCAAAGAACAGAGAATGTTTGCTGTCAAAAGAAGTCAAGAACAATTCTTAGATCATTCCCTGAAGATGCCGATGCAGCGAGAGCGATAATTCCGTGGCCCCCATTCGATTTCTGCGCTCCAGTTTTCATCTGTTCACGCAATCTGATGATCTCCTGTAGCACCCACTTTCTTCCTTGTCGTCCCTTTCCCAAGAACCATAAACAAGTGGAGGAATGCGACGGCCGAAGAGTGGAAATCCGAATGGGATCTCCAATACCAGTGCACGCCATTTCTTCCCCGACCCGAAAGCGCGCTCCTTTCCTCGTGTTTCCACCGCGATGTCCGCCCCCATTTGTGCATCCTACTGTTGTGTTTCGGTGCCTGTTCTTGATTGGGTCTTGTGGGTAATCCAAGGAAGAAGGCGAGATCGCTGAAAGCGAGGCGATCATCATGAAGAAGAGCGTCTCGGAGTGGGATTTTGAGGCGTTCTTGCAGCCGCAGTCGTCGACGACGACCTCCCCATCTGGGCCGCCGCTCGGATTTGGATTGCGGGACGAGATTTCGATCCGGGACGGTGGGGAAGGAGGGAATTTTATTACCGGCGAAGAGGAACCGGTAAGCTTGGTTGTTCTGTTTTTATCCGGCGAAGAAGAAATTCGAAGGTTGAAGTTTGTAGATTTCCTGATCATCGACAAAATTCAGTGCGTTTTTTTTAAAGATTTTTCAAAAGCTTACGTCGTCATTGAGGGATTCCTTTAACTTCTCGTAATCTGTTGTTTATGCAAATTGGATTAAAAAATTGTCGGTTTCATTGAGTTATGCTTTTGTTGCCGTGCTTATGAACTGTATGTAACATTAGCCATTACTTGCTCAGTTCGTGGGAAAAAGTATTTTTTTTGTGAAAACAATGTCTGTTTCATTGAATTGTGGTTTTGTTTCTGTGTTTATGAACTGTATGTAACATCAGCCATTACTTGCCCAGTTCGTGGGAAAAAAGATTTTTTGTTGAAAACAATGTCTGTTTCATTGAATTATGGTTTTGTTTCTGTGTTAATGAACTGTTTGTAACATCAGCCATTACTTGCCCAGTTCGTGGGAAAAAGGATTTTTTTGTGAAAAAATGTCTGTTTCATTGAATTATGCTTTTGTTGCTGTGTTTTTGAACTGTGACATCAGCCATTACTGGTCCACTTCGTAATGATTTTTTTTGTTGAACGCAGGATGGGTATGCATTAAATCACAATTCAGTGGGCGATCTGGTTAATTGTTTCTTATGGTCTCAAAATCATGCTCCCAAGCATTCTGCAGACACTGGATCGAAAAGGAAATCTTCTGTCTATGGTAGGGCCCGAGATCTTCCGCTGATTCCAGCCACCTTTTGAGTAATTGATTTTAGTTTTCGAAGTGGCGACTTCTAGAGAGTATCACAGTATCTACACAACACTGTTCGTTTAAAAATGATGAATAAATTTCGAGCTCTATATGTTTGTATATTAAAGATTTCTCCTTCATTGTTTTTTTTTCTTTTGACAAAGGAGCCGAGCTTATTTTGCATCAACATGTGCAGACTGATTTTAATTCCGTTTCGTCTGCCAAGTCAAAACTTTTCTTTTTCTGATTTCAGATGCCAGCGATGAGTATTTTTATTGATAAAACCATTATTTTTCGTGTTCAGTCGAGAGTCCCACTTCTCCTCAGAAGGCCAAATTCTCAGATATCCCCGCCCCACTAGCATCAAGCGGCTCTGAGCAGTCAGATGACGAATCTCTGGATGTGGATGCCGGATCGTGTGGACAGAGCACAGATGTCGTTGATTTGAAACGCATGAGAAGGTAGAAAAATGTTTTCATTACGTCACCTTAGGGGCCGGCCATCAGATAATCTAAATATTTTATCAATAGTTTCTTAAGAAAGAACCTTATCTATAAATCGACCTCGTTGTGAATGATCGATCGGATTGGTTGGACTGAGATCAGTGGATCCGATCAATTTGATACAGATGGCCATCCATTGTGGACCCCTAATAGTGTAGGGGACAGGGATCTGATTGGATTGAGTCGAACTAAAGGGATCGATCAGGCCTGTTCTAATTATTGTGATCTGATCCTTTCTATCTAAAACAATGATTTCATTACTTATCTTAGGGATTGGCATTTGGATGTGATGAGGCTGAAATTTGATCAGCCCTCATTATGGTTGATTGTTTTGGTCCAATTGATCAGTTGGCCTGATTGAGATCACCCATTCGATCTAATTTACTTCCAATCCCAAATAGGGGCAGGACAACCAGGCCGATGAATTGGTTATGATTGTGATCAGATTTACACAATCCAATTGATCTGATTGACCACATTGAGATTGGATTGATCTGGCAATCAGATCAATAGATGAATGATCCAACCAATTACCAGTCCCATTTTCACTTATTTTCTCTCAGTTACCTTCTTCACCTATGAAAGAAGGATCCACCCAGACTCATGGACAAGACCTATCTGGTTGAATTTGTTTCTGCATTATGTTTCAGGAAGGTTTCTAATCGAGAATCGGCCAGAAGATCAAGAAAGAGGAAGCAAGCTCAGCTGGCTGATCTTGAGCTGCAGGTACCTATTTTTATTATAATCCTTTTTGTTGGATGAACCGAGTGGGCATAATTTATCATCCATGGTCAAGGGCAAGAGCAAGGTGCATGATCCAGTTTTTGCCATATTTGTTTGCCTTCATAGGTCGACCAGCTGAGAGGGGAGAACGCATCCCTTTATAAGCAGTTAATGGAGGCTAGTCAGCACCTTACCGAGGCCGCCACGGATAACCGAGTTCTCAAGTCAGATGTCGAGACCTTGCGGGTGAAGGTTGGGCTTTCTTTCTCTCTTCTTTCTACTTATCTCCTACTTATCTCTCCATTTCTCTCTTTTGGTCTCTCTTCTTTTTCTCCTTTTTATCTGTGTCGGACTCTTTGTATCTACTTCTCTCTATATCTCTCTCACTTTCTCTCACTCTCAATTGATGTCTTTGTTTTCTTTAGTTCTGTTTCTGTCACTCGGCCGCATTGAATTTTATGTTTTCTCTCTTTCTATCCCTCTGCCTCTCTATTTGTCTATGTTTCCGTCGTCTGCCTGTCTATTCAACTCTCCATTTTTTCTCTCTATATGTTTCTGTCGCTCTGAATATCTTTTTAAGCCTCTTTTTCTCTCTCTCTCTCCTGTTTCTGTTACTCTCTCTCCACCATTTTCCGTCCATAGATCTTCTTCCCAATTCTCTCTCTTCCTCCCTCACTTACACGCATGAAAAGTCATCCTTTGCTTTTCTTTCATTTTGCAAAATGAAGAAATCACTGAATATTCAGCACCACAAAAAAATGAACAGAATTTATTGAAATCTTTCTCTCCAATGATATTATGTTCAACCCTGCATAAAAATTTTAATTGGGGAGAGTTTTTTTTTCAGGTGAAGATGGCAGAAGATCTGGTCACAAGAGGGTCCCTTGCATTCACTCTCAACAGCCTCCTCCAGCCCGCTGCCCCAGCCCCAGCCCCACACTTCCCCAGCGCCCGCCATGTGTGCCGCGCTGTCGACCACACCCTTGCTGGTGCCGCTGCTAGCCATGTCAACGATCTCTCGATCAAGTCAACCCCCGGGCAGAGCCAGCCACTGGTGAAGACTTCAAGCTTGGACCAACTGCGAGGTAAATTCAATGCTGATATGGGTGGATGTGGTGCTGACGGGTGGCAGTGGCCCCCAGATGCCCCCAAGTGACACAAACTGGGCCGGGCTGGTCAGTGAGAATCCACCCATGGCCAGGGCCTGTATTCTTTAAAGAACCCAATCCTCTTATCAGTTTCTCAAATGTGCTCCTCGTATGGTGAATGGTCGCCTGGGAGGGGATATGTTAGGGAGGTTTGGGATGGTTTTTGTCCTCATGTCCCATTTTATTTTGGTCATCTGAAACTATGCCATCCCAAAACTGTCTTGTCGAGAAACCGCTCAACCTGGAAACCAGCCAGTTTGGTACTGTCGGAAATGGTTACAATAGCAGTTTGTTATTCCAAATTCATTTGTCACTCCTAGGCTTCTTGGATAAAAGGCAGCAGACGATTTTGGAAGGACAGAATGGGACTGAACAGACATCTGTTCAGTCATCAATCTACATCAGTTCCTTTCATCTGAATTGTCATCCTTCATGCTTCGTCATCATCTGAGCACCATCATCAGTCCCATTCCATCATTCGTCTAAATATGCAAACAAAGGGTGAGAGGGACCAATCTAGGGAGAGAGAGAAAGAGTGAGAGAGAGAGAGAGAGTGAGTGAGAAAGAATGTGAGCGAGAGAGATGAAAAGATAGAGCACAAGCAAGAGAGAATGAAAGAGAGTGCTCGAGATAGTGCTCGAACCAGAGAAAAGGATAATGAGAGAGAGAGAGAGAGTGCAGAATTGAGAGCAAGAGTGAGGTAGATAGAGCAAGAGTGAGAGATAGTGATGGCGAGGACGCCAATACATCACCGTCCAATGTGTCGTCACGGTCAACTAGAGTCAACACAAAGTCAACCGAAGTCAACATGCCACGGTCAACCGACGTCAACACCAAAGTCAACACGCCGCAACCGTCGACGAGCACGTCTCCACCCGTGCACGTCCCTACGCGAGTCATGACACGACGCCAGAGGCAGATCCACAACTGCCCTGTGGCGTGACACGTCGCACGTCTTTTCTTTAATTTATCGTCATCTTCTCTTTCCTCCAAGGCCTATATATAGGCCATTGTTTTCAAGAAACATTTAGGCAGTCATAATTTCAAGAATTGAGTTTTGTTTACCTCTTCTTGGAGGACTGCCCAGCCTCCCCTACCCCTCTTAACCCTAGCCGTCATCGCCGCCGCCGCCGCCGTCACAGTTGCCGCCGCCTCGCGTCGTCGGCCTTCCACCCTTTCGAACTTCCTCCCTCTCTCAACACTCTCGTCTTCTCTCTCTCTCTCTCTCTCTCTCTTTCTCATTTTTCCATAAAGGCCGCCCAGGCAGCCCCTTGGCCGCCCATCTAGGCCGCCCCAAGGGCTGCCCGTGTTGCACCATCAAGGCCATCTAAGCAACCCCTTAGCCGCCAGTCCAGGCCACCCCAGGGGCTGCCCGCTGCACCATCAAGGCCGCCAAGGCAATCCCCTTGGCCGCCCGTCCAAGCCGCCCCAAGGCCTGCCCGCGCTGCACCATCAAGGCCGCCCAGGCAGCCCCCTTGGCCGCCCGTCCAGGCCGCCCCAAGGGCTGCACGTGCTGCCCCTTCAAGGCCGCCCAGGCTGCCCCTTTGGCCGCCCGTCCAGGCCGCCCCAAGGGCTGCCCGCGCTACCTCTTCAAGACTGCCCAGGCAGTCCCCTTGGCCGCCCTAAGGGCTGCCCGCGCTGCCCCTTCAAGGCCGCCCACGCAGCCCCCTTGGCCGCGTGTCCGCGTGCCACCTCAGGCCATCCGCCTAAAGCCGCTCGTGCCCGTTGCGTGCCCATCACCCGTGCTTTCGGACGCTCTCGAAGCTTATTCCGGCGGTGCATACCATTTAGGTTTCGGGGCGCTGCCCCAAACCCCGCAAGGGGGCGACTCCCCCCTTGACCCCTCGCCAACTGACCGCGCAGTTGGATCCGCGACACCCTGTCGTAGTGCACGTCAGTCATCCCGCCAACGACGCCCACGCCCAAGCACTCCGCCTTTGAGCAACCAGGCCGATTCTCAACCATGGCCATTCAACGGCCGGAACGCCCAGAATCTTCCTCGTCTAGTGGGCCACTCAACGCCCGGATTCGCCCAGCCTCGTCACGATCAAAATTTCCCGCATCCTCTTCACGCACTATGGTGCCGAGGTTCGCCTGAACTCTTTGGTGTCGAAAGTGTTCTCCGTTCAGTGTTTTCTCGTGAAGTTTCCACCGCCGTCAGAATTAGATTTGGTTCGGATTTCCACTTCTCCTCTCTCTTTCTTAAGTGTTTCTTCGCGACGCGAATTCGGATATTGATTTCGGTGCTTAGGCATCGTCGCGGTGGGGGAAGACATTACTCCCGTCCTCGATAAGGGTCGGAGCTGCACCACCAGATTTTCATCGGTTTTAAAGTCCGAATCCGACTGTGTGATTTCTGTGGCTGTTTTATCCCTCCAATAACCGCTCCATCCTTAGCCGTCCACCTCCCGTAATCAGCCCCGTCTATCCAGTCGTCCCGCCCTTCATCATCTATCCCGTAGTCGTACACTCCGTAGTCGTCCTACGTCAGATAGTGAGCAATGAAGATAAGCAGAGAGATCGCAAGCGAGTGAGAGAGTGGGATGGAGAGAAAGAAATCAAGAGAGAGAGGAAAAGATAGAGAAAGTGTGCAACATATACTGAGAGAAGGCAACGTCAGTAACAGTCAATTGAGCCTTAGTCATTGTCAATGATCATCACCATTTTCATCAATGACGGCCCTCATCCCTATTGATTATAGCTGTTGGCCCAATCGACGATGATCATTGTCTCCGTCTACAATGATCATCATCCCTATTCACTATAGTCGTTGTCTTGTCAAACAATATCATCAATATTCATGATGTTCTTGTTTTTGTTCATGAGAGTTTTCATCCCTGTTGTTGATGACAATTTTCCTCTTTGTCAACGACAATCATTCTCCCCCTCACTGAAGATCATTATCCCCATTGTCAATGATCATTGTCCCCCATTCTACATGGTCTTCATCCCTGTCATTGATGGTCGTCATCGCCTTCACCGGAGGTCTTTGTCCTCGTCATCCTCTGTCATTGTTCCCCTTGTCAACTATATTCATCCCTGTCATTGGTGGTTATCATTCCCATCATCATCCCAGCTCCATCACAGTCGTCGATAGTCATTGACCCCGTCAGTCCATAGTCATTGTTCCTGTAGTTCAGAGTTCTCATCCACATCACCAACAGTGGTCATCTGCATCGTTGATGATTATCATCCCCATCATCCAAGCTAGTTGTCTGATATGAATCTTCCTAAAGTTTACAAGAGACGAAATAAATCGATATTGACTATTACAGACAACAGTTATGACAGTTATCGTTGGAATCTTATTCGGTATCAAAACAGCTCAACAACACAACTGAAGTACATGAAGAAGCACATGTAATTACTGACTTGTGTACTTGTAAACAGGAGTGATAATATATTGTTGTATCTATTTGTTCTATTCTGAGATTGTACCATTGGAGAAGACTGTATCATTGTCCCATCATCGATAGTCATCATTTGTATCTATCCCTGACGTCTGCGTTAGTCCTCCCTGTGGCCAGCAGTTGTATTATACATCACTGATTGTCTTCGTTCTCATCATCGATGTTTGTCATGCACATCCTCAGCAGTTGTTATCCCCATCATGGAAAGTTGTATTATCCCTGTCATTGGCGGTCGTCATTCACATCATCAACGATCTTGGACCTCCTTATTGGTCATCATCTATGTTGAGGATGGCCGCTGTACCCCTCATCTACATTCATCATTTGTGA